>NC_090446.1:278432600-278740700 GCF_031143425.1 Pleurodeles waltl
GATTTGGCCACCGTTAAGGCCGGATTCTATGCAATGGGACATATCCCCAATATTAATGGGGTGATTGACGTACACATATTGCGTTTGCCCCCCCTCACCAGAATGAACAGGTGTTCAAGAATCACAAGAGTTTCCACTCACTGAATGTGCAAATGGTGTGCCTGGCAGACCAGTACATCTCCCACGTCACTGCCAAATATCCTGGTGCATGACGCCTTCATTCTGAGGAATAGCAGCATCCCAAATGTGATGGCACAACCACAGAGGTACAGGGTGTGGCTAATAGGTGAGCCAGAGTCCCTACTCACTGTATGTCAGTGTATACCTTCAAGTGGCATCCACATAGGATTGTGTAAGGCTAAATGTTATCCCTCACTATTTTCAGGTGACTCTGGCTACCCAAACCTATCCTGGCTCCTGATCCCAGCGAGGAATGCCAGGACAGGGGCTGAGAACCATTATAATGATGCACACGGGCGAACCAGGAGAATAATCGAGAGGACCTTCGACCTCCTGAAGGACAGGTTCAGATGCCTGCATCTGACAGGTGGATCCCTGTGCTACTCACCCGAGAAGGTCTGCCAGATAGTAGTGGCATGCTGCATGTTGCACAACCTGGCCCTCAGACAACATGTGACTTTTCTGCAGGAGAAGGAGACTGGAGAAGCCCCTGTGGCAGCAGTGGACCCTGAGGACAATGAGGATGAGGAGGCAGAGTATGAGGATGTGGACAACAGAACATCAGTTATACGTCAATACTTCCAATGACACACAGGTGAGACAGTGCAACTGACCATTACTCTGACGATTGATGTTTTCTGTGTGGCTGTCACCTATGGCTTGTCCTTCCACAGATGTTGGTGATATGACAACAGTGTCCTGATGTGTTTACTGCAGACAGCTACAGGCCATTATTTGTATGCTATCACAATGTTCAGATCATTTGCACTAGATGTGACTGCTCCCATAAATGCATATTTTCAACACATAAAACGGTGTCACTCAAATTGTGTTCAAGGGTGTTTATTGTAGTGCAAATAGTTGAGGGAAAGGTGCAATGGAATGGGGTGATGGTACAGGAAAGTCCAGGGTATTGTACCAGTCTGTTTGTAGAACGGGTACAGTGTCCAAGTGGCCATAGGAAGGGGAGCAAAGGCAGTTCAAAGTGGACAAGGTGACAGGGTGGGACACAAGGGGGACAACAAGGAGAGTCTAATTTCCTGGCAGTGGTATTGGTCTTGGCAACTGTCTCTGGCTTTTGTGTGGGTCGCAGGGAGCATTTGCAGGGTGATTCACCTTCTGCAATGGGAGGGGTGCTGGTGGCCTGTTGGTCCTGTAGCAGGGCCTCCTGCCCACTGACTGCGACAGAAGTGGAGGGCTGGTCAATAGACTGGCTAGTGCTAGGGTCCCGCTGGTGTGCGCTCCATTCCCTCATGATGTTGGCCATGTCTGCCAGCACCCCTGCTTTGGAGATCATGGTGGTGTTGAGAGCCTGCAAGTCCTCCCTGAGCTCCTGATGGTGTTCCTCCTGCAGCCGCTTGTTCTCCTGCATGTTGTTAAGGATCTGGGCCATCGTGTCCTGCGATTGTTGGCAGGCCCCCAGGACTATGGTGAATGCCTTCTGGAAATGCGGAACCCTGTTCCTGTCCTCCATCTGAAGCACAGCGGTCCTCCCAGTGTCCCTATCACCCTGTGCCTCTGTTCCCTGAACGGTGTGCCCACTGCCACTGACCCTGAGGTCTATGAGTGTCTTGGATGTGAGGTGTGGACTGGGGTCCATGTACAGGTGGGCACACTGCTGATTGACGTGTCCTGGGGACAGAGGTGTGGGGATGCTGGGTGGGTGCTGTGGTGTTGGATACTGATGGTGGAGGCTCTGTCGTGGACTGGGAGTGGACTGGGGTGACCGACTGACCAGTAGTCCCTGATGGGCGAGGTAGGTCATCGAGATCCTGAAGTCCAAAGTAACTGTCATCATTGGGTATATCTTCTGTTGGGGGACTGGTTAGTCATGGCACCTCCTCTCCGCTGAGATTGCAAGGGCACCAGGGGGGATGTAAGTGATGTATTATGCTTCATGCCTGTGACATATTGTACATCCCCAGCTTCCCCTCTATCGTTGCTGTTGCCCTGCCACCTTTATTTGTGTATGGTGATGTATTGTGGGATTGTTAGTTCCCCTATGCTGTGCATGCTTTTGTGATGGGTGTTCATGCAAGGCTGGCTGGCCATACATTGGTATGGCATGCAGGGCTTGGCATTGGGCTTAGTCATATGTGTAGATGCAGTGTGTGGAATGGAGTGGAGTGATGGGAGTGAGGGTGTGAGATGGCATGCAGGTATGGGGGTGATAAGTAGTAAATGTTGACTCATCAGTGTCCAGTCCTCTGGCAACTCCAGTGAGTCCCTCAGGATGTAGTAATGCCAAGACTTGCTCCTCCCATGCTGTGAGCTGTAGAGGAGGAGGTTGGTGTCCACCGCCACTCCTCTGTATGGTGAGCTGGTGCCTTGCTGCCACGGAACGTAACTTCCCCCTTAGGTGGTTCCACCTCTTCCTAATGTCATCCCTTGTACGTGGATGCTGTCCCACGGTGTTCACCCTGTCCACAATTGTCTGCCATAGCTCCATTTTCCTGGCAATGGATATTTGCTGTACCTGTGCTCCAAACAGCTGTGGCTTAACCCTGACTATTTCCTCCACCATGACCCGCAACTCCTCATCTGTGAAACGGGGGTGCCTTTGTAGGGACATGGGCATTGTGTGGTGTGTGCAAGTGTGTGGGTGTTGGGTACTGTGTTTGGGTGTGCGAAGTAGGGTGAGTGAGGGATGTATGGGTGTGTGTGTCTAGTTGTCGCAGTTGTCTTGATGTCAGTCTGGTGACAATAATTTGTATTCGTAAAGGGGTGTGGGTGATGTGGGTATATGTTTTATGGTGCTGTGGGGGGAGTGGGTGTGGTGTGTGCATGAGTGTCAGGTGTGTGTATTTGGTATTGGCCAATGTTGTGTAGTTTAGTATTTGGGTGTCCATTCTGAGCGCACCAGTATGCACCGCCAATGGTTTACCGCCATTGGATGTCCACCATGGTGATTCGTGGGGCATGATGTGCTGGGCGTTGTTTTGTTGGCATAATGGTATGGGTGTTGGTACCGCCACTGTAGCACCGACCTTTGGGCTGGCAGATTTGTGTATGTGGCAGTATTCTGTCAGATTAGTGTGTGTATGTGTCATAATATGGTGAACAGATATCCACTACTGTGGCGGTAAGTTGGCGGCCGTCACTGTGGCGGCAAGTGGGATTTACCGCCAATGTCATGACGGGGGCCTCTGTATGTTGTAGTGTTTTTTTTTTTTAATGGGACTGTGTATGTGTGCATACTATAAGGGATGTGAGAGTCCATGCTCATGCAAACAAAACAAAGTGAAATACGGCATGCTAAACACGGTGTTTATCAGAATACTGAGTCCAATTCCCAATGCATGACTGCAACTGACGTTCAAGATGCTGTTTCTACCAGTCATTCCATGCTGGATTCAGACCTGCCAACTTCACCCAAAACCTTGCAATGTGAGGAGGGGGCAGGCCTTGAAGGGGGCGTGACCTTATGCCAAGAAGCACCTAAGAGACACTTTTACCCTCACCCCAGCCCCAAACACCCTCCTCAAACAAAGAAAACAAAAGCTTGCTGAGGCTGCTGCCGATGTCTTGGGGTGTTTTCAGACCCATTAACGGATATTGGCAGTTAAAAGTCTCCAAAAACAAGCTGAAAACCACTGTTTATAGTGGTTTTGGCTCATTTTCCATGTCACTGTGTGATATTGTCTCCTCACCAGGAGACTGTGTGAGGGGAGCCAATATTGTGTGTCATGCAGTGGCACCATGTGAGTTGGCAGGTCTGTGGATTCACTCTACATTACGTCCCCTAGGAGGATTACATGATCATTTATCAAACAAATAGAAAGCCAAAAAATAAAAAATGTTGCCATTTTTTTATCTTGTGGTGTTGTGGGAGTTTTGAGTGCATAACCGATTCAAAGGCTAAGGCCCTGATTTATATCAGGGCAGAAGGCCCGCCGTTCCACCATGGCAACGCAGTAAATTACTCAGTCCCCCCATGATGGAGGGGCTGCCTGCCTAATTTATAAATGACCATCAAGCAGGCAGTCATTTATAAAAGCATTGCCAGGAACATCTGTCAATTCAATTTACTTGGTGCTCTAGGGCTGTGTCAACAGGCCCTGTGTCACAGAGTATTCTTTTTTCTTTACAAAAAGAAAATCCCAAATGGGATTTTATTTTTGTAATGAAAAAAATAATGGTCCCCACACCATGGGAGTCTTCTTCCATGCTGGGGGAGCATTATTATGATTTTACTGTCCCCCAAGTGAAAGACAGTAAAAATGAAAGAAAAATGGCTACATGTCCAACCAACCAAATTGGGCATGTGGACATGTAGCCATTTCTCGAAAGGCCCTACCTACCAAGGCCGCAAGGTCCCTTCTGATCGGGAGAAACTACTGGCACATCGTTCCTCATCGTGGGAACTGTTTCAAGTCAGCTTAGGTTGCATTTTCCTATTAAAGGTTTTAAACACCATTCAACTGGATACATTCATACATCAATGGATGTCAGTGGATACCTCTGTATAAAGCCAAGATGGGGTCCTGTATTTAAACCAGATTTTCACAACCATCCCCCAGGTCATTGTTTGTCCTGATGACCTGATTCTTCTTTAGGGTCGGAATGTCGTCGACAGTCTAAAAGACAGACCTCTTCAGTTATGATCTAAATGAAGAAACACTATTGCCTGGATAAATATATTTAAGCTGTATAGAGACTGTATTTATGAGATACACCAGCAATTTGAAAAATACCAGCAATGTCTTGATTGCTTTTTATGTGGTGTCTTTGTCACTTGGGATGCCCTTCTTTCACTATTCTTCTTTATGATTGTGATTGTGTTTGCCAAACAAACTTTTTATGCGATGATAATTGTTTTCAGCAATAATAAAAGTCTGTGTTGCCAAACAGATTTGGGTACTGGTTGTAGTGGACCAAAACAGAATGCTTATTACAGACTATTTACTGTCTATATTTAGAATTTTGGATGATTAAGTCAGTGGGAAAAATGTTTTTATTTGCCGTAATAGAAAAAAACCTTTTCCCAAGTGAGCTTCATGTGAATGTGTGCTTCGTTATAAAAGCAAGAGAAAGTTGACCATGGCAGAGACTGAGTAGTCCTCCATATAGATTGGGCGGACAGACAACTATGTTTTTGGGAGGGAACTCCAATGGCGTTGTGATGGAGTACCATTCCCACCAACATATATATCAGGTCCTTAATCCGTCTGTAGGTATTTAAAAGGGCATCTAATAATGACACCCTTCTGCTGTCTTCAAAGGGGCCCTAGCAGTGACCTGCAGAACTCTAATATTTCTTTGGAACCTGTAGCAACAACAAGGAATTTTGAACCCATTGTGCTCACTTCATAAGGATTTCTAGTATTGACAGGAAATACTGCACCATTTATACTGCACCATTTCGACTTTAAGAAAGGACTTGTGGAACTGAACCCTTTTCTGACGACTTCAAAGAGAACATTTCTGCTGACTTAAAGGGGCTTCTAGTAATCCCTATAGTACTCCACTGTTGCTCCTTACTTTGGAGATTTCTCCTAATGACCTCTTCACCCACACTTTCTCTGCTGACTTCAAATGTACAGCTAGATCAACCTGTGATACTGCACCATTTCTACTGACATCAGAAGGAACTCAATGACCATAGGTACTGTATAGAATCTGCTGGTGTTAGAGGGTTTCCTTGTAATAACCTGCAGTACTGCACCCCTACTGATATCTACAGAGGAAACTCTTGCAATGATCCAGACTACTCTCTTTATCCACACTTTTGAGAGAAGGACATCCATTAATTACCTGTGGCACTCGACCATTAATCCGTTGGCAGCTTCAGAAGGAAAGAGCAGAAAAACAAAAAAAGTTGGGGAGGTATCAATAGGGTGTGTTCTCATTACTGTAAACAGTATGGACCTCGGTAAGAGTTTTGATTGGAATTAAAATCCTCCGTTTTCTTGAGAAAACTATAAATACGACCCACCAGTTGAACTTCATCTTAATAGTATCCTTGTTGGTGGAAGAAATCCAGATGTGAGATCTGTTTTTAGACATTCCTCCAGAATCTGAAGAATTTTCAGTTCTGTCCAAACTACAAATGAAGCCCTATCTTATTTAAATATGAAAATGCCACATTGTAATGCTATTTATTGATAGATTTGGAGGTGTAAAGTGGCAGTTTTATTAACTGATGGTGCAACTATGGGGAAGTAGTAAGGATTTGTGAGTGATGGTGAAAATTCCAACTGCACTAATGATTACTGAGTGATCCTGCAAGCTGGATTTTGCACTAGGATTAATAATTAATCACACAAATGTACTTCCTGAGAAAAGTCCTTCAAGAATGCAAATGTAGCATAAAACTCAAGATTACTGAGTGCAAATCTGAACAACCATCATTCTTTGCATGTTGGTGCCCAGTCTATGTCATTCTTGCAGTGGCATACTGGAATATATTCTCAGCATGCACCTTTGAATTGATGCCCACCTGAGCTGGCATGATGTTTGCAATTCTTTATGTATATTTGAAATTATGGTACACCACGTAACTGGTGCTGCCTCAGACATCAGCATGTAAAATTGTTGTTGCTGTAACATGCATCCTTCCACAAACTCACACATTAATACAGTCATGAACTGACACATTCATCCAGCCATTCATCAAAGCACTCATTTTTATTCAATCTCCATCATTCGAGAAAATCATGCACCCTGAGCTTATACATGTTATCAGCTTCTAACATTCATCCAGCCATGCACTCTTTGATCTATCCAAACTCTGACTTGTTATCCCATTCACCCACTCACCCATTCACACAGCAGCTTTAAATCAATTATGTTTTTGTTGAAAAGTCTAGATTCGTTGTGGTAACATTTGAAAGGTTTTATATATTGAAATGATTGTAAAGAATATTTAGTTTTTAGACAATTTATTAAAGGGGAAACACCATTTTTCAAACAGCAGTCAAGAAATGTGGATCTGTATGCTGGCATCATCCATCCTAGATCCCACGAAGTTCAGCATTCTCTGGGCACCTTCCTATTACCACCATTGGTCAATATTTTCATACTTCCTCTGACAGAACTACTGAATCAATAAAATGTAAATTCAAACGAATGCAGAGAGAGGATGTGGTGTAGTTTGTCAGAGCAAATGCCTTAATAGCTGGAGGTGTTGGTTCAAGCCTCAACTGTGATTCTGGGCAAAATCACTTAGGGCCTGATTATTATTTTGGAGAAGGGGTTACTCCATCACAAACCTGACCGATATCCCACCTGCCTTTTTTGCAAGTTCCATAGGAGTGTCCCATCCGCCAGGGTCATGATCAGGCCCTTAACATCCCCATGCCTATGGACAGCGCCTTGAGACCCTCATGGGTATTAAGCCACGCTATGTAAATCTATGTTTCATTTTCAGATGACATTAAGCTTGTTTTACGGCTGGAGAACAGTGATTCTATCATTCAATAAAGCCAAACTGTCTCTCCCAAAAACGATCTAAACCCAAACTGCAATGTAGGAAGCACACACCCCTTCAGTCTGATTTTCAGGCATGCCCCTTTAGCATCACCCAGTCATCTTTGGCAAAGGCCTTTATTTTCCCCCTCGGGTTTTTTTTTTTGTTGGTTTGGCATATCTGTAAATTTGCTGCTCTTCTTGCTGAAGAAAATCCTTCCTTCAACAGTTATATCAGTTGGAACCAGCCAGACGCCTGAAAATTGTGTGCCTCGATTACTGTAAGATCATCTCCACTGGCTTTCCAAAGAAAACGATAGGCAAACTTGAAAGAAAGTGACCCACAAGGTCACAATGTAGCACAATACAAGAAACATGAAATAAATTAATAAAAATAACTAAAAAGTATAATTAATTTGTATGCCTTTTTATTACTCATGTGAACTTGTCTTTGACAAAAAAAATCTGAAATGCCATATGTGTTCCTCATTAATGTGTATTTTGGAGGCGACAATGGTTACTGGCCCCATCTGAATTATGTGGTCTCCAGAATCAATGCTGATCTTTGAACTTTCAGCCGGAAATAATGACAGCGAAAAGAAGTCAAAATCTCCAGGTCAAAGTGTGCATCTAATTCAGAAATTATTGTGGGAATCAGACACGGAACTACCGATTCCCCCGGTAATACTTAATTTCTCAGGGGACTCGAAAGGACCAACCCGTAATGGGCTGGAAATGTCCCACCCTAGGGTTACTAATACCATAAAGGCAACTCTGGTGTGGAGAAAAACCAGATCGTTTTACTGGGCCACGTACACTGAGGGTCTGAGTGTAGTGTTAAGGCTATTTTCAGTAATGTAAAATGCTTGAAAACAATACTTTAAAAAAATGGCAGAAGACTTAAAAGCATAGGTTTAGGTTTACACTGTTTTTTATTAATAAGTACATGGAGATTGACTCTCCTTTGGGCTACAATGGGCATTGCTGTCAGATACTGCTGAAGTGTTTACAATGTTGAGCAAATAATGCAATAATGTGCAGAATAATGCAAAGGCTTTAATGAACATAAATGATTTGAAATGCACAAATTGTAGTAGACACCCATATTTACCTACTAGGCCCGAATAGTTGAAGCAACATTTTCTGATGAGCTGACTAACAATGTTTACCTAGTACGAAATGTTTATTTCCTAACCTTCCCATGGACTTGTTTTTCAAAATGAATAATAGTTGCATAAATATTTTCATTTAATTCTGCAAATGTTTCTACTTACACAAACATCACTGTTAACTAATGAATAGAGGTTTGTTATTTGGGGCCACAGGTATCATGCTTTTTCGTGTTTGCGAACAACCAGATCTGGCTGTTTGTGACCGCAAAAATGCATTCTGGTATATATGAATTCCAATTTGCCATTCAGTAAAATGTTACCAAATTGCAATTTGGGATTGCGCATACAAACTGATTCGGTATTAGGAAGGGGTGTGTCAAGGGCGTCCCTCCCTAAAACCTAAATACAGCGGTATGTAGGAATGTTTTCTGACCGAAATGAGGTAGCAAAACATTCACATTTTACCACCTACCTAAAGTAGGTGGTAATCCATTGGCAAACGGAAAGCTTCCACTTTGTGAATGGTAGCGAAAAAGTTTTTTTAAGATCAAGCAGTGGTCCCATGGACCACAGCCTACTCGTAAAAAATAAAAATACATCTTTACATTTTTCTTTCTTAGATGCATCCCGTTTTCCTTCAAGGAATACAGGCTGCATTTAAAAAAAATTATTGCTTTATTGAAAAGCAATCACAGACATAATGGTCTATTAAGTCAAGGAGGCCACCATCCCTGTGATTTTTGCATTTCCTAATGGATCGCAAATTGCGACCTGCCTCATTGATATTATTCTGGTAGGTCGACTTGCAACCCATTAGGAAATGCTAAATAAAACTCATGGAGCTGCATACATTCGAATAGCGATTACCTAAATGCAATTCGCAGAGAATCAAAATTAAGTAATCTCAATCTGTAATAATGATACATATGGCCCCAAGTGAGGTAATGAGTCAGTTCACACATGAAGGCAGCATTTGTAAAGGAAATGAATTATGTGAAACTCTAAGAGAAATAACATTGTATTTGCTAAGAATTTTTTCATTCAACACTACTGCTTAAATTAATTGTATTCCTGGTGAGAATAAGAGAAGCAATCCTGTTCCCATGATAACTGGTTGGCTTAAGAAGAAATAACAAACTTTAACATTGAAAAGATGTAATGTCTATAATAAAGCGTGTTCCTAGATCAGGTTACTCCATTCCAGATTCCCCACAGGCACTTTACCCTCATCCATGTCGTTCTGAGACTCTACTGGGTTTCGGGAACCTCTCCTTGTGAGACGTTTTGCTTTGTTTGATCACTGATTTATTGAGCTGATATTTGATGATGAAGCTATATCCTTTATGAACTCTCTCAAGCTCAGAACTCTTTATGGGTTTGAGACTGACACCTTTTTATTCCCACTCCTAGAGCAGGGATTCTCTATGGAATACACAATGCATTTATTATGACTTACTGATTACTTATTGATTACTTATTTGATTATTGACAAAACTAATGAATGATTATTTTTATAAAGTTTTTTGGCCAGAACTGATTTAGTTTGTTAGACATAGGTCTATGTACATGGGAGTATAGAACTGATTTATTTTGTTATGCATAAGTCTATGTATGTGGGAGTATGGAGAGATGACGGTGATTACGATAAGCAACTAATCTCACCCTCATTTAGGATTTAGGTCTCCTAGAATCAGGGAAATATCTCTTGAAATGATAAACTCCCTCTTGGCTAACAGAATAGGGACGTTCCCAATAATCCACTTTATCCTTTTTTAGAAAACCTATTTCCTTAAGTAATACAGGTTGCTGGAATGCCTGTGGCTATAATGTGATTACAGACTTTGCTGAGCATATCTTTTTACACACAAGATGTTTGTTCTGCTTATCAGGTTGCCAAGTGTGCCAAAGGACAGTGAGCAGTCAAGTAGAACTGTACATGCCTTATTACAATACACAGGGTTGTTTTCCACTCGTGTTCTGATTGAAACGTAAAATTGCAGCTCAAGTTGTCTTTGATGTCACTCAGTCCCGAGGAAGAAACATTACTTGCTAATACCTACTTATGTTCAAAATTATGGCAAATATGCCATACCTCCTTCCTGCCCACATAAACCTCCCACAAATGCTTTCACAGATAAGTAAAGTAAGGTTTGACAAGAGCTGGTGTAATGAATGCAATTGTAGGCATTGTGATGTCACAGCAGTTGACCCCGTCACAAAGTTCTGTACTGCATACACGCTTCCAATGGACCCTACATACCATGCGTAGCATTAGTGATATGAAAAATATGGTTACGTTCAATGAGACATCATGTGAGAGCAAAGACGAAATTAAAGCCCTGTTACTTCAGACCCAGATGTGTAAAGATCACCTTGACTAAGCGCTATCCCATCTACAGATTTACCTTGTTTTAGAACCCTTGTTGTTGCATCTCAGCTCTTTAGATAGACCCACTATGCAAAGCAAAGACGTTATGGAAAGCCACACACAAATTGCCCTTCCACGTTCTACCTGAACCCTATCATGCTCCATTTCATTCTAATATATGTTTTAAACAATTGTGTCCTGTCATCCTTCCCCCCGTCTCTGACATTTTCCTCCCTTCTGCCTTTGAAAAAATATAAATCCCATCCTACCACTCCCCCCAGCTTCCCTTATTAACCCCATCCCCCAGACAAATACTACAAATCCCCTAGATAAATACCACAAAGCAATCCCCCTGCTCACCCAGTCCTTTTCTTCCCCCACCACCTTAAGAGCCATGCAGTCTTCTCTCAATGAGTGTCCCCCAGCCGCTGTGGAGGCAGTGGCTCTTTTAGACCTGCGGCCAAGACTGAGAGGCCCAAGATCCTTCATTTGCTGCTTTCCTGGATGGCGCAGCCGGATCACTGGGATTGCAGTTGGTGGCATCCCTGTTGATCATCACTCCGTAGGGTCTGCACTGATCCACAGGAGGAGAGGAAACGTGAGAGAAACTTTGCTTTATTTTTAGGTCCAGTGTGCAAGCGCTTTGATTTTTAACCATGACCACCTCACGGCCATCACTTTTATTTGCTCGTGGGCTTTCCTTTCAAAAATCACTTGATGTCAGTAGTAAATGCTTTATGTTTGTTCCGCCTTGGGGTAGTTTGGTTACCGCCTTGGACACCAACCCCGTAACAAGGATAATTGCACGATTGCTGATATACTTCAGCGTGGGTGAACTACTTTTTCTTTTGTCTGCACTTCGTGGCTGCCATGGTGCTCACAGTGGTCACAGCGTGAACTCGGTCAGTGGTATCGTTTTTACATTATTTGCACTCTGAGCTGCATAGTACTCACTCTTTGCAGCAAGCACATAAAGCCTGTGCAGTACCTTATGATGACTCCAAGCTTCCTGTAGACAAAAGTATGTTCTCTTGGCTGCCATGGCGCTCACAGTGCAAACTCGATCAGCAGTATCGTTTTTACATTACATGCACTCTGATCTGCTTAGTACACGTTCCTTGCAGCAGTGTATTCAGTCTGTGCACTACCTTATGATGACTCCAAGTTTCCACTAGACAAATGTACGTTCTCTCTCCAGAAAGAACATAAATCGCCAGGGTTATATTGAAATTTTTACATTACATGCACTTCGTAATTTTCCTAGTACACTTTCTTTGCAGCAGGCACATTAACCCTGTGCGCTACGTAGGATGGCTCCAAGCTTCCACTAGACAAAAGTACATTCTCTTGGCTGTCATGGTGCTCTCAGCACTCAGAGCATGAACTTGAGCGTTGATACTGTTTTTACATTATGTGCACTCTGAACTGCTTTGCACACGTTCTTTGCAGCAGGCATATTAAATATGTGGGCTACTTTATGATGACTCCGAGCTTCCATGAGACAAAACTATGTTTGCTCTCCAGAAAGATCATAAATCGCCAGAGTTATTTTAACATTTTTGCATCATATGCACTTTGTGATTTGCCTAGTACACGTTCTTTGCAGCAGGCACATGAACGCTCTGCAATACCTTACAATGTCATAGTCTAAGCTTCCACTAGGCAAAAGTACGTCTGTCTCCAGAAAGAACATTAACTCTCTGCTGTACCTTATAATGAGTCCAAACTTCCACTAGACAAAAGTACGTTCTGGTTCTCAAGTTGGTAAAGGCTTCCTGGTTCCTGCTTGAAACAGGCTGATCCCGCAGGCTGATCGAGCAAGCCGAGTAGAGCAGTGGAATAACGGAGCAGTGGAAGAGAGGAACACATTCTGCATCTGCGTTCGGACCCCTGTTGCAAGGGAGGGGACAGGGGACTGAATACAGGAGGGAGAGACAAGGTAATGCAAGAGGGTTGAGGACTGAGGGGCGTTGGGAAGTGCAGGGTTGTAGTCACAGCAGTGTGTGGGGGCAGGGGGCTGGAGAGGTGTCAGGCCGGGTTGCACTGTGTGGTCACAGGGGGTGTCTGTGGTCTGTGGCCTCAGGACGGGCAGGACTGACCAGGCGGGGGCACCTTGTGAGTCCACTTATTCACTCACCCACCCGCCTGGCTTGTTGTCCTGCTGTTAGAGTGGCATCTGCGCCCTGCCTCCTTTCCTATTCCCTCGGTTCTTCCTGCTCGGCTCCGCCCTCTATGCCCCCCTGTCCTTGCTCAACCACATCATACCCCCCGTCCTGCGTTCTGCCTGGCGATCCCCCGGGCCCTGAGCCCCAGAGCTTCCCAGAATCTGGGCTCTTGATCTTACTGAGCCTCCCTGCTCCGGCTGGCCAGGTGGTGCCATAAGCAGTAGGCTGAGGGGAGAGGGCGGCGAGGGGGGTTGATGCTGGTCAGGGCAAGTGGCGGAACAGGAGACCCCTGGTCCTGCTGAGCCTTTGATCACTCCACTGTTGTCACCCCCCCCCCCCAGTGCCCCTGCAGCTCACCAGGCCTCTAGGCCCCTTGCATTAGACTCTCTGGCCCCAGGCTAGACACTGCTACCCAGAGGCAAATTTAATCTGTCTACAGCTTCGGGGGACAATTCTTGGGGCAGCTATATCTATTCTTCAGCACGCAGGCGCCAGGTTACAGGTGAGTGCGGCGACTGTACTCAGTCACCACTAAGGGTGTGCCCCAGCATCCATGGAAGCGGCCCTCCTAGGGTGGGTGCGGCTTGCAGACAGCTGGCGAGCCCACTTGCCAAGCCAGCAGCATCGGTGGCACCAGTATAGGTCCTCCAGATATTCTTCAATCTGCACCTCCCAGCGGAACCCAGTGTCCTTATGAGCAACAGTTTCAGCAGTCAACTCCTTTGCGCTACCACTTCCACTACCTCCTCCACCTCATCAGCAGAGGCCCACGGGGACTGCAGGAGGCAAAAAAGGGAAGGAAGAGAAGTACGGGCAACAAATGACCATGCGGTCAGGCAAAACAAGAAAGACACCCCCCCACAAAACCGCAATGGGAAAAAGGAATAGGAGACCTCAGACAACGGATAGTCATCACAAGGCACAGAATGTCTTACCGCTTATTGAGATTGAGACAGAGCCACAGCAGGAAGGGGAACAGGAGCAACCCATCTCCACACTTCATGCTGGGCACAGTCTGGGTCTCAAAAATAGCCCAGAACAATCTAAAAAGTGTTGCAACACTATCTGCCAACCAAAAATGTATACCAAGTTCTCCTTTCTAAAAAACGGCGGACCCGCCCTCCTCTCAAAAAGCATTGAAACACAGGGGTTACAGCCACCATTCATTCTGTCAATCCTTACAAGCACAGGAGATAGCTCTCCGTTATGACTTGACTCTGCTGCAACAGGGGTTACATCAAGCCTATGCCCTGCTCAGCCTTCCATAACCAGCACAACCTTGTCACCCCAGGGGCAAACTGTGACATTCATCAGGACAGAGGTCCATGAGGAGCCCAGGCAGGCTCCATTAAACCCATGGTGGGATTCCCCTCAACAGAGTGTGACCCACCAAATCAATCTAGCGTGCCGTGGGCTGAAAGCGGCGCATTCCATCTTCATCAAAAAGGAGGGCCAGCTGCTCACAGACACCCTGCCCAAACCCTTGCCTCAGATGCTGCTTGCTCCCTAACATCTCTCCCAGCAAATACGAAAACAGAGGGCCTTAGCACGGGAGGATGAAGAAACTCTATCCTACCTAAACACGCAAGAGTGGGAAGATATGCTTGTGGCATACTCCCAAGATTCCCCCTCTGCTACTCGATTCACCTTAGATCCCAGCCAGCAGTTTCCTGATGACGAAGCAAGGACCAACGTGACCATTCCACCTTTCAGTCACCCGTCTCCCAACGACTGCGCAAGGATCAGGGCAAGCACAGACACAAGCGCTGCATCACCAACTGGCCAGAACCCTGTCACAAACCGTTACAGCCCGCCTACGGATGGCGCCTGGGCCTCCCTGCTCAAAACCATGTAGCTCCTAGTGAAAGCACTACACTATCATTCAGACAAAATGGACGTTCAGCTAAATCTGCTCAACACCTTGGTAGTATTCGTAACTGGTAATGATGAGAAATTAGGTGACCTCAGATCCCTTTTCATGCACATAAATGTAAACCCCAGGAGCACTCCCATGAGTTGCTCATGTGGGCCAATAATAGACAAACTAACAGACTAACAAACTATCCACGGATCCTTCCATGATCTCTAACCTCTGTGCATCTCTAAAAGTGGGAGCCTTCAGTCATCACCCACACTTGCACCCTTCTTCCGACCTTTCAAAACATGTCCTGGAAAACACGTATGTGGATCCTTCCGAGACCACAACTGTCGGCCTCGGTACATGAAGCAATGACAAAACAAATGGCTCCAAACAGGCGACTCCTGGAATAGCAATCCCCTGTAATATGACTTCAACAGCTACCGCACCCGAACCTTTAAAGAACCAACTCCCAACCGATAGCCTTGTGGAGGTCAAAGCCATGGTGAAAACCAGTGCCAAGCAGAGACGCATTCAGCAGAGGAAATGCCGCAAGAAGGGCACCGCAGGGATTGGAGTGGACTTGGCAGCTGACCCCAAATTACCTATACCCAACTTCTGGGCCTCCAATGAAGCTACGTCTTCCGGGTCACCTGCTCCAGCAACAACCTCTGAGGACCCACCTTTAAATATGGCTATCAGGCAGAAGAACGCAGCCAAAAATGTCCACCCCAGGACTACAGAAAGGGCAGGCAATGCCGTGGTACTGCAATCCCAGCAGCCCCAGCGCACCGCTGTGGCCCCATCGCCTGACAGTTACAGTCAACCTACACAAGCAACTTCCCGTACTCCCTCCCCGACCAGGTAATGGCCCCTCCGCCACAGGACCAGGGAGCAATTATTACACCTTCAAGCCCCACACACCAAGCACATGTGGGGAACCCTACAATCAACAGGTCCAACAACTGCTGGAATCTGGAAAGTGACTCCTCCCTAGGGAACCCTCTGCATCTGCCACAGGAATTCGAAATTCGACCAAATCCCTCAACCACTAACTCCTTAATTTTCCATCCTCACTACAAATCCAGGGGATCTTGCGATATCATGAATAGGGGGAATATTCTTCGGCTACTTTCACACATCCCCTCTACAAGCAGCCTGAATTCAAATGATCTAACAGTATAATTTCTTCACCCTACCAACTCTACTGCCTCCGAAGCTACCAAGGCCCATTGGAAGACAAGATTAATCACCCAAACAATCTTAAGAGAAAGTTCAACTTTCGAAAGCTGGGGCATTGGTATTACCACGCATTGGGAGGCTGTCTACCCAACCCCTTTATTAACATCGGGTCCTGCCTTTGAACCAGACCACCAGCGTAGGGAAACAAGCTCCATTCTCAGGAGCACCCGTGGCTGCTCCCTTGTGTCCTCAGCCTCCTCCTCTACTGCTAGGGTTGACTCCCGGCTGAAAAAACTCTTCCCCTCAACTAACTTCTCTTTAAACAACAACGACTGAAGGTGGTTTTTAAAAACAATCAACAACTGCGACAGGCAAATGTGACAAACCTCAGATAAAAAGCAGGCCCTATATCCTCAAAAGAGATTCTCTGCCTGTGTTCTTGGAATATAAATGGCCTCCTTTCTAAAGCTTTGGACTATGACTTCATCCAATACCTCAGCACCTTTGACATTATACTAATGCAGGAAATTTGGCTGGATGAACCATTCCACTTGCAGGGCTGCATGTGCTTCATCACCCCAGCAACCAGGAAGGCGAAGGATGGCACCCACAAGGTGGCCTGGCTACTTACGTCTCCTTAGCACTATCGGTCAGAGTCACCCCCTTGCTCTCCACCTGCCTCTCTACCAATATTGTGACAACTGCTGCCATGACGAGTGTGCCTACAGCAGAGCTAGTTCTAATAAACACATACCTTCACCCCAAACTAAAATCTAGTGTTGCCATTATTCTAGTGGCTCTACTTGAGAGTTATAAAAGCAGTAGTGGTATAGCCGATACGGTCGATATCATCGTGTCAAGCGACTTCAATCTGCATCTACTATAATCCTCCACAGATGAAACCTCAAATGCCCTTTCCAACCCTTGGGACCTTCCTACACAAGAGGCCACCAAGCACGGCCGTCCCACAAAGATCAGCAGGTCCTTGCTCAATGGCTTAGTATTGTTACAGCCAAGAGCCCTGAACTGTGGATTTATTGAGGACTCGCCTCCTGCAGCAACATACTTTTCCACTACAGCCTCTAACACAATTGACTACACGATTGTCACCCTACGATATTCAAATAAGTAGCCTCCTACCATCTGGGCAACAGGAGTGAGAGCGACCACTGCCCACAGGAAATATCAATCAACCTGGAGGTAACCAGAATGGAGGAAATGAGTACTGCACATATAACAACTTTCACCACAAACTGCAAATGGGTCAAACTTGGACAATCAAACATGGATCTTGTCACCGAAGCAGCAATGGATCTTGCACTTGAACTAGGAATAAACAATGATAGCGAAGTGCAGAAATGGGAACAACCAAGCTTACTGGAACTTTTGCAGACCCATTCACGGACGGGTGACTGGCACCTCCCTCAGCCTTAACACACTTGGCACATGCCCACAGGATAGCACTACGAGATGCAAAGAGGAAAATTAACTCCTGTATAAGGCGTCTTCGTGGCAGCCCTGACAATCCAGATCTTCTGACAACCTTAAGGTATCACAAACAGTCACTGAAAGAGCTAAAATGGGCAATCAATAGGAAAGCAGTGAAGGCTTGTGGGCCAAGCTACAATCGGATGCAAGGAGCAACGACAGCGCGCTTTTGGCTTACAATATGTAACCTTACACTCCCATATCACGGCGACATTACATCGCCTATACAAGAAGCTGTCTGGGCCCAACATCTAGGAGTCCATTTCAATCTCCAGACATTACTCAGCATGGCCACACAAAGCACGACTTTATCAGGAACTCTTCTCCCACATAGGCCCTCTTTAAAGACCACATTTATACTACTCACTGACTCAGTTACTATAAAAAATCAGATAGCCAAGGGCAGGAGAGAGAGCGCCCCGGGCCCGAACGGGCGTCCGCCTGCAGTCTTCAAGCATAACAGCCCCTTCTGGGATAAGATTTTTGAACCTCTCTACCTGGAAATAGGTCCCACAGTCCTGGAAGGGGTCCATAATCTCCCCCATTTTTAAAACAGGGGACAGGTCGCTCCCCAATAGCTATCACCTGATTGCCTTAATTGACAGTGACGCAAAGACTTTGCAGGCCTGTTACTGGACCATCTACATGCATGGACTACTGAAAAAGAAATAATCCCCATGATCCAAACAGGATTTTCCAAACAGACTGGCATCATCACGAACATTATGGCCAATGCCCTCTTAATCGACAAAGCAATAACACTGAAACGTCAGCTCTATCTATGCTTTTTTGACTTCAAGGCTGCATTCTACCACGTTGACAGGAATCTGTTGTGGAGGAAGCTTGAAACCTGGGGGCTTCCACATCCACTCTTACGCCTACTTATACCCCTCCACTCAGACACACGGGTCCAGATAAAATTGGGTACAGCTACTCATCTGTCAAGGTGGATCCCTACTACCAAAGGTTTAAAACAGGGTTGTGTTTTGGACCCCATACTGTTCAATCTCTATTTAGCAGACATGGTGGGCTCACTCACCCTCACAAACTCGCACCCACCAAAAATAAGGGACATGGAACTACTGTGCCTTATGTACGCTGAAAACCTCGTACTGATCAGTCACACGGAAATAGGCCTTCAGAGACCATTACACACTATTCAACACTATTCAACCACCAACACCTTGACAGCGAACTTTGGTAAAACACGAACATTGTCAGTTAGATCTAAGGCACCCACAAGATCATGGGTTTGGGGTAAGACACGACTTGTTTATACAGACAAGTATAAATATCTTGGAGTTGTCATTGACAAATCAGGGAACTTTGTGCACCAAAGAAAATGCCTAATGGGAAACGGTCTGGCCATAGGACTATCCTTAAAAAGACTAAAAACATATCTGAATGGGCCTTCATACACCCCACTTCAACAAGTGCTAAAAGCCAAGCTCGGGCCCACAATAACATATTGGAGCGAAGTACAAAGAGGCAGGGATCTAGACATCTTAAACCACGCTGTGAGCAAAGTCTACCGGATGATATTCAACATCTGCAGATTCACCTCCCCTGCCCAACTGAGACTGGAGTTTGGCCTACTGAACCAATCCCTGGCATGACGCGGTGCATATATAAACGTCTGGAGCAAAACCCATGGTGCCACCCCGGACACTCTCAATTACTATATGTGGCAAGAGCTTGAACGTAAGAACACCTCCCCGTTCAGAATCCGCTTAGATGATTTGCTTAAGAAGACCGGGCTTACTGACCTTTGGAGGATCTCAATCCCGCACAACGGCTATAAGAAAGCAGTTGGGAAATCAATTAGACTTCAGTCACTACTGGAGGACAAAGAAGCATTCTCACTGAGGCCTCATGCATGGATGATTTGCACACCTACACATCTCTGGCACCACAGTCATACCTAGTCCAGGGTTTTTCGAGACGAACAAAGGAGCAATTTTTAAAGTATCACCTTGGTCTATTACCACTTGCTTCAAACACAGCCCCTTGACTGAAGGACGTAACCAATTCTATCTGCCGACTGTGTGGCGAGGACACGGAAGATCTCCTGCAGGTCCTCTGCTCATGCAACCGTCTTGCACTGGAACGAAAAGCCCTACTAAAGAACAAATTCAACGAAAAAGGCATACGAACACAGAGACAAGCAGTGATGGCATGCTTCGCACCTGGGCACCTGCAGCTGAACTGTGCCTTAGTGAAGTTTCTATCACTGTGGATGCAAAAGCCACATTTAACAAAATAGCACTATCCTCCCTGTGACTCACAAGCTCATACGGAACGCATATTGAAATGACTGGAGAATGCGCATGGTGGTGATGATTAGCAATGCATTTTAAAAGTATCTGCTTCTTATATCTTTTTTACTCTTGTTATGGTTTTAATTAACTAAACAATAAATTTCCTACCACTACTACTATTCCTACCTTCTCTCTCCAAAAAGAACATTAATTGCCAGAGTTATTTTGACATTTTTACATTATATGCACTCTGATCTGGTTAGTACACATTCTTTGCAGCACACATATTCATTCTGAAACTTGTATTTTTATTTTATAATGTGATACAAGCAGGAACCCACCCCTTACGGTAATATTTGTAGAGTTGTCAAGTCTGTAGTTCGATGTGTGATTCACACATTTAGGTTATGTTTCAGCTTTGCACTCTGGGACTTTTATTTTTATTTTTATAACGTGATGTGATACAAGCTGTGAATACACAACAGGTGGACCTTACTAGATGAACCACACATATTTAAGTTTGTCAAACTTCAGCTGTGCGTGTGTTTATTCATAAAACTAACCTTGTGGAGAGCTCACAGTTGATTATGCTTTACAATGGTCAATATTTTATAACTAATATTTTAGTTCAAGACTGACTGAGGAGCATTAATATTGTAGTGAATCCTAGTTTGTTTAAATGGGATACAGGAGTTAGCTTAGCCTTTGGCTTGCAGACTAGTTCCCCCGTCACCTAGTGACTTTTACCCTGCTTAGCTTACTCTGTTTTAGCTCATTTATTTAATTAAATCTTTTAAGAAGGCTGCCTTGTTTTAGTTAAGGCCTACCTTTTAGTTTCCTGTTATCAGTGCCACCTCGCTAAGGCATCAGTATCAAGCGACAAAGGTAAACAAACTGTAGGTGTTCACATTAGGTATTTCCGTCTTCATGCTTTCGAGGGAATTGTTTATATCAATTACCGTCCCAAGAATGTTTTGTTATCTATTGTTTGGGAACAGACCTACATCAGGGGTCCAAGCAGATCTGGATAAATACTCCTCACTTAAACAGATAGTCAGAGGGATTCCGACCAGATGCCATCGCTGCTATCGATGCTACACATCGCCTTGACGCTGACCCAGTCTTCGTGCCCGTACAGAGTCTGAGCTAGAGACCTCATTCCAAGGTAACGAGGGTTGAGGGCTCTTCTCATGGACATGGCACTGGCAGATTAGGTTTAACATACCTAGCTCTCTTTTAGGTTAGGGGTTAGGCTCATTATGCTAGGGTATTAGGACATATTTCACATTTCATGTCATTTCATGATATTGCAAGATGGTGGGGGTCTTTGTATTAATGGCTCTTGTCTTTACCATTCTGTTTCTTGCACTGTTCATTATCCTAAACATTGCAGCCCATGCAACTTATGGCAGATAGCAGTTTTGCTAAAATAAAACCTATTGAAACTTTACTACATCTTCTTCATTGCCTGTGTTTGACTGAGACAGGTTGTTAATGTGAGAAAGGGGTAATCTCTGTTTTACCATGGCACTCCCTGAGATGTCACACTCTTGAGTCCACCCGTAAAGGTTGTCACAAATCAACTTTTACTGTTTGGGTTTTTGGTGAGGTGCTGCTTGTGAGCCGGGAGGGTTGGGATGACAGTTGCGACTTGTTGTAGGACTGGCATAGTCCCCAACAAACATAAGTACTCTCATCCTTAAACCAGCAGTCTTGTCTAGAGCAAGAGTCCAGCTACGACAATATCATGTGAGGTGGCTCTCCTCAAGCGTGTGAAAATGAATGGGTGCTTTGTTTGACTCCCCAGACTGCAGGAAAGGAACAGTGATCCAGTAAGCATGCATTCTTGGAGTACAATTATTTATTAATTGCCCCGCAGGCAATGTTGCCTGTACCAACTGCCAAGTAAATATGATTTGCACATGGGAGTAGTTTGTATTTTAAGGGCCTTGTTTAAAAAATATTCCAGTAGGCCAACAAGCCCTTTAGTTATATGCAGGGCCACTGGAATTATGTGGCAGGAAGGTTCAAAATATGCAGCAGGATTGAACAATTAATGTGGCAAAAGAAGAGCATTTCTGCATTTACAATGCCAGTATTTCCAGTTCAAGCAAATGTGAGACATATTGCATTGCCATTGCTTGTTTTGCATTTGAGCTCTGCCTTTGGGAATTCCTAACATTATCCACAGCCCTATGCAGATGCAGGGGTGGCAGAGGAAGTTGCTGATTCTCTTTGTGATTTCACTGCAGGTTAAAACAAGTTTGGTTTCTAACTGTAGTGCTGTCACATTTGTGACGAATCAGCTCCTGGAACCGGTATTCATGACAGAATCTTTCTAAGGAAGCTGTAGACAACATATAACAGTATAGATGGATAGATTATTATTGTTTTCATTTTTGTTTTGTTGTTGTTGTTAACATTATTATTTTTATTCGAACTGTTAACGCGTCCCTTTATGACTAATTTACTCACTCTGGGACTTGTTTTAGGCCAATGAATCTTTTGACCCCCGATTGAAGACACCTTAGGACGAGATAACTAACCAACATGTCAATCAGTATGTCAATAACGTCATCAATATTTACCATAACAAGACAATTTAGATTAGTCAGAGACATTAATAAAACTCAGAAACCACCATGACCATGCAGTCATGAATAACCACACCAGTTTGGTACTGTTATATGAAGTTTATTCCCTATTGATTACAATTCTACTAGTAAGTTTATTAACCTCAAAGCCAAGAAACACATTAGCATAGTCACAATATAGCAACTCTGATAAGATTTCATCAAAGCAAGAATCACGAATATTAGAACATAGCTCGACGTCAACATAGATTATCCTCAGCAGAGTGTTATTATCGCATTATTCAACAAAGCATAGATTCAGTCATTTGTCTATTTGCGTCTGTTTAGTGAACCCCTCATCTAACCTTGAATTTGCATTGGCATGTTGGGCTTCATGCTAAACAATTTAGCTACACCAATTTAGAAAACATCTAACTATGGTCTCTGTCAAAAGAAGCAGTTGGTACCTAGAAAGGAAAAGCAAACAGACAAATCACAATTTCATTGTCAAATAGTTACCCTCCGTATTGAGTCAGCATACAGGTTTAGTCTTCATCCTCAGGACATCAGTTGATTTGCCATCAGACTGGAATACAGCAAATCGGGTAAAAGGGGAACTTCCCTCATAAGGAGGTAAAGTGTAAACAGGCAATATAAGGCAAGGGTGGTTTTAAGAACCAAACAGCAAAGTCTCTATGCAGAGTGACAAAATGTCTGGGTCATTCGCAACAGCATCTCCCCCTCCTCTAATCAAATGGCTCTCCGTTCTCCCCCAGTTCCTTGTGTCAAGGGTTTTTATCCATTTTCGATTGTACATTCCCCTAATTTTCCATTGGTCTGGGGTTTGCACCCCACTATCTCCCTCCAATAGTGTTTCAATGACTTCATTAAATTTGTCACCACATAACAGTTCTAACGTAGTTTATTGGTCCTTATGATTGACGTCTTCAGCGGGTAGAATGTCCGGTATGATTTCATACTCTTGTGGTCCTCTTTGCATCTTTAGTCAGTGGTTCTATTGTCTGTACCGGTTCAGGCGACCTTGTACCTGCGAGTAGTCTACACTGTTGCATTCAGCAAGAATGTTTCACTAAACAAGTCGAATTTCATGAGAATGGATCTATTACAGTTACATTCATCTTCTAGCTTTAGAAAAAATACGAGTTCATGTCCTTCAGCAAGTCAGCACCCTGCACGTTAGAAAAACACATTTAATATGAAAACCAGGTAGCTAGTCCTCGACTCATGCTAACTAAGGCCTAATGATTTATTAGCAGAACTTTAGCATATAACCTTTTATTATTAGTGCAAAATCATATGTTAACATAACATTTCATCACTATTAGTCAGTTTCATTAGTCATTGTATATATTGACGGCCACTCCCCGTTGGCACATTTCAAGCGCACGTTTAGCAAAATACATTAATACATTTTCTATGCAGCATTATTACGCATTAGTTCATAAACATTTCATGTTCATTTCTAAGTATATATGCTACGCTCTCTCAATCCTTTTTAGATGCCTACCACTGCTAGGTTTTCTCAATAAAATTCCTCTTCGGTTTCCAAGTGTTGGTTTTGTTTATAGCAACTTATTGTATCCCTAGTATGTTTGTTACTACTGACTGGCTGATTGTGCATTGTTGTGCTATCAAAGAAATACAACTAGTAATACTAAAGCAGGTTTCCACTCAGAACCCGGAGATGGAAAACTCCCTGAGTATGTCACTTAGAACATGGAGGTAGAAAACGAACTTATTATTACCGATTATATTTCTTTAATAGAGGGCCAGTGCACAATCAGCAGGTTAACAACAGCTACCAATTACATTGCTATAAACTGAATCATCTGCACAGTGTAACGATCACTACAAAGTTGTTGGCGATTTATTGAAGAAGGAAACTTAAGAATATTCCACAATGGACAAGGGAGGGCTTTTCAGAAGGCAGACGTGGCTCCAGAGAAGGAGCACTTTGATGACTTAACTGTCCTCAACTTGGGAAACTCCAGTCACAAAAACTCCCTTCACCTGAGTCTTCCTAAGCCTTCAGAGATCGTTAATTTAAAGGCCATATGCAGAGGAGTATTGCGATAAACACCTGAAGGACATTACAAGCCACTTTCAATGTGTTCAAGATGTTAGCTTCAGCCAATGCACTGCTTGTAAAGCTGTCATAGCAATGGAAACCTACAACCAAACTGGCTCCATCTTGGAATACTGCCTTAAGTGAAGCTAGGGTAGATTTAGGCCAACCCACAACATTTTCTTTTCTTGAACTAATCTGTTAAGTGATAAGAAATTGAGACTGCAAGCCTATATTCTATGGTGGGTTAAATTGTTAATGAAACTAATACATTAAAGATGGAACACAGAGACACAAGGTCTGAACTGGGGGGTGCGTGGAACAGTGTGTTGATGAAGCCAAAATCCCAAAAACGTATTTGGATTGCAAAAGGATGAGTACTACCATCTACAGCCAATTTGTGCATCCTGAGGTAAATAGCAAATTCAGGGTGAATATTCGAAAGAACAAGGCTCAGTCGGGGTGTGTTCAGTTGAATAAAATAATGGCAAACATCTGAAACATTGCAAGACTGCTACTAGAAATAACGCTCTCTTTATGTCGGAAGGTTGATCATTTGGTGATTTGTTTATCGTTTTATTGACATTTCCCGAAAACGCAATAATAATGAACTTGATTGTAAAACATGTTGATTGTCTGGAGAGATCTTGTGAGGTCGAAATCCATTCTATCGCTGACACGTTTAGATATGGCAATTAATATGAACACTGTATCTGTTCATACTTAAAAAATGTCACTAAAATTTAAAAATAAATAGTGGTTAACACTGCATCGATTTCCCACAGTCAGTATCATAGCCTGAGAGATACTTAGAGGGTACAGTTGTGTAATCATGTGTAGGTCAGATCATTCAGTCAGCACCAACTGTGAATGGTGGTTGGGAAACAATATGAACCAGGCCAGGACCAATGTACCACACACTTAGTCAGCACTGCAGGATGTCAAGAGGACCTTCATTTGCTGATTGTGTCTAAAGCCACTGAGAGATCCGGCATCCCCAAGAGACCAGTGCCCACATCATCTGACACACGCTGAGTATCACCCAGCCCCTCCAGGGTAAGAGTCTCTGTGCTATGGGCTCAGAGTGGAAGGGGTAAGGAAGCTTCAAAACACCAAACATTAGGCTAGTTGGATCAATGCATTCCCTTTAATGCTTTTATCCAGTAAAGGGAATGTTATGTAGACCTACCTGATAAGTCAACTTGTGATTTCATAGTTATACACAGCAGGAGTATTGACCCTCTTAACTATCTTACAGATATTATTGCTGTCTTTTGTAGTTTCCCTGCTTGAAATCCAGCCCTTTATTGTGGAATTGTCTGACGTCATGTTAGGCTTCTGTTACTGAACATCATTGGTGAAGTAACTGGGTTCACATGCCAGACTCCAAGGGTGTGTGTGACCCTGCTCTTTCCACAGTTCAATAGGCTGAAAATCTTCACCTATCTCAAATTACTGCAAGCATGACTCTCATCAGTTCCCGCTGTAAAAACACCTTTTCCTTATAGCAGCCTATGCAGATGAGCTCTTCCCCTGTGCATGACCCCACACTGGAAATTATAGAAAAGAACTACAGGATTGTGCTACTTTCTGATTATTAACTAAATTCAATTCAAACACAAATTATGATGGCCAGAGGTACTACATCAGACAAATATTGGATTGTTCCATCTGTACAGTACTTTGGGATTATGCTTACTCCAAACTCAGCAACTGCTTTAGTCTGAACAGTACTGCTCTACTTTACACTACCAAGTTGCCACTGGGAAGATTAAAGCATTTACTGTTTTCTCTGGTGGTGTGAGTACACATCATTAAAATGAATATCCTTCCACAATGTATTTTCCTTTTTCATGCTTTATAGCTCGCTATACCTACCTTCTTTGTTGAGAAAATCAATATTACTATTTCACGGTTCTTTCAGCTTTGCGAAAAGCAACATCTAACTGTTAAATTTCTCAAACTGCCTATATAAAGGGTATATTTGGGAGTTACTTGATTGTGGACTCTGTTACTGGGGTAAGATTGGTAAGAGAATTTGAGCTTTTTACTCACCAAACACATCTCAGAGATGTTGGATGACCAGTTTTTTTAATTATATTAGGAGAAGCTCAGCACTCGGTTTTGGAGACACAAAATTATTTTAGAAAAAGTTGTTTGAAGTCTCTACTATAATGAAGATTTGGAATGAGATTTGTAACTTTTTATATATTCCTGATTTTCACTAACTAACATGACGTGAAAATAACTATGAACTTCCATGGCTGTTTCATGAGTACTACTTTTGCAAATGGCTTCAAGCAGGCATTATTAAAGTATAAGATTATTTTCAAGATACCTCAATGAAACCCTTTAAGCGGGTAAAATAGTATTTAACTTATCTACCTATGACTTCTTAAGATATTTGCAGATCCAACATTTTTTTGACTGAAGGGATACATTTAAATCTTCAATTGTGCCAACATACACATCTAAAACATTTGTTCAGTTCCAACACACATGTTGTCCCCTACTTTTACACCAAATGCCTTAAAACTAAACCAGATCACAGATCTCAATGGGCAGATAAATGGTATATATGCTATCTGAGAATGATTTCACCAATCAAATTTCCTTGATCCTGGATGTGTTCTGTAAATGTTATTACTACAACTCTATTAAGAAACCAAGGAAACCACACGCTATATGACTTCTAAATAATTCTATTGAAATTAGTTTAAATGTTGGAAACAAATTAAACTTTGCCAATGATATTTTCAGGAATAGGTAGATAACATTCCTATGTTTGTTACCTGCCCGACTCAGGGTAACATTTGGATCTCTATTTTACAAACACTGAGCAAAATTATGGATAAACTGGTTCAACCAAATGCTTGCACATATTACTAGGGGGTTAAAAGATATATATATATATATATTGCTATGTCAATTGCCTGGCTATTAACTGGTAAAATATGGAAGGACAGTTTAGCGCTCACCCATTAGAAATGGTGGAAGGGATTAAACACAGTTTTTGAGATGGTGCACTGGACATCTGTTACAAGGAGATCCATATATATGTATCACATATTACATCAATGGTGATTATTTCTTCCAAATACCAATATCGGAACCTACAAATTCAGTAAAATGTACTGTTATATCTGTAATTTCAATTATTTTCCTTTTTCTCTTCTTATTGTCTTGTCTTTGCAACAAAAACAACCTACCTCATCTGAATACACACAGCAGCAAAACCAAAGAGGGTCTGGGCAGCTAAGCATGTAGTGTATGCAAGCACATCAGTGACACCCAACATCCTACATTTGGAAAGTATAATAAGAAGTAGTGACCTACATGAACAGTCAAGACCTAAATTTAAAAAGCGGAGCTAGGTAGTGCTTTGTGGATGTCTTATTGCTCTGGAAGAAAAGATAATCATTGCATAATTATGACTTTGAAAACAATCAGTGAATTAATGTAAACTATGCTTTCTCTAGTGACCTATGAGTGGGAATTTCAGATAAAGTTGTTCTGAATTCTTTAGTCCCAAGAAAAGCGTATATACAGGGACGTTTGCAGATTCAATTCAAAACTAAAGTGAAAAGATGATAATTATGCATAGCAATTGTTAACAGTGATTATGTAAATAATTAAAAGTAATTGAATTATATTTTATTTAAAAAATACATTCTTATATTGATTTTTAAATTGAAATAATAAACTATATTTATTTATATTTTAGCTATTTTACATAAAATAAACTGTATTTCATATGAGCTTATGCACCTCCTTCAGCGCTGAGCTGGAGTAATTTACTACTTTTTACTACTGTTTTGTTTTACTACTTTAGAAATGCAATCTGCAAACCGCAGCGGGTTTACTCTTTTGTAGGTGGGTGCACGTCCCTCCGTAAACCTCCTCCCCAGCCCTCCATTACTCCTCCTTATTCCTCCCTAATCCTGTCGCTTTAGTTATAAGCATTCTCCATTTTCCAGCCACTGCTCTCTGTCTTTCCCACATTTACTCCTAAAAGCTATACTGATACTGAGACTCTGCAGTCTGGTAAGAGATCTCTGCACAGAAAAGGATAGGAGAGGTGGAGGTAGAACCTCCACAACGTAGGTTTCTGAATAGCATTTTGTAGTACATTTGTAGTACTATTATAGTGCTAAAACATACTTCAAAATGCAGTTTGTAAATAGGGTTTCCTCCTGCTTGGATCCACAATTTTCGAAAATGTGTTTTTACAATTTGGTGAAGCTGAAACTACATGTTATCCACCATCCTGACACGAAACATTCAGACTCGCCAAGTAAAACCACCCACGTGTGAACCCACAATGCACGGTACTAATACTTTACTGGGTGGTTTTTATGAAGCACAATTCCCATTTTATTTGGAATGATGGACAGATTATTATGAGTGAATAATAGAGACTTCAACAATCTAATATGGCATCACTATGGTTCACTTCTCCCAAATGACTTACTGGGGTCTGTAAAATGTGTGTTATTTGCTTTTGTGTAATTTTATAAACTTTTGGCAAAATAATGCAAAATCATGCAAAGCTATATGTAATAGAAAACCAGAATTTGGTGCTATACTTTAGTGAGAAATGGGAGTGACTCTGCATTTCAACCTAAAAAGAACACAAGTGCCACAATTAGCAGCTTCTTGTGTTCTGGTCACTGACGTTGTTCAAGTGTGTTGGATAGCACTACATTTTGCCTCAAATGGTGTGTAATTATTTGATTTGGCATAACATGTAATTTCAGGAATTCTACACAAGTGTAATATGAAATTACCAAAACGATCTGAGATTACACACTCGCAATGGTAATTTCGCATGGGCGTTATGACTAATCAGATAGTGAGGCAGACGAGCAGTGACGTTAAGGGGGCCAGACTCCCCAACCTCACTGAGTAACAAGAACATGGAGATAGAGGCCAGTCTAAGCAGGGATAATGGACACTGCAGTGAAAGATTTCAAACCGCTCTCTCTGAGGTCCACCAAGCAGTGGTTCTGCCTTGAAAAATCCCCCAGGCTCTAGAAAAACAGGAATCTTGAGGCGTTGCAGTTTCATGCTGCAGGAGTATCTCGCAGTAAATAGCCATCATTCTCAAACAACAATTCGTCCCTTTATTCAATGGCTTTTAAATAGTTGTAATGCTTAAACTGTGCAACATCGGATAACGTCAGAACAGGAACCCTGGAATGTAACCTTCTCTAAAAAGAACAATCCACCAAGAACATTATCAACAAGCATTGACAATGTCAAAAAGTCCGGCATTGATTTCCAACCTTTTAATTTTGTCAATGCACATTTTTGTCATAGTTTTTATAAGAATATATTGTTGGGGGCTACAGGCTACAACCGTGAGTTTTTTCATAAAGGCTAAAAGCAAAAATATTGTTCTGGTCACTGCTATAGCAGTTCCTGGAACTGGAGGAAATTGCTGTTTGCCTGAGCTCATTGTGAAAGAGTACAATCCTGTAACTAGTAGTAAAGTTACCCAATGGCTGAAGTGGGCTGACCCATTGCCCCATGCTGTATGCTACAGCAGGAAAAAGAAAAATGTAAATGACACAACAAAAGACTAGTGGATGAAGAGCAATGCTAAAAATATATGTAAATAAGTATATATATATTATGAAATGATTTTAGTAAAATCAAAAGTTCTTGACTAATTCCATGCCTCAAATATCATTGGCGAAAGGTCTACCTTTTCACTCTCCACTCATTGGAAAAATTTCTACGAACCAGGGAAGTTGCCTACATTAAGAATATTATGCAATAATTACTGCACTATTCGTTATACCATACAATGACTCCAATGCAGATAGGTATACATTTTTGATTCTCATCCAAGTTGAGTCTTCTGTTGTTCCCAAATGCCAGCGACTACCTCAGTGGTCTGAGACATGATTCTCACTTTCTTACGAAATTTTCGAAGAGGAAGCTAGGTTGTGCTCAGTCAAGCCAGTGTTGCTATGTTTATTGATCATGGTTCATATCATGCTCGTTTTCATTACCTGTTGGGGTGTCCATCTTCTTCCACGTCATTGAGGACATTGCTTCAATTCCTGGACTACTGTGTGATAGCTTAGTGCAGTCTGGGTCTTGTAGTCTTGTTTTGTTTCCATTGCACTAATTAGATTCACACACCTGATATCAATACATTTTAGGTGAAAAGTTCAGGGCTTGACTTGGAGTCTGATGGCCACCCTTGCACCTCCGCACAGATGAAAGAAGAGAGCAGTTCACTGATTTTAAGAAATTGTGCTGTGCACCACCGATGCACTAACTTTTAATTCCCCAAATTATTAGAATGTGCACCTAAATTTTACATTTGCAGAGTCGGTGTGAGCTTAGCACAAATTCTTAGAAATTAACACACGGTTGCTTTCTGCACCTGTTTTCTGGCACAGAATAAAGTCATGATAGGACCCCTTGAACGGTGACGAGATTTTGAAAATGAAAAATAGAGACTTTCACCAAATATAGAAGCAGGTCTACAATTGTGTATCTACCCATGGCCACAGTATGCCTTAATTGACAATAATTTATCAGTACGGACAAGAAAATCACCAAAACATCGAGAAGAAATAAGTGCAGCATTTACATAGAGTATCATCTGTGTCAACTAAAAGTTTTTTTCTGTTAGGGACTGCTAAATAATTCTGCACTCGAAGCAGACAGGTGATAATGTACTGAAACTGTCAGGACAGATGGTGAAAAACAGATAGGTCCGGGATAATCCGGGTCACCTGGTCACCGTTGAGCCACATCCAGCACAAAACACACAAACGCAAATTGAAGCTGCGCACTTCTATGAATGCAATATGGCTGCCAACGTGCGCATGCACTAACTTTGAACTTTACCAGTTAGAGTAAGATCTGTGTACACCAAGGCGCAGAACAGGGCTATGGGCACTGTGGCTTCTGAAGCTGTGATGTTTGGAGCTCACTAACTCAGAGTTTTCTAGTTAATATATGCGCTGTAGAGCACGCAGTTCTGTTCAGATATAAATATATAGCGCCCTACTGCAAGTGCACACGTTAATAATATGGCCCCTCTTGTACGTCCTCAAAGAATGCTAATAATCTTGTAAAGCCTCTCAGATACCTCTCCCCCGATGCATTCAGCTCGGTGAAGACCGTTCACATCAATCTTTAATATTTTCTAAATTTTCAAATTAGCACCATATAATGTAGCTCCAAAAGAGAACTCAATTTTAAATGATCGTAAAGACTGAAAGTGCCAGAGCACACCACACCCGGTAATTTATTAAGTTAACTTTCCTAAGGACAATAGTACCTCATTACCAGCGGCACGGTAAAAGCCTGTTTATCGCATCTGATAAAATCTGATCCCACCGAGCCGGGATTTATCGAAAGAAAGAAATGTCACCCAACTACGAGAATTTAGGGAATAACAAGCCGATTTTTGTGCTTACCTCATTTAAGCTTGCATGTTTCCCCACATTCTAAGAATTTTCCCTCGATAAATATTGTCAAATTTGACCTGCTGATATTTAGCACAAAAGCCATTACTGCAATATGTACGACAAGATGAGTTAGTTTACATATCACAATAGTTAACGACCGTTCGTAATGAGGGACATGGTGTAAGAGTGCACATCAGCTCAGTGTGCCCAGACACAATCACAGTCCTTTGACCTGCATCGGAGTGATGAAATTCGGAGCAGACTTTGCTAGTACGTGATCATGTGACCATCAACCCAGACACATGCCCAGCCCGTGCCTTACTCAAGTGACTTATGACTTCAGTGTGAGCATGATGCAAGTGTTTACGCAAAGAGGCCATCTGCAAACAAAGAGCTAGGCCAAGTCAATCATTGTGACCCAGGAAGCAAGGAGGGCAGTGGCCAAGAAATGCACCAGCTGCTCTTACTCTCTGCCAGTTAGATGATCATGCGAAATTACTGCCATTAATGTAATAACTTGTATAGCTTTATTACTCTTTCTTTTTATCTGTTTTTTATAGAGCACAACTGACCAAAAGATATTGGATTACCAGACTGTATTATGCAATTTTTTAGGTGGCAGCCTACCAGACAATGCAGCAGTCTGGCTTGCTAAATACATCTTAGGGACTTTCAGAACGTTTCCCTGGGAATGCATTCCACCCTTTGCTTACCATTGGCTTTGTGGTTTGTAACTCCCATTTTCTGGCTTCCTATTTGCTGGCTGTTGGGAAATAGCCCTCTCTGAAGGGTCACCCCAAACTTTTTACCTTCCTCCTCCTCCCCTTTTCTGACCTAGATTTTGTTGGCTTTAGGACTCTGGGCACTTTACCACTGCTAACCAGTGCTAAAGTGCATGTGCTCTCTCTCTCTAAAACACAGTAACATTGGCTCATACCCAATTGGCATATTTAATTTACTTATAAGTCCCTAGTAAAGTGCACTAGATGTGCACTGGGCCTGTAAATTAAATGCTACTATTGGGCCTGCAGCAGTGATTTTGCCACGCACATAAGTAGAACGCCATACCATGCCTGCGGTCTGGTATTGCAAGACCTGTGCGTGCAGTTTCACTTCCACTTCGACTTTGCATTTAAAACTACGTGCCAAGCCTTAAATTCCACTATTATTACTTATAGGTCACCTCTAAGGAAGACTTCCGGTAACCCATAGGACAGGGTGCTATGTTAGTAAAAGGCAGGATATGTAGTTATAGGTTTTACATGTCCTGGTAGTGAAAAACTCCCAAAGTCGTTTTTCACTGCTGTGACACCTGCTCCTTTCATAGGCCAGCATTGGAAATTCCCTTATAGGCTCTTAAGTGGTAATTTCTGATCTAAGAGGAATAGACTTTCCACGTTTGTTATGGTTGGAATGATAGGGAGAAATCCTACATACGGGTGAAGTTGAATTCTACATTACTATTTCAGAAATGCCACTTTCAGAAAGTAAGCATTTCTCTGCACTTACTGCCACCTGTGCCTTACAGCCTTTCTCCGATCCACGTCGGGTCTGGGCTGGTTGACAAGTTCCCTTGTGCAATCTACCCACCCAGACAGCCATAAACACAGGACACTCAGCTGCATCTGCATTAATCTACATACTGATGGGTCTCCCTGTGCAGGAAGGGTGGAGGGGCTCTCTCTTACACTTCAAAAGCCAGTAGCCTGCCTTCACACACAGGACTCCTGGCAGACAGGGCTGGGTTAAAAGAGGAATATGTGCACTTCAAAACCACTCTTTGAAGTTTTCCCACAGTTCAAAGGCACTTTTAGGAATGTATACTATGTCTATGACCCCACCAAATCAGACACTTTTGGACCTACAACTGGACTCTGTCAGAGGGACTGCCTTGCTGCCCAAAATCTCCAGCTTGCTGCCCTGCGCCTGCTGGCCCCTGACTCTACTGCAAGGACTCTGCCTTCCCCAACAAGTGTTATCTAAGGGCTTGAACTGAGCTTCCCCCCTGTTCTGAAGTTTAAGGGCCATCTCCTTGGACTTCACCAAGGAGCGAAAATCCAGCACATCTGAAAATCAACACACCTGCAAAAATCAGCCTGTCTCGCTGCTGAAAAAGTGCTGCATCGCCTACCAGATCGACACAGCACCTGCTCCATCCTACCAGCATGTTTTGGATTTTCCAAGCAGTGCCCCTGGGCATCAAAATATCTCCACATCGCAGTGAGGAACCAAGGCTGCACTCAAGGAAATCAATGCATCACCTAGTCACGTGGGAATAAACAATACATTGCACTTGCCCCGACGAAACCAACGCATAGCTTTATTTTCCAACGCATCTCCACTCCATCTCCGTTGTTATTTTTTATGCATCTCATGTTCTGTGTGTTAAAATGATACAACCACTGATTCTTGTGGATTAAGGCTCATGTAAAACTTTAAAAAGTGTTATCTTGACTTGTGCATATTGGATATTTGTCATTTTGGTCTTATTTTATTCAGATAAATATTACCTATTTTCCTAAACTGGTGTGGAGTGTTTTTTCTGGTGTTTTTCCTGTGTTACTGTACGAGTTATTTCACAAATACTTTACACAGGGCCTTCTAAGTTAAGCCTGCCTGCTCTGTGCCAAGCTACCAGAGGGTGAGCACAGGATAAATTAGGCTGTGTTGTGACTTACCCTGATTAGGATTGTGAACCCTACTTGGACAGGGTGCATACCGCTACCAACTAGAGACCCTATTGCAAACCCTGGCTTTATTTGTTTTGGGCTTTCCAGGGTGTATTTGTCCCTCCCAAAGAGCAAAGCCTATGCACACTACCTCTCCTTGTATTCTTCCACAAGTGCTCCTTTATTGAAACAGGCCTAATAAGTCTTGCCCTTATCTTGTCTCATTTGCTGTGCATTCAAAGACTGAGGTCAAACATCAGGCTCTGTCTTCTGGGGGAGCTTGATGTTTACTTTTTTTTCTCTGACTTCAGAGTGAGAGGAGTTATATTACAATCTTGCTTGGATACTGGGGGTAGGACAGATGTTTTTCTAGCACACAACATTTAAATCAACTATGCAAGTATTTCAGAATACATCACAATTAAGAACACAAAGGAATCACATTTTTGGTCACTTCTGAAGTGTGTTGGAAATAAATAAATTATTACAATCAAAAAAAATCATTACACTAGGTGATGCCATTTCCACACATTGTTTGCGAGCTGTATAGTTTTGTTAGTAAAACTGTATGTGTTGTCGGTAATGAGTGTGCTACCACATCATGGATACTCCGCTCTATGCCACTCCACTCTGCTCTGCACCACTTCATTCTACTGCACTCTGTCCTGCACCACTCCACTTCACACCGTTCAACACCACCGCACTGTGCCTCTGCACTCTATGCCACTCTGCACCACTCCACTCTACGCCATTGTACTTTAAGCCTCTCCACTTGACTCTGTGCCATTCTACTCTCTGCCATTGCACTATACGCCACTCTACTGTACCCCATTGCACTCTTTGCCATCGCACTCTACACCCACTGCACTCCACTCTACTGTACACTAGTGCACCCTTTATCACTGCACTCTATCCTACTGCTGTCTAGGCAAGTCTAGGGCACTCCAATCTATTCTGCACAACTCCAATGTATGCAACTGTACTCCACACCACTCTGCAACACTTCACTCTACGCCACTGAACCATATGCAAATTCACTCTACGGAAATGCACTTTATTCTGTAACACTCAGCTCTATACCCCTGCATGCTACACCAATCCACTGTAAGACACTCTAATCTACTCTGCAACACTGCACTCTATGCCGTTGCACTCTACACCACTTTACTCTATGACATTACACTCTACACCACTCTACTCTGTGCCACTGCACTCCAACATGTAACACTCTACTCCACTTCATGCTCATCTGAAAACAATCTACACCATGCCACTGCACTCTATGCCCCTCTACTCCACCCTACACCACTCAACTCTGTGCCACTGCACTCTACACCACTCTACTGTAAAACATTGCACTCTACGCTATTCCACTTTGTCCCTGCACTCTATCTCACTGCACTCTATAATACTGCACTCTATGCTGTACCACTGTACTCTATGCCACTGCTCTCTATGCCACTGTACTCTACCCCACTCTACACCACTGGACTCTATGACACTCTGCTCTGCAACACCTCACTCTCCACCACTGAACTCTCCACCCCTCTACTCTGCATCACTGCACTCTACGCAACTGCAATCTGCAAAACTCCACTCTATGCCACTGCACTCTACGCTGCTCCAGCCAGCACCACTCTATGCCACTGCACTGTATGCTATATCTACTCTGTGCCACTCTTCTATACACCACTGTACTCTATTGCACTGTACTCTATGCTACTGCACACTACGCCACTCTACTCTGCACCACTCTACTCTGCACCACTCCACTCTACCATGCACCAGTTTAATCTATGCTACTGCAATCTATGTCACTGCATTCAATAACACTGCATTGTACGTTGCTGATTCTATGCTGCTAAAGTTTATGCCTCTGCACTTTACACCACTATATTCTGCAACACTCTATGCCAATGCACTCTACACCAGTTCAGTCTACTCTATGCCACCCCACCCCACACCACAGCACTCGGCTCTACTCTGCAGCACTCTACTCATTTCCACCCTACTCTAATAACACTCTAGTTAGAATCTGAAATCTACAGAAATTGATGGCTCTTTCTTTTCTTACAGAAGACATTTACTGAGTCAAGAAGTTCTTTTTTTGTGTTGTAAGCTTTTATTGAGAAAAAAGATAACAATATTGAGATACAGATACATTGTTCCACTGAACAGTACATAAAACATAGAGGTAAACATCAGCTGATATAGAGATGGAGGGATATGTGGGGGGCAAGAGTGAGTGGGGCAAGGTAAGGGCTTGGGGGTACAAGATGAAGGATACTGTGAGACATTGCAGAGGTAAGGACATAAATGGAGGTGGGCTGGTGGGCCCTGGGCTCAAATAAAGTCCTAGCATCAGTGGGCAAGGATGCTAGACACCCTATCTGTTGGGCCGAGATCAGAGGTAACAGAGATAGGGGGTGAAAAACTTGAATATGACAACTAAGTTGGGTGGAGGCCCAGGCAAGGGAGACATGAAGAGTGGCTCAGTGTCATGAGCTAAGACTTCGAGCGGTAGCGCAGTAGGAGAGAGGGAAGGAGCGTGCAGATTGGACAGAAGTGAAAGGGTAGGGACGGAGACCTAGAAAAGAAACAGTGTGAGAGCAGCATACCTGAGTAGAATAGAATAGTATAGAATGGAATAGGGCTCCCAGTATCCGGGGAAGTCTGGGGGGGAGGAGGGGAGTACTAGGGAGAATGAGGGGAGGGTAATGGGAGGGGCGGGAAGAGGCCACATGAGTGCATTCTGAGAGAGAGTATAGGGAGGAAGGGCAACAGTAGGTGGAGGGATGGAAGATGGGGGCGTGGGAATTGGGTGGGTAAGGGTATAGAAGCAGGGAAGATAGGGGGGAGGAGGATAAAAGGTGGATGGACTGATGCAGGTGGGACATCAGAAGAGTCATTGATGACTTCCTTTCCTTTGGCAGCTAGGGCATTAACAACAGCAATGGGGGAGTGGTAAGTGCGCTATGAGTCGCCGGTAAGGAAGGGGGCCGATGTCTTTATAAATGGGGAGGTCTGCTCTTGTAGTTGGTAGATGATGAGTTCATGGGCAGCAGTCTGGACAATTCCACCATAGGTGAAGCAGGAGATCTTCAATGGCAGAGTATACAGATCTTGGCCATCACAAGAGCTGTGTTCAGCAGACAGCATTGCGGTTGAGAACAGTTCGGGTAAATCTCCCATATCGTGGAGGAGGATGGAAGAGGAAGAGAGGGGCATCTGAAGAGCCATGGAGGCACTGAGTGTGGAGCCCACCGCCTCCCAGAGGGGTCAGATCGAAGGGCATTCACAAAGGATGGGTGTCAGATCGCATTGAGGCTCCGCACATCACCAGCATTGCACATGAGGTAGGAGACCTATTCTGTGCAGTTTTGCAGGGGTCCCATACCGACTTGTTTTAAATATACAAAACTTCAGTGAGCTTCCCAAGGACCCCTATCGAGAGCCACCATGACGTCTGTCCAGTCCTCTACCTCGAACTCCCTCTGGAGGTGGGCCTGCCACTTAAAGCATAAATTGTCGAGGAGGGGCTGCGAGAAAAGATTGTATGTAAGGACTTCATAAAGCCCCGACATCATGCCCTTGAAGTGGCTCCATCTCCCGAGATAAGGCAGTACAGTTGAGGTCTGGAGGGTGCATTGGCTAGTTCCCATGCAACTTCGCAGGCAATGCTTTAGTTGTAGGTTTCGCCAAGCCTGGTGGGGTTGGAGGCTATATTCCTCTTGCAGGTTCCCAAATGACTTAAGTTTGGCTTCTTCAATGACCTGGGCCAGGCTTTCGATACCGGCTGCGCTACATTGCGCCCAATTGAGGGTGTCCCCTTCAATGCGAAGGCTGTCATTGTCCATAAGGGGGCCTGTAAGCGGAGACGGGGATGTTTGTCGAGAAGGCAGTGCACTCTGCACCAGTCTGCATGCATAGCCCACAACATCGTATTATCAGGGCAGGACAGAGAGGGCCTGATTCTGTACAAGGAACGTAGGCGTCCCCAGCTCCAGAGTGATATTTGTTCAGTGGTGACCCATTGTGGTGGGTCCAGTACCTCAGGGAGCATGTATGCTAGTTGGGAGAGATAGAGTGCGAGGGTGTAATGTTCTACCGACGGGAGCCCTATACCTCCGCAACAACAGCATGCTATGAGCTTAGCTGGTGACAAACAGGGACAAGAGGAACCCCCAAACAAAGGCTCAAATCACTGCATCATTCAGCCAGAATGTCGATAGGGGCACTTGGAGGGGTAGCATACCTAGTAAATAAGTAAAGCGCGGTATTGTGACCATTCTCACCGCTTGCACTCTGCCCCACATGGACAATCCCAAATGAGACCACATCCGAAGTCCAGATTCATACGAGCTATGAGTGGGTCTAAGTTGTCCACAATCATACGATCTAATCTCCTTTTAACAAGGATCCCCAGGTATTTGAGGCAGGACGGCTGCATGATGGTGGAAAGGGACAGCTCTTCACTCTTGTCCCAGTTTAACAGATAACCGGATAAGATCGCAAAGCCGATAATCACTAATAAAGACAAAATGGAATGGCAGGTCTGCTATTAAAGTAGAGTTTGGACACTCCCCCTTGTAGGGGTATTCCAGAGAGGAGATTGACAGATGGTACCCGCTAGCGTTTCCATTTCCAGCAGAAAAAGAAGTGGAAAAAGTGGGCAGCCTTACCTCGTCCCTTTGCGAATCAAAAAAGGGTCAGATAAGAAGCCACCACAGTTAACCTGCGCTGTGGGACAATAATATAACAGACTTACTTTGGTGATGAATTGATCACCCAGAGTGAATTTCTATAGCGGTACAAACTAATAGCCCCATTCAATATCATCAAACGCCTTTTCTGCATCAAGGGACAAGGCTTAGGCTTCATCCGGCATGTCCCTTGAATCCCACAGGGCACGTGAGAGGGAATGGAGAGGGTTTCTGGAGGTGTGTCCCAGGACAATTCCTACTTGGTTATGGTGTATTTTAGACAGAATGACTAACTAAAGACACTGGCAAGGATTTTAACAATTCCATTCAGGAGGGAGATGAGGCGATAGCTGCCACCAAGAAGGGGGATCTCTCTCAGGTTTAGGGAGGGCCGCGATCATTGCCCTGTTTGAAATTGAGCCCAGGACAATTCCTACTTGGGTATGGTATTTTTTAGACAGAATGACTTTGACTAAAGACACTGGCAAGGATTTTAACATTCCCATTCAGGAGGGAGATAAGGCGATAGCTGCCACCAAGAAGGGGGATCTCTCCCAGGTTTAGGGAGGGCCGCGATCATTGCCCTGTTTGAAATAGAGCCCAGTGTTCCTTCTTGAGTGGCCTCTCAAAAGGCCTCATATAAGGAATCAACTATCTCCTCACCGCCCCATTTGTAAACTTCCGCAGGAAAGCCATTGTCCCCTGGTGACTTATGGTATGGGAGTTTAGATATTGCCTGCGCTATCTTGATCTTACTAATCTCCCCATCCAATTGGGTTTCATTCTTATTCGATAGGCAGAGAGGCGAACGCCTCCAGGAAGTCCTCTGTTTGATTAATCTATTTGGAGTCGCCACAGTTTCCGGAATGTACAATTGTTGGTAGAATGCTACAAACTCATTAACGAGATCCTGTGGCAGAGGGAGAAGCTCACCATTTGAGGAATAAATAGCAGGGATGGCTTGTGCCTCTTCCCTCTGATGGAGTTGGGCTCCTAAGAGTAGACCACCCTTTTCCCCTTTTCATAGTGGCATCCTTGCAGTCGTTGCAGTGCATATTCTGCCTGGGATGTATATAGTTCGTTGAGGACCACACAAGCTTGCTCCAGGTGCTGGTGCGCTGGCAGTGAGGAATGGGTTGTGTACAATTGAGTGAGAGACGCAATGATGCCTTCCTATTCTGTTGGCAAGCTATCTTTTGATTATCAGCCGGCGCTGCATCATGCATCATGCATCATTTGCCCTTGGATAGTTGCTTTCCCAGCCACCCACAGTACCCTCTGAGATGAAACTGAGCCTTTGATGTCCTGTATGTAGGTGGAGACATACGCCTGTAGTTGTGATTTGCCCTGGGGAGGTACAATAGTGATGAATGGCTAAGCTCCAGGGTTTACTGCCCAGGGTAGGAATACCTGTGTCTACAGACTGCATCATCAGAAAGTGATCAGACAGGGCAGGTTCCAGGATTCAAAAGTTGCAGACATGGACCACTGTATTTTGTGACATGAGGACATAGTCTAGTCAAGACTGGGTGCAGTGCACCGATGAGTCTAGGAGCAAAACTGTAGATCATGGCACTAAAAGTCAGTTGTCTGGGCTACAGGTGGATGCGCAGATTACAGCATGCTAGGAGGAGCAAATCTCCAAGTCGCAACCACAGAGGGGACCGGTCCAGTGGTGTCTTTATCGCAGTTCAGGACCTGGACCCACCACACTCAACTCAGCATTCTGAGTGGAGGCCAAGAGCTGACCTCAGGAAGTGGGATAATAGACACCTCTGCGCTCTAAAGCAGGAGAAAAGTGATGAGCTACTTGGGCATCTCCAGGTATTCTCTCATGGTCCCTACCCCCTGGGGGAGGGATGAGAATTTGCTACTGCCATCGCCAGGCCCTACCGGCCCCAAGGAGATCCCCACTGTGTGTCACTACTATGATCCGGCCACATCCCACACACCCAGAAGATCTGAATCACTCATCAAGTCTACATGGGCAGCACAGTGTGACGAGCAGTCACGTCTGATTAGGGTGGAGGTGAACCGGTAATTGCCCCATAATGCTCTTCTGCACCTGTCCATGTACAGCCCCAAATATATCAATCCCAGAGTGCCACAGCAAAGCCGACAGCTGCGGCAGGTGTTGATTCTACGACGGGCTCCACATTCATGCTGGTACCAACACTAACGCTAGGCCCCCAAACAGTCAATGTCGAGGGGGGGCCCTACCAGTGGAGAATAGTACGGAGCCCTAGGGGTAGAGAGGCTCAGTGGGCTCTCAAGAATGTTTTGGTGTCGATCCAGGTTGCGGTTGGATCCGCATCCCCGGGTAGGGCTGCGGTGGCCTACTGGACTTCGAATTCAAGGCCTCTGCCTCGGCCAGTTGATTAGGCCCCCCGCCCCGGAGGACCAAGGTCCGTCCCAGCACTGGCTTCAGAGGCTTCATAGGAGGGGTGGGACAGCCAAAAAGAAACTCACAAGGTGTCGTCCACCGCTGTTGGGCTGACATGGAGCCGCCGTCACTTTGGCACGGACCTGAGCACAGAGGTGCCGAAGAAGTTGGCTGCTCGGTCTTGCAGCAGGTCAGCGCCTCAACTGAGATGCGAGCCCGCTGCCGCACTCAGCGAGCTAGGCCCCTCATGCACAGCAGTGGTAGTCTATAGTTGCTGATGCCTGAGGGGCCTCTCCTCCCTATTTTACTAACAATCCTTTGCTCCATAGAGAGCCAATAGAGATCTCTCAGAAGGAGGTGATATAACAATTTTAGGATGTTTATATATCAGGTAAGCTGCTTGATTCTGGACACTTGGAGCCTAGAGAGAAGAGTCTTTGGGGAGTCTGACATAGAGACAGTTGGCATAGTCAAGACGAGATTTGAACAAGACTATGACAACGTAGACCAAGGCTTTGAATTCAGGAATTTAGAGGTTTTTTTTATACTATGAAGGTATAGTAAGCAGGATCAAATGACTGCAACTAACTGGGGTTTCAAGGATAACTCATTATCCATGATGACTTGTAGGAGTTTGACCGATTTCTTTGGGGTCCCCCATACCATTGGGCCAAATATAGGCATTCTAGTAGACCATTTTACTTAAGATGATGATGACAATCTCAATTTTATCTGCATTAAGTTTGAGATGTTTGCGATTCATCCAATCGTGGATAAAGTGCATTGTGTTTGGGAAATTTTCCTTAGGTAGTGGGGAGTGGTCTAACCTAAAAAGTAACCGAAGATCGTCTGCATAATAGTAGGTAATACATTTGATGTTTTTGAGGCTGTGGATGATGGGGCAGATGTATATATTGAAAAGATGCAGTGAGAGGGAAGAATCTTGAGGTACTTCACAGTGCAAATGAGTTTCTGTTGGCATACATGCCATACTGCCTGGGAGCATGTCTGGGAGCGCTCCTTAATGGATGATTTAATCCAATCTAATTCTGAACCATGAAACCCTTCAACCTGCATGCATTCCTCCAATATATTATGGTCGACTGTGTCAAATGGCACTCATAGGTCCAATTGGACTAATGCCAATGTATGATCACTGTCGCACTCCTGACACATATGATAAACCATTGAAAGAATTACTGATTCAGTGGACTGTGCTGGGTGAAAACCAACTTGGCACTGCTCTAAGAACTTAGGTTCTTGGAAAGAGGAGCAGGGACGCTGTGCCAAATGAGCCTCCAACAATTTTGCCAGGAAAGGCAGAAAGGATATTGGTCAGTAGTTTTTCAGTACAAAGGGATGCTCACATTTCTTCTGTAATGAAATGACCAGGGCATCTTTAAAGGAGCTAGGAACCGAGCCTTAAGCAAGAGAGGCATTGAAGGGGGTGGCAGAGTGGAACATGGTAGGTTTTAAAAGACAGTTTTAATGACCTTTGCAGGGCATGGATCTTTGGCCTTGGGCTGGAGTTCCAAAATATGTTAATTACTAATAGAAGGCAAGGTAGCTAGTGTAGTGATGTTCCTATCTTCAGGTGAGGCAGTTTGTTACCATACCTGTGGGTGTTCTTTCCTTTATGGCTTTGATCTTATCAATAATGAAAGCATTAAGTAAATCATAGAACTTCTGGAAAGGTAAAGGGGTAGGATGAGTCTGTCAGGATTAATTAGTTCTGACACTATTTAAAAATCATTGTACATTTATTAATAGATTGGAGAATTGTATTAGTGAAAAAGGATTACTTTGCTTGCAAGGGTTGGGCTTTGTAATCTTAGTCAGACCATCCACAGGGTGATTTGATTAGGTTGGTCAATTGTGGATTATTTGACCAAACTTGGGGCCTTATTTACAACAACTGGTGCATCGATCATAATGCACCCGTTTGCTTGTGCCATCCTGCGCCCTCTAACATCATCATGGTAGTGCTGTATTTACAATACAGTGCACCATGGCACTCGTTAGCACAGCTGCATTAGAATTTCTGAAGCAGTGGTGGTGCTTCGTGTACTAGCGTCAAAAAGTTTCACGCTAGTCCAGCAAAGCTCGGGGAAGCCCATTTAAAACAGCCTAGTACCACTTTAACACCTGCCCTTGAGCAGCCATTAAAAAAAATATTCTACAATGATGAAGTGAAATCCCCAGTGGGGTCTCAAGGCACTGTTGCGAGCATGCTGCTTATTAAAAAAAACAGGTCTTGTGATCCTTCCTGAACTGCTTCAGTGAGGAAGCCTGTCTGAGATCGAGTGGGAGCGTGTTCCCTGTCTTGGCTGCGAGATAAGAGAAGGATCTGCCTCTAGCTGTGCTCTTCCTGATACTGGGGATGCTGGCGAGGCCGAGTTGGGAGAATCGGAGCTGCCTGATGGGGGTGTAGAAGGTCAGGCGGTAGTTGAGGTAGGCCACTCTGATGTTGTGTAGTGAGGTGTAGGTGTGTGTGTGTCAGTAACTTGTAACTGATGCATTTGTTGACCGGGAGCCAGTGCAGATCTCTGAGGTGGGAGGAGATGTGACCTTTGGCGGGGAATGTCTAGGATGAACCTGGCTTCTGCATTCTGGATTCTTTGTAGTTGTGTTTGGAGCTTCTTTGTGGTTCCGGTGTAGAGTGTGTTGCCGTAGTCTAGTTTGCTGCTGACAAGCACGTGGGCGACCATCCTTCTTGTCTCGTGGGGATCAACTTGAAAATCTTCTAAGTAGGCGCAGAGTGTGGAAGCAGGATGATGAGACGGTGTTTACTTGGTGGGTCATGGATAGTGTGGGATCCAGGTTGATGCCCAGATTGCGTGCGTGGCCAGTGGGGGCGTTTTTTAGTGCAGTTGGCCACCAGGAGTCGCGCCCAGGCAGAGGTGGTGAAGCCAATTACGAGGATCTCTGTCTTCTACAAACTGAGTTTGAGGCAGCTGGTTTCCGTCCACGTGTCGACTGTTCTCATTTTGTCGTGGAAATTTCTCTTGGCTGTTGATGGGTCGTTGGTCAAAGAGATCATCAGTTGGGTATCGTTGGCGTAGGATATGATGTTTAAGCTGTGCTGTCTGATGATTTTAGCAAGTAGGCCATGTAGATGTTGAAGAGGGTTAGTGAAGATCCCTGGGGTCATCCGCAGCATGTTTCTATGGGTTCCAAGGTGAACGGCGGGAGTCTGACACTCTGGGTTCTTCCAGTGAGGAAGGATCGAATCCAATCCAGAGCTTTACGTGGATGCAGGCGTCGTGGAGTCTGGTGCAGACTGTGTCGCACACAGCAGAGAAGTCGAGGAGGATGAGGGTGGCCATGTCACCGTGGTCCAGTATGGCGCAGATTTTATTGGTGGCTGCGAGGAGGGCAGAAGGGGATACTAATTCATAGAACTTATGAGGGAAAGTCTGAATATATTCCAGAGGGCGATAAGAGAGGTTGCATATTAGTGGTCAAAACTGGTGCCTTTTGCTTCCCCTAAAGACGTTGTGCATTGTTTTTATGTTTTTCTATTATGAATTTATCGCAATTCTCATAAATACCATGATTACAACACCTATTTGACGAAATGTTCTACACAAGTGTTTTCACCTTTTAAATCAAGATTGTCACTGTCCCTTTTCAGTTGTTCGGAGAATTTTTTTTCGCGTGCGTTCATCCAGTTTCAGAGTCTTTGAAAAGGACTGAGTTAAGTAAATTTGCAAAAAATAGAGTATCGATTTTCAGCGCCTTCTAGCACTTGCGAGGAAACATTGGCACTCACAAGAAGATGTTGCCGATTTACATGAAAAAAACTGCGTGAGGGCGTGGAAGTAGGAAAAGTGGGAAACTCCGGGAACTGTGAGCAGACCAATAACTGTAAAGAATGGGAGACTAAACAATAGAAGAAGGTCTGGCTGTGGCTACATCATGTGTGAACATAGAATAAACCAAAGAGGAAGTTACATAGGTATAGTCTTCTCTTTTGGTATGGTGGGAAGAGGGTGGTTATTGTGGTGTACTGTTTTCTCTGGCTAGGCTATCAATATCTGTGAGGATGAAATCTCCCCACCAAGTATAGACCGTGAGAGGAAGACAGATGAGGGGGCAATGTTGTGGCCTTATGACACAACAAGCATTGGCAAAGCCACTAGGCCTGCTAGGCATACCATTGTTCCTTCTGAAAAATGTTTCATTTGTTTTGAGTCAAGACCTATCGAGGCAAGACATAAAATCTGTGGTTGCCACTTTGTGAGAGATAAACTAGACAATACTGGTACTATGTACAATTTTCATGGCATTTGAAGAAATATATGTTAAAACGAAATTGATTATCGATTATTTTATTCGAGAGAAAAATAACCCAGCATTCAATGTACGACAGGAGCGTAAGCAGAAGCAGGTGTTAAACATGCCCTTTAGTTCTAAGAAGAAGTACATCTTAAATTGTTACTGTTGATACAATCCCTATTTTTCAATGGTATTCCACTAATGCAAAGACTTTTCCTTTCACTTATTCTTCCGGTGTATATTGACATGTTCGTAATTTCGCAAATTCCAATTGTTCAAAGCTGTTAGCATTTGTTTTCTTTTTTGTTTGTTTTCTACGTGTTCCTTTATATTTTTCAGTTTTCCCTTTTATTTTACACAACTTCCTATTTCACATTTCATTGTGTTTACATTTTCCCTGTATTAGTTCCCCCATTTTGTGCTGCTTTGCTTAGCTATATTTCTTTAGTCCTCCGTGACATTGCATCCTTTTTTCTCCCACTTCCACCTTGAGGCTTGCAATATACGCAGGCCATTGATTTTCGTTTTAAAATCGCAGGGTGCGGCTGCCAGCCTGACTCAGCGGAGTCACCAGACAGAGAAGATGTTTACATGATGTAGAGATAGATTTCTGTCTAGGTGATATAGAAAGAACGGCTGGACAGGTTGGCAGATATTCACTTTGGGGGCAGAAGACATACTTTAATGGGGTCTGTACCAATGTCTCTTCGCCCTGAACCTCTTGGGAAACATGGTCTGGCTTACTTGTGGCCTGCTGAACTACTGGGACATACTTCAGCAGACAGGGAATTACTTCTGGCAGTTATCCCTGCTTAAGAAAGCTCATGTCTGGCACCTAGACTTTCTATAGTGAGAGCGTAGAGAGTGATGGAGAGCGCAAGAGCGATGTAAGGAAGTGGGTGTGGGGGGCCAGGTAACCCAAGAGGGTAAGGGAGACGAAGACAGAGACAACCTATAGTGCCGAAAATCCTTGAACTACATTCCCCATGTTGGACCAATCTCCACACTCTTGAGTCAAATGTACAGCACCATCACACTTTGATGTGAATGGTACCACTACTGCACAAGTACCATCAAGGGCAGCAAACCCTGATCATCTTGTATTCCCTGTGCATGTGCTACCTAAGGCACATTCTCACTTCTATGGTTGTCAGCAAGAGTGTGTTTGTGAGTTTGGGTCTATGCACATAAGTACACGTGTAGAAGGGTGGGTGCCTGTGTCAGTGTGAGACCAGACATGCCTGTATGTAAATGTACGTATGTGTAGGTGAGCATAAGTGGGGTGTTAGGAAAGACAAGTGTTCTAACATTTGTTTTAAATGGTCTGCTCATACATGTGCACTTGCAGATCACACGTATCTGGAAAAAAGGAAAAAGTGTGTAGAGACCACATAAGATTCTGATGCTCTACCAAGTACTACTCAAGAGACGATATTTCAAAATAGTTGTTTTACCCACTGTTGGAAATTGCCCTTTTTGCAGGGCCACCCTAAACCCATTGCCTTCCTCCTCTCTTTTTTGCTGAATTTGTTTTTGTTGGCTTTAGGACCCTATGCACTATACCACTGCTAGACAGTGCATGTGCTCTTTCCCTAAAACAAGGTAACAGGCTCATTCACAATTGGTATCTTTAATTAACTTATTAGCCCATTGTAAAGTGCACTACAGGTGCCTCAGCACTGTAAATTATAAGTTACTAGTGGGCCAACAGCACTGATTGGGCCACCCACTTAAGTAGCCCTTTAAACATGTCTCAGGCCTGCCCCTGCAGAGCCGGTACGTGCAGTTTCACTGTCATGTCAACTTTACATTTAAAACCCCTTGCCAAGCCTTAAAGACCCCTTTTATTACATTTAAGACACTCCTAAGGTAGACCCTATGTAGCTCATGGGGCAGGTTGATGTGTAAGTAAAAAGCAGGACATATACTTTTGAGTGTTACATGTCCTGGTAGTGAAACACTCCCAAATACATGTTTCACTACTGTGAGGCCTGCTCCTCTCATGGGATAACCTTGGGTACTCCTTAATACATTTATCAAGTGTAATTCCTGATTGGAAGATGGTCGAGCTCTCATGTTTAATAACTATGGAATTGTGATGATAAATCCTGAAAAAAGGGGCATTTCCAGCACCCAGCTAATGAGTTGACAGGACCTTTCAAAATAGCGTGGTAGTGAGATGAGTGTTTCTCAAATTGGTCAAAAGAATTGTACTTTGACAAAATTTAAGGCACTGAGATTCTTTTTTTATTTGGCATAGCTTTACCTAATCTGAGAAAATCAATACTAATCAATGCACTTGCTAAATAGATCCAACAGAAATGCCTACAGAAACCTAGTTTAGGGCTACATACAATTGCATGGATACCAGACAAATTACTAATTGCTTTGATGAAATGCATACTACCTTACATCTCAAAAAGTCTAGATTAATCGGACATATGGAGATGAAGAAACACTGTAGAAAAAACATGCCTACCAGCAATTGGTTCCGCACTATAAGCTATTCAAGATTTGTTATTCAAAGGGCCAACAACAGAATTTATTTGGCTGGAACTAACACATGTAATTGCTGCTATGTTGAGGAAGTGCTTGGTGCAAACACCTTTTACCACCATACTAGGAAAGACGATTTGTGGTGGGGGTAACTTGTGACCACAATGTTTTCTCAGATTTTTTATGTTGTATTTTGTTGTGGTGGTGATGGGTTGAGGTGGTTTTGAATCACTGAGGTGGTTTTTTGGCTTTGCTGTGCTGGGCCAGAGAAAGCAGCATATTCTTTTATAGTTCCAGTGATCAACAACCATTACCACTGTTTGAGTGGTAAAATACCACTGCTGGAGGTCTCACTATTTAAGACACTGGTCAGGAAAAAAGGGTAGCAAAAATACTGGCGCATATCTACAATGTGTGCTTTTTCACCCAGTTCAATGCACCTGTGATGAATGTGAAAGACGGGTTATTGTAACCCCACAAAACACTATTCAATGCATTATTGACATCCAAGTATTCGGGTTACTAACAATCCCATAAAGGGATCTGGGCACTGTGGAAACAGAAACAAACCTTAATTTGTTATTCACAGTATCACACACACTGCACTAAGAAGAATGAACATTTTAAAGTAAAAAACTTACTACAGGGACTATCCGTATTTCAATACATCTAAAACAACTGCACAGAATATTATAAAAAACATCAAGAAGGCATGTTATAGATAATGTGAATACAATAAAAATTTCTAGCATTGTTTGAAGTGTCATTTAAAATGTAATCTAGAACCCAACACACTAATGTCTACGTCTATGTACTATGTGTACTATATACCGTGAGAGCATTGAAGGCAGAGCAACCTGAGGTCTAGAGTTGCTTAGAGAGAGGAGATGCACTGCCCACCTTTTTGACAGCAAAGGATGTCTTTATCAGCAGAGGAGTGAAGACAATGTTCCATGATGTTATACGATTCCTACTAATTAAGGACTGCGCATTAGGTCAGTGTGCACTTTGGAATATAGGGACTCAGTCCACGTGTAGCATCAGTACATGCTGACACGATTCATAGCTAGCTATGTCACAGTGGCCCCCTCTGAATCCCTAACCTTCCGAGGGTACCAGATGGTATCAGCAACCTTGAATGTGACCACTTTGACTCTCACAGAAGTCATGGAAACAGATCTACCCTTTCGTTGTTACTTTGCATGCCCACGGTAAACACAAGAAAGATAAGAAAATGGCTTTTCATTCATGTATAGAAAGCAAGAGCTGTGATTATTAGGCAGGTGAAATAAAGTATGAAACCAGCTTTATAAGAATGGTAAAATTCAACCATGAGAATGTTACTGCATTGTGGGTCTACTACCTGTTACTACCTACACTATCGAGAGCAGAGTGAGAGTACCCTCTGCCAAATTCATTGGGATAGATAAAACTACATACCTGGTTAAGATGTACATGGACGATGGTCTGATGTAGTGCAAGGTGTCATCCTTTGCAGGATGGAGGTCAGAGTCAGCAGGGCTGCATCCTGGTCACATTGAACTATGTTCTAGGATAATCCCAGCAAAAGTGTTCCTCAGACGAATGTGCACAGAGGCAGTTTATATAATGAAAGCACTGTTCATATCACACTTTGTCAGAGGTGCAGAGCTGATAAGATGATTTATCTATAACTTCGGATCTGCCTGCAATGGACAATCATGACACAAGGGCATTGCTTTCTGTGTGCCCAGCTTTGGATGGAGTGCACAGAATGCATGCCAACAACGCTTACAAGGAATAGGCTGCATATACAAATCAGCTTTATTAGGTTTTGAGTAGCTTACCATACAAAACATTCAGTAGACAACAAAAACTTCAATAAATACACAATAAAATCAACATAAAAACCTAAAAAACCTACTCATTCAGCTCAGTACATGGAATCTATTATACAGTGCATCATAACATTATAAGGTGCTGCAAGTTCATGATCCCTTAACCTCACAGCAACTTTTAAAAAGCTAAGAACACTCAAAATAATGTCCCCCGGCAACATCTGTAAATGCAAAAGGGCTGGTCTGACTTGTGAAAAATGTGCCCTTCTCAAAACAAGAACAAGATAGGCTTTCTGTGGCTGCACATAAAACTGGCAAAGCATGGTAAAATGCACAGTGTCCCGCAGATGCCTATTGTCATACCTGCAGTATTCAAACCTATACCAACTGTTCTTTCCTCGGGAACAAGCAAGCCAAAATGGGAGTAAATCAAATTGGAATCTGATTAACAGAAATTGATCATATCTGTTCTTGATGCAGAGAAGGTAAGGTTCAGTAGAAGGTACTGTCTTCAACATATTACAGTGTCTAACACAATGCTTAGCCAGAGCCAGCTCCTCCCTGTCAAGGGCCCTTTGTTAAAAGAAACTTTCTTTGACCCGCATAAGGTCACAATTCTCAATTCCCTCTGGTGAAGTAAAAAGATCAGTGTTAGACCTGACAGCCTTAGGGTGGTCAACCCTAACTTTTTGCCTGCCTCCCTCAACTTTTTGGACACTGTTTTTGCCATTTTTTAGGACTCTGAGCACTTTACCACTGCTAACCAGTGCTAAAGTGCATATGCTCTCTCCCTTAAAACATGGTGGCATTGGCTCATACCAAATTGGCTTATTTAATTTACTTATAAGTCCCTATTAAAGTGCATTACCTGTGCCCAGGGCCATAGATTAAATGCTACTAGTGGGCCTGCAGCACTGATTGTGCACTTAAGTAGCCCTTTAACCATGTCTCAGGCCTCCCATTGCAAGGCCTGTGTGTGCAGTTTCACTGCCAGACCGACTTGGCATTTAAAAGTACTTGCCAAGCCTAAAACTCCCCTTTTTCTACAGATAAGTCACCCCTAAGGCATGCCCTAGGTAACCCACAGGGCAGGGTGCTGTGTAGGTGATTTGAGGGTAAAAGGCAGGACATATACCTGTGTAGTTTATATGTCATGTTAGTGTAAAACTCCTAAATTTGTTTACACTGCTGTGAGACATGATCCTTTCATAGGCTAACATTAGGGCTACCCTCATATATTGATGGATTGGTAGATTCTGATCTAAAAGAAGTAACAAGGTAATATTCAGTATGGCCAGAATCCTAATACGAAATCCTGCTGGCTGGTGAAGTTGAATTTAATATTACTATTTTAGAAATGCCACTTTTAGAAAGTGAGCATTTCTCTGGACTTAAATCCTGTGCCTTACAATCCACGTCTGGCTGGGTTAGTTGACAGCTCTCCTGTGCATTTCACTAAGACAACCCCAATCACAGGATGCTCAGTCACACCTGAACACATCTGCATACTGCATGGGTCTTCCTTGGCTGGGAGGGTGGAGGGCCTGACACTTACATGTCAAAGGACAGTGGCCTACCCTCACACAATGGACTGCCAAACCCCCTACTGGGACCCTGGCAGACAGGATGGAACTGAAAGGGGACCTTGTGCACCTCTAAACCACTCTTTGAAGTTTCCCCCACTTCAAAGGCACATTAGGGCACCTGACCCTATAAACTCAGACACTTCTTGACAAGATACCCACTGGGAAAGGAACTCTGATCCAGACCCTGCAACCTGCCAAGAGAAGTTGCCTGGCTGCCCAAGGGCCTCACCTGACTGCTTTGCTGAAAAGCACTGCTGCCTTTCTGTTGCTCTGCTGCCTTGCTGCCCTCTGGTTCTGCTGAGAAGTGCTCTCCAAGGGCTTGGATTGAGCTTGCCTCCTGTTTTCTGAAGTCTCTGGGCCAAAAAGACCTCAATTGCGGCGTAAAATCAACAACCAGCCTGCTGTAATTGACGCACAGCCTGCATCACGATGAGAAAATCACCACAAGCAGAACCGGAACGATGCGGCCCGGCTCCCCGAGTGGAGATCGATACAGCACCTGCGTTGCGACTTGAACTTCAACGCACGGCCTACTGGATCAAGGCATAGCTGAGCTGGAACTACATAGCCTGATTTCCTGCAAGACGAATTGACGCAGCGCATGCTGTGCAACAGAAATTTCCCTGCATCGCCTACTGGATCGACGTAGCTCCTGTGACTTCATTCTGCACGCCCAGGATTTCTCTGCATTGCTCCCGGGGTGACCAAATACCCCGCAACCCAAAAAGGATCCACGTCTGTGTGCCCGAAATCGGCACAATGCCACTGCTGCATGGAAAATATCAATGCATCATCTGTGTGTGCCCCGAGAAACCGACTTACACCTCACAGTTTTCTACGCATCACCTCCTCTGCGGTCCCTTGCAGATAATTTAGATGCAAACCAGGTACTTTGTAAGAGACACTTTTTGTTTTTAAGAACGTAAAACTCTTTTTATCATTTTCTAAAGTGATATTTCAACATGTACTTATCAAATCTTGATCATTTTGACCTTATTTTATCCAGATAAATATTCTATATTTTTCTAAACCTGTGTGGTGTATTTTTGTGGGGTTTATACTGTGTTATTGCATGACTTATTTCACAAATACTTTAAACATTGCCTTCTAAGTTAAGCCTGACTGCTCAGTGCCAAGCTACCAGAGGGTGGGCACAGGATAATTTGGATTGTGTGTGACTTACCCTGACTAGAGTGAGGGTCCTTGCTTGGACAGGGGATAACCTGACTGCCAACCAAAGACCCCTTTTTCTAACAATCACCCCTTCTCAACTTCTGGAAACCAGCCCTGATACACTTCAGCCAAGGAATATGGAGATCATGGTCAAGGGACGAACAATCTTTCAAGATTGCCAGACTCAATTTCATATTTATTATCTGGCCTAATCCATACACTCATCCACAGCACAAGGGGATGGAAGGCTACTAGATCGTAAATATCATGTACTGACCAAAATGTGGGTACATTATTGCAGGCATAATAACTTCCATTAGAACTTGTTTTCCACCATCTACAACACAGTAAGAGTGACGTATTGCCATATCTCACACCCATAGGTAACTTTTGCTAGACATTTCAAGCTATAAATCTGCAGAGGTGCCCTAATGGGTCTACTGCCCAGGCTAGTGGCAAAACTAAACTCTGCATCATTGGCACTCAAAAAATCCACCTTTTTATTATTTATAAGGGGTTGACAACTTAAAGATGAATCAAAAAGTAGACCCAGGTATGAAAATTCTCTAGTTTTGGGGAGGGCACAAAAACCCAGGGTGAACCTTGAGGACTTAGTGGTATGGGGCCCAACAATTGTCACAAAAGACTTCTTCTCATTAATCTTTAAATTCAAATCCTCCATGAACTTGGTGAAGGAGTGCAATAGGGTCTCTGGGCCTCTGGCGTTTCTGGACATTAATACTGTGTCATCTGCATATAGTAGAACCGGTAGACTACAGAGGCCTACTGACAGACAACCTGCTTTCTCAGCCACCAGGGTCTGCTCTAAATAATTAATTATACATTAAACAAAAAATGAATCAAAATACAGCCCCAACGCACGCTTCGGTTTATACGAAAACTACGAGAATAATGTAGGTCTTTGGAAAAGTTAACAGAAGCCATAGTGTCCCGATGAAGATCTCTTTAGAAAAAGACAATGTTCCTCTCCATACTCATGGTCAACATAATCTGCCATAACTGTGATTGATTGACCTGATCAAAGGTAGAGGTGAGAGGCACTAAACCCAGATGGATAGAACCAGGACGTGCAACAGTATATTTGCCAAGTATCAGGTACAAATTCAAGCATTGGTCCACAGTTGATCTACCTGGGAAAAACCCATCCTGGACTGCCGAGAGCACATTATTATTCTCAGCCTATGCTGGCAGGTGTTCCAAAAGAATATGGCCAACAAACTTGAGTACAGAGTCGAGAAGGAAAATGGGCCTCTAACATTTAGGACTATCCCTATCCCCCTTTTTTAAAATTGGCTTGATAATTGACATATCCCAGGACTGTGGAGAGCCTGCCTGAATGACTACATTAATAACACTAGTCAAGATGGGTGCCTCATTAACATATGTATGTATTGCGATACCGTTAGGACCAGGTGCCTTGTTAGTTGATAGTCCTTTTGTAACTTCCTCAACTGAAAAATGTAACCAATGTTCCCCCTCCCACCAGCCAGGGGTCTTCAGTAATGTGTGCCTCGAGAGATTTGGCCAACTCTGGAGAAAATAGGGGACTGTTAATAATGCCACAAAATTTAGAGATATTATTCAAGGTGCTAGCATCAATTAAATATATTCAGGCCTCTTCCCTTAACTCATGTTTGCACCTGATATGTTCTCTTTTTATGCCCCACGGCATCTCTTAACCATAACAGACTCTCTGGGCTTCTGACGCAAGGCGTGCTTAAGCTCCCATAGGGCTTTCATTCAACCAGAATCAAACCAGCTGGCCAGCTTTTTGCAAGATCGTATCACAGAAACTTCAAGTACCCCTGATGCTACTTTGAAAATTTCCAGTTGAGCTTTCAGAATTTACCATGGGCAGCTTGCACTGGAACGGCAAATGTCAAACTCTGAAGCGCACCTAAAATATGGAGATATATAAAAAAAACTCTGTTGAAATCTGGGTCCATTTGAGCTTTCTCCCCTGGCTTATGGGCTTACTACCCCCATGGCACCTACCATAGGGGAAATAGCGTGGACCAACGAAAAGAAGTACATACCGGATTATGATCCCTGAAGGGACTTGGCTGGATCTAAGATTTTGAGATATAAGACAACAAAGGGCTGGACACCAAAATAAAATCAATAAAGGATTCACATCCCCTTCCTGTAAAGGTAAGATTTAAGTCCCCCCTCATATTGAACATCATTTATGTTGTTAAAACTAGATTGAGCTGACTCAGCTGCATATTTAAACTATCCCCCTGCTTGTTATGCTCAAAATGAGCTCCGGTCACAAGCAGGCAACCCTTGTAGATACCAGGGGGTCCTATGTCCCTCCAATTTGCACACACATGAGTGTTAAATTCCCCTGCCACTATAAAATAGGCAGAGCCTAACTTATTTCCAGAGATGTTATTTACCACTAAAACTTGAACGCTACAGCCCTCCTTGCCAAAGCAGTTTAGCATTATAAAAATTTGCAATTTGACAACTTATTGAGGCTGAAGGAAAAAAGAAGGCCCTGCGTGTTGGTGGCACCAGTGAATATAACTTCACACCTACCCTTGATTGCGAAGGAGAAAAAAGAACCAATCCTCCCTTTTGAACGTCCAGCCTTACATTCTAACGCAGGAAGAAAAAAGGTTTTATATCCTTGTAGGAAGAAGGAATTGTCTACTGCCAATGTTTCTTGAGGACAGATTATATCAAATCCTCTGATACAGCTGAACCAAATTGGATCACCAAACTTCCCTGCATGTCGAGGGAAATGGTCGAACAAACTCACTTTCTGCACAGATTGGTTGGTTGAGCTACAGCCACCAATTGTCAGTCACATGCATCTAAGTTGGTTAAAGGGAAAATCTATTGGAAATGGCCAGGTGAAATGAAGTCACAGGCCAGCTTACACTCCTCAAGGGTTGCCAACTAAGAAAAATGCCCAGGATTGAATATTGGTGCACAAATAGGGATTTATAGAAAAAGCCCAGGGGCAATAGATGTAGCAGGATCGCTAAAGGAATGACTCCTAAAGTAATCTAAAACCATCCCTGCCACATCTGGTCTGTTGAAATTAATAACCACGCAATCTCCATCCAATGCTTTCTCTCCTGTACCCAGCCAGCTAACCCGAAGAACCATATTAATGCAGGCCCTGGCATGATCTCCCACCATAGTGCGCAGATCCAACCAGTGTGTCACTTTATTCCTTAGCTGATAGTAATCCTCCTATCCAAAAACAGCCACTTTTGTCCAGCCAAGAAACTTTTATATCTGAAGGGAACTGCTTTGTTGACAGTTCCTTTCAATGTACAGAGGTGACCGGTGAGCTGGAAGTCATCGCTAAATTTGGATAACGGTAGTCCATCTGGGTGGCAGAGATAATGTCCTCTGCCACCCTGATGGACACACAACCATCCACTATAGCCTACTGCTTTATCCGGTATTTTAAAGATTAAGAAACTATAAAATACCTTTAAACAGTCCTGTCTTGTCAAGTAAAAGTAAACCACATGCATAGTTTTATGCAGATCACAAAAGAAATAACTTGGCAAATAGTATGGAAGAAGAGGGGCGTTGAAAGCACTCATTTCAAACCACAGCACCTGATACTGTTTACTTTACTGTTCCTTGAAGTGGCTAAACATCTCCTTAAATACCTCATGCTTTCAAAAAAGAAAAAAAGACACAACGCATATTCCTAAAAAATAATGGGCAATTGTTTTGAAGCTTCAAAGAGATTCCACAAGCTGGCGACATTGCCAAATTTCATAAGTAAAGATGGAACTTCACATTAACTTTGTTTATCAGAAACACAAGTCTGAATGTGATGAAGAGATTGAACATTGCAGTGCTGTGAACAGGGAGACTAAAATAGAAATAACAGAATCTACTTTAACAATATCTTGTCCAATTCAATTAAGGCTCTCATTACATGGGGAATCTGCTGTTTTAAAAACATTTCTGTACCTTATGACTCACTTTACTGTTGAAAAATCAGAATATTTTGTGTTCACCGCATATAGTGAATACCTCACCCTGCGATAATGGTATTTAACATATATAGCAAATATCCCACCGTATTCCGATAAACTTGTAGTTTGGACAATACCTATCAAAGTGATGTAATAACAGCTCTTATTTGTAGCAATGCTTTTTCATATTTTTGAATCCCTAACAGATTTTGCAGATAGGGCATTTAGAATTCAGAATGTCAAGTTTGACAGGTTTTAGCGACAAGACAACTCCTCACCATATTTTTTGGTGTAAGATCATCAAACTGCAAGAGATCTAAAACATTAAATGGAAGCTATCGGTCCCATTCACAATAAAGCCACACGTCTATAACCATGCACATATTCCTATGCACGAATGTAGACTTTCAAGTGTTGGTATTATACTTGTGTACATATTCGTCATAAACGATGTAGATTTTCTAGTTTTGGTAATGCACATGCAATCCCAGTAGTGTGCCCGAAAAGCTGAACCAGTTGCATCTTTCCAAGCATACTACTTAGAATATCATGCAACATGTCTTATTTCCCCAGTGGAGAGTTGTACTTATAGTACATCTACTTACTGTGCAAATGCAGCTCACTGTGTATATGCATTTTTTAAATCTCTTTCCTTCCACAGGAAAAAATATTTGTACGTGTGGCGAATCACCTTTATCTGCATCCCGATGAAGTCGGCAGAGTTGCGTTCCAATTTCGACTCCAGTCTTTTCGTGGATTAAATCTTAAATCATTTCTAGGGTGAGAAATGTTCAAAGTGCAATTCATGAACGTTAATTAACTCACTCATCTGCGAGAGTTCCAGTCGCTCAAGTCAAGCTGTGCCTTGATCCTCTCATTTCCACGGTTAGCGTGTGGTTTACTAATACAAACATATGAGCCATTCAGGATTCCATTTATGTCTGACAGGTTTCCCTTCATGGATACCTCATAGGCATAAATATAGTTGTAAAGAGGGAATTATAGTTCTACTTTTTCAATTTCACATTACTTTGTTTGAAACTAAAAAATATAAACATTCCCTTAAAAAAACTTTAAAGTTTAGTCATGGTTCATGGGGATAGTGCAATAACAGCTACACAAAAAGAAAAACTACAAAGTATGGAAATTCACGAGACAGAAACTTAGCCTTAAGGGCCAGATTTACTAAAAAGTGGCGCAGCATGGTGCTGTGCCAAAATTTGCAGTGCTGCGACACTTTAGAAATGCAGGGATGCACCATATTTACGGAAATATGGCACACGCTGTGTTTCCCCCTATGCCGGTGCTAAATTTAGCTGCCAGCACCAATGCAGACATCCTTGCCATAGTGCAAGGTTGTCTGCATTGAGGGGATTGATTGTTTATGTGCCGGAAGGTGTCTCTTCTGGCACATAAGCAATCTACAATGGCGATTCAACACTTCTATGTGTGCTGAAAAATGCAGCACACGTAGAAGTACCAATCGAATTTTTTAATGATTGTTTACATTTATGTGTGCTGTAGATTGCAGCACACATAGAAAAAGCAAACACGAGGTGCAATAAAAGTATTCTTCCTCATGGTCAAATGCTAACGCCACCCCTAGGGTGGCGTTAATTTTTGGCACTGCCACAGATTTACGCCTTCTTCTAAGTCTGGAGAAGCATAAAAAGCAATGGGTGTTATGGTGGAACGTCCAGAACGACACACATTACATTCTCCTCCTTCGCAGAAAACTGCATCGGTGGGGCCCATATATCTACAATGCGGCGTTAACCCACAAAAACTGGCTTAGCACTGCCTTGTAAGTATGGCACAGTTCACAGAGCCACCAGAGTGTCACAAAATGTGATGCTCCAGTGGTGCTTGGGCCTTGTAAATCTGGCCCTAAGTGCCCTCTTTGAATCATAGATTAATGTACGGGAAGATTTCAGAGCAGTTCTGTGCTACGACTCAGCTAAGCTTATTATTTCTTCAATACCAACATTCTTAATTAATTACAATACAATAATTTTAAATTAACATATTACCAGAGATCAGGTCTCTAGACAATTCTGTTATTAGGTGATATATGGTTTTCACAGGACCAGATGTCATGGTTAGTTGAGGAATGCCTAGTGAAGGATGTTAATTGCAGTCAAGGGAGAAGTGACTTATTAAAGATGTTTGATAGCATATGATTCACCACTGCTTTTCATCATTTGACCATTTCCCTAAATTACTACTTTCTGACTGTATTTTTCATAAACTCAGTAAACTCTCAGGAGTCAATGAATAGAGCTGTAGTTAAAGTTTAAATTTTTTTATCTTACGTTTTAAATCTCTAATTTATTAGTCAAGCATACATTACAGAACATGGCATAAAGTGTGTCCCGTAATCTAATCCCCATTCTGTCAATCTAAATCTGTAGGTACATTTAAATTGAATAACTTCTGAGGGGCTTCCTTGTGGAGAATATATGAGGTTTAGGGGTAATAAACCATTTTAGTCAGAAAATAGCAAAATGGAACAAGCATCCAAGGATCAGTCTACCCAGTAAAGCAATCAGTACTCATAAAGATCGTTGTATCAGACTCTGATAGAGAATAGTCTAAGCAGAGAATAAAGTCTGTCTGAATATCGCGAGAGGGAGATTCTGAGTCTTCCTTACACGCACCAACTGTCTAAAGCATTTAAGGGTTCTAAAATGCCTCCGCTATCTGTACTTTTGCCTGGACACTTTTATAACAAATTACAATTATTACAAACGTCTCAGATAGGTTTTACAGGCGACCAATAAACCAATGAGAACATTGTGAGACAGGAACAGTTTCTGTAAAGATAGTAAGTTCTAACAGAGTCTTCTACACACAAGAAACATTTTACTACATTTTAACATTTTGCTACATTCATGTATTTTCACATCCATCTAGTTTCTGAAAGACATAACCATCATGTAAGTTTTATGTGCAACAGCTTATGTCATTTTGGTTCTCACACATCTCCACACTAAATGCCTGTTCTTAAATAAGCAAGTTTAAGATTAGTTTAACAAATCTCGAGATTCCAATGTTTTGGTCATGCAAAAGGCTGTGCAAAAATCACAATAAAAACATTTCTGCCGAGCTAATGCAGTTTGGAATTTGTTAATTTTAGAAATGGGGTCTCTAGTTGGCAGAGAGTTGGCACTTTTGTCCAAGTAGGGACCACAACCCTAGTTAGGGTAAGTCACAACACAATCCAAATTATCCTGTGCTCACCCTCTGGTAGCTTGGCACTGAGAAGTCATGCTTAACTTAGAAGGCAATGTGTAAAGTATTTGTGCACACCCCTGTGCACAACACTGTGCATACAGTAACACAGTGAAAACACAACAAAAATACACCAAGCGGGTTTTGAAAAATAGATAATATTTATCTGAATAAAATAAGGTGAAAACAACAAGGATCCAATAAGCACATGTTGAAATGTCACTTTCAAAAGGTGTAAAAAAAAAGCCTCAATCCTTAGAAGTAAACAGTTGTCTCTATGTTACACAGAGTACCTGGTATGCGTCAAAAATAATGACGCATGGAGACCGAAGAGGAGGAGATGGATGGAAAAATAAGGTGTTGCATCATATTTTCTGACGTGGCACAGACCATGTGTTGTTTCTTTCTACAGTGCAAGGGTTTTCGTCTTTTTTCGGGATGCAATCTTGGTTTCTCACTGTGATGTGGGATATTTGGATGCTCAGGGATGATGCGTTGAAAAATCCTTGATGTGCTGGAAGAAGGCACCGGCACTGCGTCAAACTGGTGGGTGATGTGTTGAATTTCCACTCAGTAGGTTGGGACTGCATCGTTCCTGTCAATTGTACGGCTTTTTCTTGGTCGCAATGCAGGTTTCTCGTCAATTTCAGCAGGTGTTGTGTCGATTTTTAGATGCACAAGCAATTTTTTGCAGAGGTGAGATCTTTGTTGGCCCTAAGACTTCAGAAAGAGGAGGCAAGCTCAATCCAAGCCCTTGGAGAGCACCTTTGGAGAAAGCAGAGTTCTTCCAGCAAAGTCTTCCAGCAAAGTCAGAAGGTAGCAGGGCAATAGCAGGGCAGCAGTCCTTCTCAGCAAAGCAGTCCAGATGAGTCCTTTGGGCAGCCAGGCAGGCAGCCAGGCAGCTCCTCTGACAGGGTGCAGGTGTAGGTCCAGGAGTGTCTGAGTTGGTGGGGTCCGAGACCCAGTTTATATACCCAAAAATGCCTTTGAAGTGGAGAAGACATCAAAGAGTGGTTTTGAAGTGCACAAGTTCTTGTTTCAGCCCGGTCCTGTCTGCCAGGGTCCCAGTGGGGGGTTATCAGTCCTTTTTGTGAGGCCAGGCCACTGGCCTTTGAAATGCAGGTGTCAGGCCCTCCCCCTTCCAGCCCAGGAAGACCCATTCAGTATGCAGATGAATGCAGAAGTGACTGAGTGTCCTATGTTTGTGGTTGTCGGGGTGAAATGCACAAGGGAGCTCTCAACCAGCCCAGACCAGATGTTGATTGGAGACAGGCTGTAAGGCACAGATGGTTTTAAGTGCAGAGAAATGCTCACTTTCTAAAAGTGGCCTTTCTAAAAAGAATGTATGAAATCCAACCTCACCAATGAGCAGGATTTTCTATTACCGTTCTGGCTATACTAAATAGCACCTGATTACCCCTTTCAGATCAGAATCTATCATTCAAAAAGAAAGTATCTGAGGGCAGTCCTAATGCTGGTCTATGAAAGAAGCAGTGGTTAAGGGGCTACTTATGTGGGTGGCACAATCAGTGCTGCAGGCCCACTAGTACCATTCATTTTAAAGGCCCTCTGCACATGTAATACACTTTACTAGTGACTCATGAGTAAAGCAAATATGCCAATTAGGGAAGAACCAATATTACCATCTTTAAGGGAGAGAGTATATGCACTTTAGCACTGGTTAGCAGTCCTAAAACCAGCATAAACAGTGTCAGAAAAGTGGAGGGAGGCAGGGAAAAAAGTTGGGGGATGACCACCCTAAGGCTGTTAGGTCTAACAGTTGCAATGGAGCAAGCCAAGCAGGTGCAGGTCACGCAGAGTTTAGTAAGGAAAATTTATGTTTAAAACAAAGCATTTGAGTAGGCCTACATTTCTCTCATACGAGTTAATAACTGAATGGATTGTATTTTTAATTAAATCTCTAGCAACTTCCCCCATCTGATGGTTTGGAACCATAAAAAAAATCACAAAAATGACATTCACAAATATATTGTTAGAGTTCACTTTTATCATCTTCTTTAGCATCTCGTCTTTTCCATTTAAAATGTTCTCTCTCTTCAATCTCTAATGTTCTTCCTTCGTCTGTCATTCAAATCTCAATCTTTCTTCATTCTTTTATTCATATTCTTTGTCCTTTTCTTTATTAGGATCATTTATATTGCTTTATATGTTGCTAGAAAGGGAAAAAAGCTATCACTATTAATACAGGAACTAAGATAGTTTTGAGAATTTCCCTTGCTACTGCTACTGCCTTAAACCAACTATCTACTGAGGAAAACCTGTTTGCAAAGCTTTGAACTAAGTTTAAGATTAGAGATATTTTTTGCATAATCTACTTTATTTCTACTTTCGTCAGGCATGTAGGAGCATCAATTTTCAATTTTCAGGATCTGGCAAACTCTGCCCTTTTCTGCAAGTAGAATATCTAGGGTGTAGCAATTCTGCAAAACCATAGATCTGACTGCTACAAGCTCTGTGTTTTCTACTAATAAAGCTCCACAGGTGCTAGTTGCTAATCTATCAACTACTGTTGAATGTTTTCTGATTATCTTATCATTCAAGACTACTCCTAAAGCAGGTATGATTCCCGCAAATATGTCTTGCACTAATTGTGTTCCCTCATTCACACTGTGTGTGTATCTTTTGCGCGCAGGTGTCAGTGTTAATGCATCTAAGCTCTGTATGTGATACATTTTTGGTAAAAGTAAGCCTAAATAGCAAATACCCTCCCAGTAAGCAGGCAACCTAAAATATTTATTCTCGCCTCATATAAACTGTGTTCTAGGTACTGTAGGATCATCTTCTTGCAAAATATGCCATGATTCCCTTTGCGATTGTTATCTAATTTAAGTTTAGGGACACACATCTTTCTTCTTAATCCATCCTCTTCTTTTCTCCATTCATTCTTTTGAACATCCTCTTTCTTATAGGCACCTTTTGCAAATTATTAATTTCTCTCTTCTAACATTAAAATAAAAGCTTTCTCTTGGTAGTTTACTAAGCATGCTCAGTTTCTCTCATGTGCTTTAACAGTGTTTGCAGGAAGAAATGGTAAAACGTAATGCAATGCAGTCTCCATTTCCCTAGCTTGTGGGTCTAGATTCATAATCTTCATTAGAGGAGCTTCAGAAAACACCATGCCAAAGTTTGTGTAAATGTTTTCAAACTGTAATTGTCTATACACTAAACTAAGAAATATACTTAATGAGATAGCATAGGAAAGTGAAATATGGTAATATGAAACCTGTTTATCTGCTAAGAATGGCATGTGTGTACAAACTTAATAATTCTTAACATCAATAGTTTTTCTTTATTCTTGTATTAGTTTAGAGTAAACATTCATTGAGTACAATCATCTACAAATGATGTTTTCAACTCATCTTCCTCTATACATGGGTTAGATGTTGTATTCACAATTTCTACTCCAGCTTTTTTGGTGTCAGGTGTAAAGTGTATTACTAGTACTATTGCCACCACTACTAAAACCTTAAGCATAAGTAAAATCTCTTAGAATATTTTACATCTAATCTATTAGCAGTACACATGTTTTTCTACAGTCAGATCTACTACCAATAATATTTTTTAGCAAATTAAGGCGGTCTTTCCTACTTTGGTGGGCGGCAGTCGCCGCCCGCCTGGCGGGAACCGCCAGAAGATCGTACGGCGGTCAAAAGACCGCGGCGGTCATTGTGTCTTTCCCGCTGGGCTGCGGGCGACCGCCAAAAGGCCGCCCGCCCGCCCAGCGGGAAAGCACCAGCAACGAGGAAGCCGGCTCCGAATGGAGCCGGCGGAGTTGCTGGTGTGCGACGGGTGCAGTTGCACCCGTCGCGATTTTCAGTGTCTGCCAAGCAGACACTGAAAATCAATGTGGGGCCCTGTTAGGGGGCCCCTGCAGTGCCCATGCCAGTGGCATGGGCACTGCAGGGGCCCCCAGGGGCCCCACGACACCCGTTCCCGCCAGCCAGGTTCTGGCGGTGAAAACCGCCAGGACCAGGCTGGCGGGAAGGGGGTCGGAATCCCCATGGCGGCGTTGCTTGCAGCGCCGCCGTGGAGGATTCACAGGGGCAGCTGGAAGCCGGCGGGAAACCGCCGGCTTCCCTTTTCTGACCGCGGCTTTACCGCCGCGGTCAGACTAGCCCCAGAAGCACCGCCAGCCTGTCTCGGACCGCCAGGGTAGGAATGACCCCCTAAGTCTTCTTACTAATGAACAGCAGCAATATGCTCTTCTTCGGGTTAATTTTCTTGAGTTAGTCTTTTTCTTTTTTTGACTGACTTTTCTTTTTCTTTTTAGTCTATTAGTCTTTGTTAATGATAATATCTTCTTGTAGGCAATCCGTAACCCTACTCCATATTCTGCTCCCTGGGACCTGGGTACTCTTCTTATCTTCTTTCCAAATAGTTTTTATTAGTCTTTTTATTTTTTAAATAGTATGTGTTGGAAAGTGTATTATTGGTAAGAGCAGGTAAGAACCTACACTTAGCAATATGCCACTAACCCCCACTAGGTTCAGTTAGGTCTTAATAAATTAACCCCAGCTCAGCCCTTGATAGCTTGACAACGAGCAACAAGGCATAACTTAGGAGACAAAGGCCCTCACTACAATCCTGGCGGTCAAAGACCGCCAGGGTTGTATTGGCAATCGTACCACCAATAGGCTGGTGGTACCGCCGCGGTGACATCGCTGGGACTAGCGGTTTTCCGCCATCGTTGTCCCGGCGGTTATAATCCGCCAGGTCAGAGCTGCTTGCAGTGCTGCCCTGGGGATTATGACTCCCCTTCCTGCCAGCCTGTGCGGGAAGTGGAGTCGCGGGGCCCCTGGGGGCCCCTGCACTGCACTTGGCATGGACAGTGCAGGGGCCCCCTGGCACCACCCCACCCTGCTTTTCACTGCCTGCACAGCAGACAGTGAAAAGCGCGACGGGTGCAGCTGCACCAGTCACACGGCCGCAACACCGCCGGCCCCATTAGGAGCCGGCTGCAATGTTACGGGTGACATCCCCGCTGGGCCGGGGGTGGAAACTCTTTTTCCACCCGCCAGCCCAGCGGGGATGTTGAAATGCAGCTAGTGGGTTTGCGGCTGCATAGGCGGGCGCTTGGTGTTTAAACCTTGGTGGGCGGCCTCCGCCACCCCCCAAGGTTGTAATGAGGGCCAAAGTGTGTAAAGCATTCAAGTATCACAAAATAGTAATTGAATAAAACACGGGAAACAGCTTAAAATTCCGAAACCAATTTATAAAAAAATGAATATTTTTATCTTTCATTTGACACCAAAATGAATAAAATCAGTTAAGGGGAAATAGAGATATGAATTTTTAAAGAATTAATGTTTCTAGAGCATAGAAACGAAAAGCGCCAATCTGGTCGCTCCTCGACCGGCTCAAAGTCAAAGTTTAAGGCCGAACACTATTAAGCCCTGCACGACTACAGCAAGCGGGAGGCCTCGGTCAAAAGTTTACTTTTTGACTTAGTCGTTTTCTTGAAGATTTTCTTCAGCGGGACGAAGAGCCAGTCCGATCCAACCTCCCTGGAGCCCTCTTCAGATGCGCATCGCAGGAGACCTCGTGAAGATTTCTACATTCAAAGGAATTCGATTTTTTGAGAAAATAATTGTCGTCCGGGTCAAACCTGTATCTTGATCGGACATCCTTGGAGCCCTCCTCGGATACGCTGTGCGGGAAGTCCTGGTCAACTTTCTATGTTAGGACTTAGTCACTTTTTTGGAGCTTTTTCATTCTGATGGGGGTCGAGCCTCCTCAGCAAGCTGATTTTGATGTGAGGTCGCGGATCACTTTTCACAGAGCCCCTAGTAAAGTCCTGGAAGTCCGGGGCTCTGAAGCTTTTTAGTGGGACGAACCTGCAAGTCAGGCCGGGCCACGGTTGAGGCAACTCGTCTAGACTCACCGCGGCGGCTTGGTCCCTTTATGTAGCTTTTTACAAAAAGCTCTCCAATATTCTCCAAACTTGTGGACCTTCTTCCAGAAGTTCTTTGAAGGTCCTTTAGGAGACTGCAGCTCACACCAAGGTTCCAGAAGCTCTGAGTTGCTCCTTGAAGGTGCGGACTCCAACTCCCACAATGCACCTGGCTCAAACTCCAAAATGGCCACTGGCCAGTGGTCAGTTTCTTCATGATCTGAGGAAGGGGACTATTTTTCACTAGTTGAAGTCAGGCAAAGTCCTTTTTGTGGTGAAGCCCTAGTGTGCAGCTGGTGTAGTCCTTCAGAGTGCAGTGTCCAGGTGGAGGTCAGGGGTCCAACAGGGAAGTCCTTCTTCTTCTGATGTTCGTCCTTGTAGGGGTCTGAGGTGTGGGTGCAGTTCTGCCACATTTATCCTTGCTCCTGGGTGGAAAATGGGAGGGACCTGGTCATCCAATCACAGTCAGGCTTCTTTCCCCTGAAATGACCTCAAAAACGTGATTTTAGGGGGTTAGATCGGGATGAGCACACCCACTAGTGTGGCCAAAAATCCTAAACACACCCCTCACCTGCCCTTTCATAATCTAATCAAGAGGGCACCTAGTTGTCTTGGTTGCAGGAAGTGCTGGCAGTCCTGAGCTGCTCCAAATGTCCTTTCCTGCCTTTGAAGACCAGCTTGGCTGCTCTTCTCCCCATCCTGTTTCCCCATCTACTAAGGCAGATGTCCTCCCCCAGGCACATCCTTTGTGTTTAGCCCAGGCCACATCACATCTCATCAAGTCAGCCAGGCCAGGTTGCCAGAGGCTGGCCAATCAGAGACGGGCACTACAGAGCTGAAGTTGGCAACTTTCAAGTAGAATTTTACAACCCTTTATACTAGTTATATTAAATCCAACAATTGTAAGTTGGGGGATTTATTCTAACAATCAATTTAATACCACACTCAAGGTATCTGACTCTTTAGGGGACTTTGTTAATTAAAATAAAGTCTCCCCATTTTAGCCTAAGGAGGCCATTCACTACAGTGAGGGAAAAAACAAATTTGTCTATTTCACCTCACAAGGGCTTATAAAATAATTTTTATAAGGTCCCTGCTTATAGTTACATGGCACCCAACTCTATGTCTGCCCTCATACAAAAGACAGAAATACCCCCTACTGATCCTCTGGAGCCAGGCCAGGGCTGAAAGAAATTGTTGTGCACTTCTAAGGCCCCATGTTTTCAGAAACTGCTTGGCACTTGTAACCAAATGCTGCTGGCTCTACACCCTGCACCTTGCCAGAGGACTGCTGTGCTGGCAGGATGAACCACCATTTGGGCTGCTTTCTTTGTGTACTGGCCCGCTGCCTTCTGGGCTGTTGGAGGGACTGCAACTGTGTTAAAAGGAACTTGACGTGCTGACCTGCCTGCTGCTCCCTGTGTGCCCTACAAGTGTTCTCCAAGGAGCCCAGTGCATGGTGAGCACTGTTTACTCCTCTTTGCCTCTTCAAGCCCAGTGAATGCTGTATACTGCCCTTAGGTTGTGCTCCTTGGGGCTAGAAGTGTGTGTGCGGCGCACCTCATTCTTGGGAAGAACAGCGCCTGTGGAGCACCTCCTATGTTGCGGAAATCGGCAGAGGTTACTGCATCCCGTGTGGCTGATAGCACAGAGGAAAGCCCTGGAGGCCGTTTATCCAGTGATTTGTACTCCTTAGAGAGGGCGGCGTGTGTCCTCTCCAGCATGGCCCCACAGCCAGGGGAACCACAATGGGTGACCTCTGTTGAGACAGCTCAATGCCGAGGCACCCGCTCTCTACAAGTGCCATCACCACTGCCCGAGAAAACCCCCTGCGAAGTCCCTCCTACTAAGAGCCACAGTGTTGAGGGGAGGACAACTTTCATAGAGTTTGTGTCAGCAACTTTCTCCCCAGCAGCCGCTCGCCTACGACCTTGCATGGCCAGGGAGAAGGTATTGTGCCTAGTAAACATGCCCCATGGAGTCTGCTGTGATCGCCTGCTCCATCGTCCTTCATTGCTGTGCACTGCAAAAACTGGTCCGAGTGGTCTCGGAGGAACCTGGACAAGCTGTACTTTTGGGAGCCTTGCTTATTTTGCGTAGGGGCCTCCATGAAGGGCCCTGGGTGAGAAGCACATTTTTTCACCTCAATTTAAATGAGTTGCTCTAGGATGGGTGACCAGATCCTAAGCACCATTTTCTTTATTGTGAGTAATCAGCCTAAGAGTATCTAGGGTCAGTGGCTCAGGATCCCAGCTCTGAGTAGGAAACTTTGGGAGTGATGAGCTACCTTTGGGAGGTAGCTCATCACAAGCTCACAAAATTACTGTAGTACATGTAGTAGGCAAGCAGGTACACTGCACCCTATGTATTATGATATATTGTGATTCATGTATTTTTCTCCAAAATAATTTGCATTACATGCACTACTGTTATAATACATGCCGCTTTTGTCCTTACCTTGTTTAGGATAATGAGTACTATCTCAGGATTTGCATTGTATTCACAGTATTCATGATTTATGTCATTGGTCTATGTTTATGTACAATATACTGTATTTTTATATAATCCTTTGTGGAGCATCCTTGGTGGTGTGTGAATGTGTTAAACATTGCCTCTGAAGATAAGCCTGACTACCCTGTGCCAAGCTACTAGAGGGTGAGCACAGGTTATCTTTGTTGTGTAACTTTCTTGCCCTGACTAGAGTGGAGGGTTCTGCCTGGCTTGTGTGCACACCCTAGCCAACCAGAAACCCAATTTCTAACATCTGGCAATTGGACATCTTCACCTGTCAGACCCCACTTACTTTTTCTTGCTGTCTATGATCACAGATTGCTCTTTTCTGAGTCTGAGTTTGCACAACTTTCAGTGGAACATACATCAGTGTTCTCAGTTCTGGCTCGTAGAGCACTATTTCTTCATAAGGATCTCTTGTTCTCTGGGCATGTGAAACTTGTACTCAGTTTGGGATTTCCATCACACTTAATTGCTGTATTCATGATCAGAATTACTTCATAGGGGCCATTCCAATGTGACTGTAAACAGGACTTTCTCACATGCTGCTTAACTAAGCACCAGTCACCAGGGCTAAGGTTGTGACTCTGCTCCATGTGTGGATTTGTGGTAACAGCTACAACCTGTCGTGAGACAGAATGTACCACATCAGCCAATCCCTTGCACTAATTGAATACCATATCATCTGTAATATTCACAAGTGCATTTGTTGGAATTGCAGGTAATCTCAATGCTCTGCCCGTTAGGATTTCATGTGGTGATCAACCAGTTTTTGTGTCATCTGTACTTCGTAGCCTCATCAATACTAGTGGCAAAGCATCAGGCTATTTCATTCAAGTGGAAGCACAAACATTTGTCCATCTTGACTTAATTGTACCATTAAGTTGTTCCACTACGCCAGAAGCTTCTGAACGGTAACTGCAATGTAGCTTCTGATCAACTTGCAATGCTGCACATAACATTTTTATAATCTCACTGTTAAAATGAGTACCTCGATCTGATTCTGGAGAAACCGGCATGCCACACCTGGGTACTAGCTCTCTCAATAATAAGTTTGCTACAGTGAGTCTGTCATTTCTCCTGGTTGGATAAACTTCCACCCATCTGGAGAAGATGCAGACAATCACCAGGATATATATCAACCCATTACAAAACAGGCATTTTGATTAAGTCCATTTGCATCCAGTTGAAAGGGCCTCCTAATCTCCCTATGTGACTCATTATGATGTGTGTTCATTTGCCTACTATCATCTATTGACATGATACACATCGATGACACAATTCTCTTGCTTGGGCTCAGAATTTGGGATTAAATCAATACTGTTTAAAAGTTCTTATCATTGCATCTCTTCCCAAATGAGTTGGCCCATGGAAAAGGCTTGTCACTGGAGACATCAGACTGTCTGGCAATACTAGTCTTCCATACACTGAAACCCAAACATTGTACACATCTATCCCGCATCCTGCTCTGATTTAACCCTGCGTCTGGTGAATATTCTTGCATTCGTCTCACTTCATCCCAAGTAACAGCCACTCTCATTTTCATAGAAAAAAAAACAATTCTCCCTGATTTTCATGAGTAAATAACCTGTTAGGTGTACAATTGCATAATAGCGTGCCACTTCATCAGTATACCAACTGTGAAATAACTATTGTCACCTCTGTGGGCTGCACATGTTGCAACCAGAATTCAATGGGGAGTTTTACAGCTTCCAATACATTTCCAAAACATTTCTAATGGGCGAACCAGATGCAGTCATGAAACCTTGCTGTGACCACAACTGCCCAAAGTCATGGACAACACCAAAGCCATACTGACTATATGTAAATATAGTGAGTCTCACTTGAGCTGTCAAACTGCAAGCTCTTGTGAGGGCAATTAATTCTGCAACTTGTGCTGAAGAAATTCCTTGAAACCATGTCTCCAATGCTACAAGCAAGTCGTCTATATATTGCACCAGGACTGAACTTCAGAGCATGATCAATGATTCCAGATATTTTTTCAAGATATGCTTAAAGATGGATGAGCTCTCAGTGTAGCCCTGTGGGACATTAAACCATGGGAATACTTTCTCTCGGAATATAAAGGAAAACAAATACTGACAGTCTTTGTGCAAGGGAATCGAGAAGAAAGCCGGTCATGGATCAATCAAAGTAAACTATTCAGCTGTACATATGATTTCACAAAGTATGGTGGCTGGATTAGGTACCCCAGGACAACATGGGATTATGATATATCATTCTTCTTCCTTAAATCATAAACTTTAATGAATTTCCCATTGGGTTTTCGCAATCCCCTTATTGGTGAGTTCCATGGACTCCCAATTATTTCTCTCAAGATGTCCTTCTCTAGCACATCATTGATTAGTGGAGTTATTCCCTCTATCACTTTAGGTGTTAGTTTTATGTTTACTTTGGCTGGTTTACTCCTTTGATTAATCCAATATTCTTTCCTGTGAAATCCCACACTTCTGGATTTACTGCCTCTTTCAAATCTAAAGGCAAATCTTTTATCATCAGCATTGGATAGATTCCTATTTTCCGTTGCTAGGCAATTTTAAAATCTATATCTTCATCGTGCATTTGAAACTTAACTCCCTCTGGTATGCAATGGATGGTGTAATTTACCTTGCATGATAAATATCTTCCTAGAAGGTTAACAGGACTAGAAACACAAACTGATGATTTTTTCAAATGATCCTATTTTTACAGGACCTTCTTTTGAAATCGGGTTAGTAATCTGTCTATTTACAACTGCCACAAATTGGATCTCTTTTACCGAGAGGGGTAGGTCGGGTACCTCTGCTGTTCTCACAGTGGAACAAGTAGCTCAGTGTCAAAAAGAAATGACACTTGGTGGCCATTCACCTCACCTTCCACAAGTGGTTCACTCTGGTTTAGCTCAAAGACTGCACCAAGTACGCAATCGGCTTCCCCTCTCAGGCACCATGATTGTGATGTTGCTGTCTCTAACACCTAAATGTTATCAAACATGGGAAACTGCTGCACTGCGTTTTGATTTTGCATCTACATCACATTTCGATTACTTTTTGGCAACTGATTCTGATATAATTATGCATTATTTACACTGGATTGAACCACAAGTGCCTGTGGAAGGGGCCCATTTGAGTCTGATTTTGAATGGGTTGCGTAGGTACATTTGGCATTTAGATTTTGGTTTACCCCCTGCATGATTATTGATAGTTCTATCTGGATTGAGCCTACACTTGTGCTTCCAATTCCAGACCCTGTTAGACAAGTGACAAGGTGTCATTTTCTTCAGTGTCACAACATCAACACCTGTAGTCAGATCACTAGGAGAAATTATTCCTCTTCCTTGAGAATCAGTCATTCCTCCCTGAACACTTTACATTCCAGTTTGAAAACCACCTGTTTGAATTCCACTTGCAGTGTGAACTGCAACACCATTTCCAACAAACAACTAAACGTGAAAACCTAGTTGCACAAACTTAGTGCTGGAATTAGCTCTTGGCAGAGGAAAATACTCTGTCACAAATGGATATCCCATCTGCCGTATTACAATCCCATTATATCCTATGGAGATTGTAATACGGTGGACAGGATATCTGTTACGTTTGTGACAGAGTATTCTATCTACTGAGGTCTAAATCAGGCCCTTGGTCTGTGGCAACACAGACATTTCCTTAATATTACACTGTTTCATCTCCTGCTCATCACTGCAATACTGTGCACTCTTCAAAATCTGATCCAAAGACTTTGGGCCTAATTTCAAGTGTGGCAATCCTTGGACTGCGAAACTGCCAGACTTCTGCGGTTGTGGTGATCCGACCGCCACATTACGAGGTTGGTGGGCAGCCTCGCCAACCTACCGCCATCTCCGCCAGGGATCAGGGAACCTGACGTGCTGATGGTGCAGGTTGGAATCAGCCAGGGTGGCGCTGAACTCAGCGCTGCCCTGCTGATTACAACCTGGTCCTCTGCGAGCCTTTTCGCAGTTGTTTCACCACCATGAAAAGGCTAGCGGAGAACATGTGCAGGGGGCCACAGGGGAGCATGGAATGAGCATTACAGGGGTCCTCCTGCCCAGCACCCTCGTAATGAGCACTGTCTGCTGTTGGGAGGCAGCATTGCCGCTGGCTTGATTACGAGCCAGCGACAGTGCTGCCTCCACTTTCCCACTGGGATAACCGGTGTAAACCTTAGATTCCGCCGGTCAGCCCCGCTGGAAAGTCTTAATAGGGCCGGCGGGGGCGTAGCCAGCACAGCGGCAACCACCCCGTTGGAAGTTTGGCAGTTCAAACTCATAAACGGGCCCTTAGTCTGCCAACAAATCACATTCTGCTGATGTGCTGACAAATCTCATGTCTCAAACCAAGCACAAGCTGTGTAATGAAACATGCCACATATGGCAGGTCAAGATGCATCTGTCCTGTATGCTGTTGAAATGCTTTCATCAACCTCTCATACAGTTCACACACAGTTTCCTTAACTTCCTGCTGCATTCAATTCAATTTCAAATAATCCAAATCCTTAGGTACAACTCTACCTTTCAAGACTGTAATAGCCTCATTATACTTAGTCATTACCACAGGCGAATGCACATTTGTGACAGGATCCCTTGCTGGTCCTGCATCTGGCCATTGAACAGCAATATTACATTTTGCCCACAAATCACTCTGAACCACAATATCAAAAATTGTATTTGAATCAATCAACAACTTCCTTGAAATCTTAACAAATCTATCAACTTGTGTAAACAACTGCATTGGACTTTCTCTCAGTTTTGGAAAATTGTTCATATATTATGCAAGGTCTCCTCTACTCCACAGGACATGCACATACCCTCCAACTGGTATTTCTCTTAAAGGATAGGCAGTAGTTGCCCTTTTCTTTCCTGAATGTGTGAGTTGTTTTCTTTTCTCCTCAGCCTCTTATGACTGTTTCTTTTTCTTTTCATGTTTTTGTGATCCTTTACTTTCAAATTTATCAAATTCACTCCATTTGCTTACACATTTTATTAATTCAGTGAGATTAATTTGTTTTCCTGACGAATGCATGTTTTCAATTGGGACATCCTCTAATTGCACCCTGTAACTTCTCTGTATTGGTAAGCTGTTAAAACATCAACCTCATATTTACTTGATAATTTAGTTAATTTGTCATGAGCAATTGCACCCTTCTTTGTCATCTCTTTGCACAAGTAAATTAATTATTTCTCTTGATAATGGTTTATATGCTTGCTGGACCTGGCCCTTTTTGCGGGCCATCTCCAATCTTTTTTCCTCCTTCCTCCTAATTTTCTGACCTGTTTTTGTTGGCATTAGGACTCTGGGCACTTTACCACTGCTAACCAGTGCTAAGGTGCATATGCACGCTGTGTAAATTGTACTGTTGACTGCTTTATTCCTGATTGGCATATTTGATTTACTAGTAAGTCCCTAGTAAAGTGCACTGTAGATGCTAAGGGCCAGTAAATCAAATGCTACTAGTGGGCCTGCAGCACTGGTTGTGCCACCCACATTAGTATTCCTGTAAACATGGCTCAGACCAGCCACTGCAGTGTATGCTCAGTTTTAAACTGCCAATTCGACTTGGCAAGTGTACCCACTTGCCAGGCCTAAACCTTCCCTTTCACTACATGTCAGGCACCCATAAGGTAGGGCCTAGGTAGCCCCAGGGGCAGGGTGCAGTGTATGTTTAAGGTAGGACATATACTAATGTGTTTTATATGTCCTAACAGTAAAATACTGCCAAACTCGGTTTTCACTATGCAAGGTCTAGCTCTCTTATAGGTTAACATGGGGGCTGCCTATAAATATTATTAAAGTGTGGATTGCCTTTGGGAGCAGATAGAAATGTGGAGTTTAGGGTCTCTGAACTCACAATTTAAAAATACATCCTTTCGTAAAGTTTGTTTTTAGATTGTGTATTTGAAAATGCCACTTTTAGAAAGTAGTCATTTTCTTGCTTAACCATTCTGTGGCTTTGCCTGTTTGTGGATTCCCTGTCTCAGTCAGTTTGATAGTTGGGCTGTTTGCACCTCTCCTCTAGACAGTGACAAAAGGGAGCTGGGGTGTAGCCTGCATACCCTGAGGAGCCATCTGTGCTGGGAGGGAAGGGAGGAGTGGTCACTCACACCTGAAAGGGCTGTGCCTGCCCTCACACAGTGCAGTCTCCAACCCCCTGGTGGCCTGGGCAAGGCAGGATCTTACAAATAAGAGACTTTCCTTTGAAGTCTGCCTACTTCAAAGGCAGAAGGGGGTATAAGTAGTGGACCCAAACCCCCTGAAAATTAGATCACTTCTGGAACCAAGAGGTACCTCTGACAAGGAAAAGAGCTGAGGAGAAGTGCTGCCCCTTCCTGTGACTTTGCTTTCTTTGGAAATCCTGCAGTTGCTGATTCTGCCTGTGAAAGGGGACAAAGACCGAGCTTGCCTCTTGTTGCTGAAGTCTCAGGGCCATCAAAGACTTCCCCTGCCAGCACCTGGGCTCTCTGCTGAGACTCCTGCCCTGCCAAGTGGTGCCCTATCCAGTACCTGGGCCCTTGAAAGGTGAAGTTGGCAGACAACACAGAACGCCTTGCGGGGAAAGTTTTGATGCACCTTCCGCAACACTGATGATAAAGAATGCACTGCCGGCTTCGCAGCTAAAAGCTAAAAGTGATGCTCCACCTGCATCGAGGCTAGGAGATCGATGCATCGAGGCTGGATAAACGACATCAAAAACCCACTTACGGAGGCTGATAATGATGCAAATCCCACGAAGCGCGGTTTTCAGATACAGTGCGACCGGATACTCCATGCATCGTTCCTGGGGGTCCAACACAACCTGACTCTGCGCAGATCCGAGTTGCCCCGTCTGGAAATCTATGCTTCGCTCTCTTGTGAGAGAGAAAAACAACACATCACTGATCTGACTGGAGAAGGAAATGACGCACTGCCTCACTTGCGAGTAAGGAATCGACGCATTGCTACCCTTTTCCGACGCACGCTTGCCTGTACAGGTTTATTTCTGATGCTAACCAGGTACTTTGTATAACAACAGCATTCTCACTGTTTTCAAGGATTAAGACTCTTATTCTTTTGAAAATTCATAATTTGACTTGTGTATGTTGGTTTTTTGTCATTTCGGTCTTTTTCGATTTAGATAAATATGTACTATTTTTCTAAACTGGTGTGGTGTCCATTTTGTAGTGTTTTCACTGTATTACTATGTGTTTGGTACAAATACTTTACACATTGCTTCTGAGGTTAAGCCTGCCTGCTTGTGCCAAGCTACCAAGGGGGTGTACGAGGGTTAACTGAGTGTGATTCTCCTTTACTCTGACTAAAGTGAGGGTCCTTGCTTGGACAGGAGGCAACCTGACTGCCAGCCAAAGACCCCATTTCTAACAGAGCTCAAGATCCAAACATTCTCTAACAATTTCTTCTAATTCAATTTTTTATTTAGGCAAATGTAATAGCCTCTCCTTTTCTGGAGCCTGAGTGGTATTCAAACGTGAACTAGTACTCAGTCTTTCTGCATCCTCAATTTTGAAACAATTTCTAGCAGTCTCTTCAAACCAAGGAGGAAATAAGCCCACCTTCTAGGTTACGTTCATCTGGCACAGGTTGTGTTGTGAAGACAATTCGTCTTCTTTCCCCTAATGCTTGAATGGTCTGTGGCGGTGTCCACACTACAATCTGTGAATTTTGCGACATTGGGAAAAACCCATTTACTGGTATACCTCCAGTTTCTTCCTGAACTACTGTAGCTGGCATATGAACAACCTGTGCAGCAACTGTCTGTGTTGTTATCAATTCAGTAGTTTGTGCTGGAGTTATCACCATATAAACTGCAGCATCTGTTTTTGTCACTCTCTGAGCTGCCCTCATTGGTGCTGGAGCACTTGCAACTGCCTGCTGAGTTACAGGCTGTGTAGGAACAGACTGTGAAGCAATTGACTGAGTTATTACTGGCTGTAAAACAATCGGATGAGTCAAATACGGGTTGTATATTTGCAAGAGGTATTGTTAGCAAACAGACTAGTAATTTGTGCAAAACCTGAATCTATAGGAGCTGTAGCTATTGTTACATTATTTATTGAGTGGGCTCCAGTAATTGGCATAGTTCGTACATAAGTTAGTGGACGTGTAGCTAAACGTTCATCTAAAATGTCATCACCCGAATCAGTAGCTGTATCAGATTTAGTTTCACCTTTCAATTCTTTGTATCCTTTGCTCTTTTTCCTTTAGGTTTTTCAGATTCTTGGGCTTTTGTGCTCTCTTCTTTTGTGAGTACAGAATATAATCTATCACCTTTCACCACACTCTTAGTTCATCTCTGCGCTTGATCACCCCAAACTGCATCTGCATAATTTCTCATTGATGACTTACTTCATTTTTTAAATCTATCTCTGTCCTTATTTTGAGCCATCTTCTCTCATGCACGAAGGCCCATATTTATACTTCTTTTGTGCTGCATTTGGGTAATTTTGTGAGACACAAGTGGCGCAAACGTACAAAATATAATTGAATTTTCTAAGTTTGCCCCGCTTTTGCGTAAAAAAAATTACGCAAATGCAGTGCAAAAAAAGTATAAATGTGGACCTAAGTGCTTCAAATTGGTTTAGGCCTAGTAGGTGGCTTCATTTCATGAAATGTCTCTTGTAATCTGCCTATGGTACCCAAATGAAATGTCCCCCAAGTAGGAAAACTCAGTACTCCTTCTTTTTCAGTGATCGTACATCATTAACAAAGCCATGTATGTACCCCTTGTTCAATCATCATATAATATGCTGGTGTACCTTCAGGAGGTGCTTCATCACCCTCCCTAACTGGAACTATTAAATCACCTGGCATTAGACTCCTCAAAGCTTTGAAAAATTTCATGATTTCGGATTTATTTCAGTAAATTCAGTAATCAAAATTACAGCATTCTAATTGTTTTGAAATTGTTCTGAATACATCAGGACACAGAATCCCTTTTATCAAATCACAATACACTTCCGATTTTGCAACCTTTGCCTAGATCCAACCACTTTCAGCACAGCGTTACATCAAACGACCAATACTAGAGCAGCACAATATGACGCAACAACTCGCTCCTTGCAGCATCTCACCTGCCATTTTCAATTTTCTCCGTACGAGGCAAAAAGACAAAACCAGCAACTGAGCAATACAAAATAACAACAGTCTTTGTCTTCTTCTTCTAACGAAAACCAATAGTGTAATCAACATTCAGAACTAGATTTTACACCTTCCGATTCTCAGCCAAAACAAATTCTTCACTTGCAATGTTGAAATCTTGGCCTGTGGGACAATCGTTATTCTCCATAAACTTAATACATTTTCAGGAGTCAATAATGAGAGTCGAAGGTGAAGTTTTAAAAGTTCTATTTATGATAAGTTTGAAATCTTTCTTTATTAGTCAAGCATAAATTACAGATCATTGCGTAACACGTGTCCCATAATCTAATCCCTATTATGTAATTCTAAATAAGTAAGTATATTTAAATCGAGTACCTTCTAAGTAGCTTCCTCGTGAAGATTCAGGGTAATGCAGAGTTTAGTAAAGAAAATGCATGTTTAAAATGCAGCATTTGGATAGGCCTACATTTCACTCATACGGGTTATTAATTAAATGCATTTTATTTTTAATGAAATCTCTAGCAACCTCATAACCAGCAAACACAACTGACAAGTTCACCATCTTGTGGTTTCAACACATTTGCATCCGGGACACTGTTGTTAACATGCCTTGTCCACCTATAAGCCCAATATCTGGAACAACAGCCCGTATCCCTCAGGACCCCCAACCTAGCTTCAATTTAGGAAAGAGTGGAAGATGCACCTCTTTAAAGAATATTACATCCTGATGCAGTCCACTTCTGCTCCAAGAATGCAGCTGTCTCTCCAATCAATTGCTGACTGTATTTCACTGTTGAACTTGTACAGCGCTCTATTGCATTTGTGCTTGACTCAGTCTATACAAATACCACATACATACATTACTACATAAATACATACTTATCTGTTGGTGTGCTGTTTGAGGAGCCCGTATGCTGCTATTGAAGCAGGTCTGTGTGGCTATCTGCAGTTTCCTCATCTACATGTATTAGTAAACATAAGCAGACTCTTGGACAAAAGCAGCCTAACACAGTGTCTGATCAGTGCAGTAAGTCAGGCAATTCAGCTGGATAGCATTACTATGTTCAATAGCACACACCAATCAACTGATGTCTGAATAGGGACTACTCTGTCCTGACATTCACAGTCTAACCACAGAAGTGACTGCAAGTCGAAGGGTTTGATGAGCCTGGACTCTAGTGATTGACAGACAACAGTTCAAATGGTGACAGGCGTACCAAAAAAAGACAAAAGCAGTGTACAGTCAAAGGAGACAATGCAACCTCTAATGTCAATGGAATCAGCACAGGAGGTAGTAAGAAACATATATAGATCTGCATTCCTCTTGGTAAACCACAGGCAGACGAAAGTGAGATTCTTGGAAGTAGAAAGAAGGACCACTGCATTCCAGGTTCTAGCAGTAGTCTGCTGCAGAGGTGTCTTGGCTCGTCTCTCATTCTCAGGTGCCAGTGGGTTCAATGTTGGCTTCAAACCCAACTTTGGAAGATGCTAAGGATACAGAAAGCTTTACTACTGATAACTGTAATTGTGGGCCCAAGCTGGGTACCTTCAACAGGTCTCTGGTACTGATAACTATTTACAAATAAAAGTTCTGTAGGTATGTGGAGTTGATGGACCTGTGTTTCCAGCCTGAATAAAACATGCTCTCAGCATACCAGGTAGCTTCTCTATCAAATTCAAGCAATAACAGATCTTTTTTAATGATCCTGGAATACTTTCCCTACTCCTTCAAGGTAGACTGCTAAGCTTCCTGTCTATAGGTCACTAATTTCATCTGTGTATGTGTACAGAGCTTCTTTAAATAAAAATGTGAACTCCTATATCTAACTCAATGGCCACCATATACATGTAGGCCTAGTTAGGCTCTGTGGAAACCAGAATCCCATAAGGCACACAGTTACTTTGATTCCTAGGAGATTGCAGCTATTTTTTTGCCAGTGATGGCAGCACGTTGATGGAGATAGACAAGCAGTCCATCTCATTGTGAAGGTCACTTTCTACATACCTTTGTTCATGTTTTCCTTCTCTTGGGCCACAGGCTGATAAGATGAAAATTGCATGATCCCTGAAGGCTGGCCCTAATAAATCTTCCTGCTAGATCGAAGAGAATGTAAATTCACGACCAGATATACATGGGAGACACCTACACACAACCACACACACACATGTGAAGCTCCCCACTTTCAGGCATAGGTAGAAAAGTCTGTGCTGCATGGAAATCAGCTTTCACTGTATGCTTCTTTAGTAAATTGCTGTTTTATTCAACCCTTTTTGTTTTTTAACAAAGAATGTACTAGCCTACATCCCACACCACTAGCTGTTCAAATTAGGTTTTTGGAAATGGGTTGCACATGATCTGGACCTGTCAATGAGCAAAGGAATTCTGACAGAAAACCTTTACAGTCATGTCTAATTAATCCTTTTTATAAAGGTGAGCTATCTCATACTGAAATCAAGCGCATTTTTCTTGCACTGGACACCTCTATGCCTAATATTACATTTAACTGGAAATCCCCCAGTTTCTGAAGAGGCTGGAGGAGTGGGTTGAGAAATTGTCCAGAGTTCAAGTTCTACAGAGTGGTGTAGCTAAATTTTGGCAACAACCTTTGGTATCACAATGTTGATCATTATGTGACTATGTTGACATTATAACATGTGAAATACTAACAAGCTAATTGTAACGTGGTGCACTGAAATACCATATTGAGGTGCATTTACTGTGGGCTAGTAATGATGTATGTGGTATAACCGTTTTAAACATAGTATAATCATTTTTTTTATTCCATATGTTTCCTTATGATTCTAGAGAACAGATTACGTTGAAACAATAATGATTTTCTAAATTAATGTGACGAAAATTTACTAAGCTAATGTTGAGAAATGTACTTTCACGTTATTTCATTTTATGTTTACTCTAACATGATGCTAAACAAATATTTATTAATGACAGCTTTGAAATTAAGATGTTATATGTGCCTTACTTAGCCTGAATACATGTTCCATTTTGACTTTGCTTTAGTTAGCCTGTGTAAGGCCTGCTAGGCCCTGTTTCATGAATTGTGTGAGATACTGTTTTCCATTCTTGTTAACGTGTCATTTCTTCCAGACTTTGTTCACATGAAAAATTCGTTTGGAAATAGATGTCCTATTGTTTTACCCATAGAGAGCCTGAGAAACTTACCTTGAAACTGGTGAACCAAGAGACTGAGAACATGAACATTGTAGATTGTTGCAAAGTCGTACAGGAGAGCAACAATGGATGCCTTCCCACGATGGTCTTGGAAACTTACCCCAACGCTGCAGATGTCTTATGATGTGCTATTATTGGACAACTAAACCCTCTTATTCATGTGATGTTACCTATGGACAAATCCTCTTTGACTTTGAACTTTAATTTACAATTTTCCAGTTAGATTCAGGGGACTGTCTCAAATGCTTAGCTGAGAGAACTTAGACTTTTCCTGACCCATGAGAAGGCTTTTGACCAAGCTTCTGAAATGCTGACACCTTCCCTTTCTCTTTTTATTTACTTTTTTGTCAACCCTAGTAAGGTTTTTTTTGCTCCCGATGTCGAATTTTGCCTTTCATTTCCTTTTTCTTTTTGTTCTCATGTTTTGAAGCTCCGCCTATGTAAATTGGAAACTGTGTACCCTCTAGAGAGCCCTGGTGCTTTGAGAACTATGGCCTGATTTAGAGTTTGGCAGAGTGGGTTACTCCGTCACAAACATGACAGATATCCTGTTTACTGTATTACAATTCCATTATAGCCTCTGGAACTTGTAATACGGTAGATGGGATATCCGTCACATTTGTGACAGAGTAACCCCTCTGCCAAATTCTAGATTGGGCCCTGAATCAGTGATTAAGATTTTCAAATGTTTTTAAAAAATCATCAATGCCTACTTTCTGAGCATCACGTTCTCGTGCTTTAGTTCTGTATTGCACTGATAGAGAGTTTAGTTTGTTGGATGTTAGTTAATCTTCTGCTGTTCCAGAGATTGGGACATCCCATGGTAATTCGTATCTTTATAGTCTTGTCAAGAGAATTGTCTACATAAACCTGAGGTTGAGTTTGTAATACATAGTTTTAGTTTATTTCTTACTTGGGTTCTCCTTGTATTTCCAAATTGGCCATACGAAATTGCTGTATGTCCCAGGTCTTAAGATCTCCTAGGCAAGTGAAAAGATTCAGTCAACCTGATTAGAGCATACCTTAAAAAAAATGCTTCACTAAGATCTTCTATTGCAATAGATTGGGGCAATATGTAGATTTAGAAAATGCTGGGATTTCTGCGAGCTGAAAGTGTTAGCCAGGAAAGTAAAAGTAAAAGTACTTGTTTTTGCAATCCATTTTGTGAATATCTTATATTGTGAACCAAATATTTTATGAATTCTTTATTTATAATTATTATCCTTAATAAAAAAAAATGTAATCCATTATTTACTAGCAACCATTAACCTTGCCATGGTCTGGAGCATTGGAATGATGGCCACCACCTTAAATGGAGCCACACGGTATGTGACCTCTACAGCCAGACTGTCTTGATCCCCTCTGGGAAGCCACTCCAGAAATCACGTACAACGCTAGCCAGGTGGCATGATATGACTCTCCTGAAAATTGTGTATCTTCTTTGGTTCACTGCTAGGTGTGTTGCCTTCTAGACCCTTTTTGTGGTTGATGAGTATTTAAACACTACATTTATAAAGAAGGGGACCGATTCACCACATGGTTATGAGTAAGACAAGTAATAATACAGGAGTACTCTGTTATGTACTCTCACATGCTTTTGTGATTTGGACCCAAAACTTTCAATTTGCTATTAGTAAAAGTGTGACGAGGGCAGAGTTCTTTCTATTTGTACTAATTGCATGTGGATAATACTGGAAATATTCCCATTTTATTTCCATTTTCCATGGTTTGGGGTTAATTCACAAAGCCATGTCAACGTATGTAAAAGAGTACTACTGGAGTACTACATTATGTACTCCAAAATGCCTTTTTGAGTAAGCCCTCAGGGTATCCTGGCTTTTGTATATCTGCTTTTATACACACAGCATTTAGTAAATGTTGGGATCAAGATTTGAAAGCATTCCTAAGAGTGAAAGTCATCCCTCAGCTCTGGTGAGGAATTAATGCACACATGCTGCTGATGAATCACATCCCCTTATGTATTTTGAAAAGACAAAATGAGGAATGAGTTGTTTTTGAGCTGAAGAATAGCATGCAATGAATGTACTAGTTCTCTTATTTTATGAAAATCAATTAGGGTGAGCTGCGTGTAGTAGCAGCTACCCATGGCTTGCCCTTTGTATGTGCCCTGCCATCCCTGGCCAGAGGGGTCTTGAATGCAGAAAGAGGAATAGAAACTAAGAGGATCAAGATCACTTCATTTAGTTTGCACTTCCTGCTCAGCGGTAAATAAGAGGCTATTGAGGGATGAAGGGTGGGACAGAGTATCAATCTAATTATGTCATCAGGGGCAGAAGACACATGAATAGTTCGGCTGCTCCTTCCATTTAAGTCCAATATGTGTGTGGGGGTGCATGTGTCTATGTATAGATCTATTATATATATATATATATGTATCTGGAGCGGCAGCAAGGAGCAGGGAGTGGAGCCTAGCCCCAGGGATCACTACTAAAGCGTGGCCAGCTGCCCGGGATGCGTAGGGACTTCGAGTCCCAGTATCTGGAGCAGCAGCAAGGAGCAGGAGCAGGGGGCAGAGCCCAGCCCCAGGGAGCACCACTAAAGTGTGGCCAGCTTCCCGCTGCGCGGGACACGCCCGGGCCAAGGGCGGGCCCGTACTTCGCCTGTCATCGACCGACAGAGGCCGGGACGGCCACTACCCTTAATTCTCACACGGAGGGTGAATTTGGGAACATTTGTTTGGGCATGCTTAAGTGCTTTTGCGTGTCTATAGGTCCCCTCTGAAAGTTAAAACTATTATTTCAAATTGTGCTGTAGCCATCCTGTTTCTGCTCCGAAAGGACGGGTAGGAAAAGGGGTCAGCAATCTGGAGCCCTAAGTGGTGATGGGAGGCAGGGAAGCTCAAACACTATATTAGATTCCTTTCTTGACAGAGCTGTGGGGGTTGTGACAAAGGAGATTGACCAGGCAGAAAGGAGACTTTCCTTGGAGATGGATGATTGGCGCCAAGTTTCTGTAGCAAATGACACCTTGGGGGCTCTGGAAGTTGAGGTGGTCCAGACAGGGGAGGAACAAAGTGCTGTCTTAGAAATCCCTCCACCTGTAGAAATGGGAGCTTATGGTGGGCCTGGACCCTTGAGGAAAGGTAAGAGAGATTCCTGATGGCCTCTCCTCCGGCCTGTGCCTGGGATAGCTGTAGCCCTCCTCCCAGGAAGAAAAAGGACCTGAAAAAAGCTGGGTACAAAGTGAATTTATCTCTACCTGAAAGTACTATTGGCCCAATAGATGGATTTGATTTTTGTGGCGTAAACAACCTATTGTCAAAATTCAAGGAGATGATTGCAATCAGTCTGTCCCCAGTTATGGCGAAATTACTGGCCCTTGAGAATGCAGTTCTTCGACTGTGTGAGCGGGAGCAGGAAAAGCATAGTCAACCCATAGGTGGTCTTTTGGACTCCAGCGGTTCCCACCAGTCGGTGGTTATGAAGGTGCTCCTTGGGCATTGGAGAAAGCAACACATCAACCAGCTAATTGTGTAAATCCAGGGGCATTGGGCTCCTGTGTAGAGTCCGATTTGGCCCCTTTAACTGTTCTATCGACAGGTGTGAAGGCGGACAAAAGCCCTAGTGCTGGTAGGCAACTGGTTTGTGGATGTGTGGTGAATGTGGGGGGGGGTTTCAACAAAACAGCAGGAAACAAAATTGGTATCCAGTGAAGAAAAGTTCCCTTTTGGTCTGTTTGGAGCTTCCTCCGGCTTGTGCCCCTTATGTGGTGGTACTGACAAATGTCCCCATTCTCGCCCCAGGCCTTAGTGAATCCACGGACCAACTGAAAAACAAGACTGGCCATTGGCTGAGTAAAAACTGTGACTTTGCATGTAAGGAGCTCAGGGATATTCTGTTTCTTAGAAGAATTGACTGGGTGGGGCACCAAGAAAAAGAGGGTTCTGGGGATTGTATTATTATAAACTGTTGTTATCCCGGACTGGCCCAACAGCTTCTTTCCACACAAAGTATGGCCTCTCTTAGAGAGGGTAAGATGGTATGGTCCCCTTGGGTTACTTTTATGATCATATGCGGCAGGGTGTTGAGTCTCTACCTGGGTCGGGCAGGAGTTTCCTCCAAGATCTGAGTGCTCAGCATCTAGCTAGTAGAATTCTGGATACTATCAGAACCCCTGATCTGGAAGGGGTGGACTGATGCTTTGAAAAGAGACACACAGTGAGCATGGTAGCTCCCCCCAACACTGATATGTCGAAGGGAGGTACAGGGTAGGAAAAATACTAAGTGTTGTCTCATCTAATGGAATATTGCAGGGTACGATTCAAAACTTTCAGTTCGGGCATGGGTCAGGTGTCTGGCTCATTATGATTTTATTCTGCTTCAAGAAACTTCGTCGGATGGGCAGGCAGCTTGAAATGGTTACCATAGGTTTGCAGGCCCGGCAGTCCGGTCCCACGGAGGTCGCCCCAAAGGTGGTTTGGTTACCCTAATTCGATTTTCCAAAACAGTGGGAGCATTTCAAATAAACTGTAACCATCAGGGAATACTGATTGGTTGGGTATTCCCCCCGACAATTCTAATGTTCTCTTGGTCAATTTTTATAATGCTGTCTGGGATGTGGGATGCCAAATTAGGGTCCTTTTCTCAGTTCTTCGCGTATTGAAGGGTAGATAGGACGAGGTGGGGATGGAATTCTGTGCTGTTGTGTCAGGAGATGTTAATGCTAAGATAGGACGTTATAGCACAGTGCTAAACCCCTTTGAGTTTGAGTGCGAGGATTACCCAGCTGAGGGAGCTCTGGACCCTAGGGGCATGGTCTTGATTAAGGGCTTAAGAAATATGGGCCTCTTGAATATTTGTGATTTTAAAGTGGTGGGCTCTGAGCAGCCCCCTACTTTTGTGGGTAGAGGAGCTGGTTCTACTATTGATTATATTTTTGTGTCCCCTCCTTTAAAAGATCTGGTGTTAGGAGGAGAAGTGTTAGAGAACCACCTTAGTGCTCATAACCCCCTTGCAGTCTATCTTAATTTTTCAGAGTCTCTATGTAAACTAAGATAGGGTGGGCCTGCCCTTGTGAGGATAAAAGACCAGGGGAGGATAGCGGGGTGGAAACAAGTAAATATCCAGCAAGTAGTGGAAAGGGTGGTAGGTGACAATCTAAATTTGTTTACGGGTACACTTCTAGTTGAGACCTCCGGTCCAAAGGAAGTAACGGACGCAATGCTGAGTGAACAAAGCTTTTAAAGACTGTTTGATCTCAGCTGTCCAGTCCCCTGGTAAGCATGTGGGTGGTTGGTTCAGCAAAGACTGCTACGATGCTAAGAAAACCCTAAGGAGGGCTCTTAAAGCCCACCACAGAGATATGGACCATAGTGAGGGTTAAGTATAAAAGTGTTCTGATGGCAAGAAATCTCAATCTCAAGGAAATTGCCTGGGGGAAATTGGAACATGCAGTAGAGCTTAAGAACCCTGACCTGTTTTGGAAGGTCGTAAACAGGGGTCTCCTTGAAACTGAAACTTCAGAGGGTCTGGGCTGTAACATCGCTTCTGACGTTTGGGTGAATCATTTTTGCAAACTTTTCCAGGGGAGTCCCTTAAGAGCCAACTGGGGCAGACAATGTGATGTTTCTCCCAATTTAGCAATCAGGTTCACACTCCCTGAGGTTAGGGAGGCACTCTGTGGCATCGCTGGCAATAAAGCCCTGGGTCCGGACTTAATTCCCATGGGTCTTTATAAATCTTGCCCCCAGTTATGGTCTCCCATTCTGTTAAATGTTCTTAATGCAGCAGTTACTGTGGGAATCCCTGCCACTTGGAGTTCAGCCAGCATTAGTCCTGTCTTTAAAAAGGGGGACCGAAATGATCCCAAATCCTATCGTCCCATTTCCCTTCTTGATTCCTCTGCTAAAATCTTGGGCTGGATTATCCTTAGACGCATTAAGGCTTGGATGGCTGAAAATGAAATTTTGTGCCGGGCACAGTGTAGTTTTAGGGAAGGGCTCGGCACTCAGGAACAGTGCCTGAACCTGTTGATGGTGATTGGAAAATATAGATAAGCCAGGGAAGGGACTCTATATCTTGCCTTTATGGACCTTAGTTGTGCCTTTGATAAGGTAAATATGGCCAAGCTTTAGGAGAGGCTAAATCAGTTAGGCATGGATCACCACATTGTGGAGTTACTTCTGTACCTCCACTTAGGAACTAATGCTAATGTAAGGGTGGGGATTAATGAATGTTTGGATACTTTTGAGTTAAATAGAGGGGTGCGCCAGGGATGTGTCCTGGCTCGTACTCTTTTCCTTTTGTATAACAACGGATTGTTTGACTTTTTAGCGGAATGTTGTAGGGATATCTCCCAAAATCAACAGCAAAAGTGTCCCTACAGTGATCTATGCGGATGATGCGTGCTTATGGCCCGCCCTATGAATGGCCTATCTGATGCAGTTAGAGCCTATGATTGCTTCATGTCAGCACTTGATCTAGAGATTAATTGTAAAAAAACAAATTGTATGGTCTTTGGGAAGCCTCTTAGTAGGGTGGGGGTGCTGAAGATCAAAGGTCAAGTAATCAGCAAGGTTCAGGATTTCCCCTATTTGGGGTTGTTTTTGACGATATAGGTACCCGGAAACCCTGTATTTCTAGAAGAGGGTTTCTAATTAATGCTACAGTTGGTGGCACGTTTGGCTTTGCTGCAAGGGTGGGAAACAAACCTGTCAAGCCCCTCTTTGAAGTCTATAGGCATAAATGCCTTCCAGTCCTCCTGTAAGGTGCTCCTCTCTGGGGGTATGTAGACACCAGGGCCCCTGCAGGTGAGGAAAATCGTTTTTGTAGAAGGGTATTGGGAGTGGGCCAAAATACTTCTGGTTTTTGCTTCCACACAGAATTAGCTCTTGAGTTTGTTCAAGATACCATCCAGCTTGCTCCGTTCTTGCTATGGATCTCTATTTGGGCTAATGAATGTGCCTCTTTTAACAGAGAGATCCTGCGGGACTGTTTGGCCTGTGATCAGGTGAAGGATATTCCTTGGCTGATGTACATAAGAAAGGTAGCCTATTTGCTGGGGCGTCCGGATGTGTTTGAGGCTCCTGAGGGTCTGACTAGCCGTGATAAACACTGGGACAGGGCTAATTTCCTGAAAATCCTGGGGGCCAAAAGAGAGGAGGAGGCTCTAAGGAAAAAATTGGTAAGGGAGTTTACTATGATAAAGGTGGGGTTGGGCCCTGAGCCCTACCTCTTAGAGATAAGGAATGTGAGGGAAAAGTGTCTCATTACGCGATTTCGTCTGGGGGTTGTGAGAAGTAACCTATGTTTTCCGCTAGGTCAGTACGATGAGAAATCTATTAGGCTTTGCCCCTGCGATGGTGTGTCTCTGCAGTCTTTGGTTCATTTGACCTTGTTCTGTGATTTTTACGCACCTTTTAGGTGCCGTTTCTTACTCCCCCTGCTGAGGCCGAAGGGTTTTGTGCAATATCGCCCAGCTTTTTTGTGGCTGGTCATGGCTTCTGATGTATTGGTGTGGGTTGGGGTCCTTTTTGAAGGGTGCTATCACCTGGCGGAATAAGTTGGAGTATTTTTTAAAGTTCTTAACATTTTTTTAACTTGACTGTTTTACTATCTTTTTTTAATGATTTCTATGGTATTTATATACTGGTGGATTGCCACCAGGTTTTATGTTTTGTATTGTTTATTTACCTTCATGGTTCATTATCTTCACACCGAATAAAGCATTTTGAGACACTGTATATATATATATATATATATATATATATATATATATATATAGCCTAGGTAGTAATAGTCAGGACCATGTTTCCAAAGAAAAAGTGTTTTTTGACTTGCCTATATCTTTGGCACCGTTTGACGAATCTTCATGAAATTTGCCCAAAAAAGTTTTCCAGTAATTCTTGTTTGCCATGGAAAGTTCCTGGTTGATCTGTCGAGCGGTGGGAGAGAAAAAGGGGGGTGGGGGCCAAAAAAGTTACATTTACCATTTTAATTCCCAAAGTACCATTAGAAACGACTACAGCCAGAACCACTGGACAGAATTCCACCAAATTTGACAGAAAGCTAGCTTTCGGTAAGCAGATGGTGCTTTCGCTTTTAAGTTGTAACTCTGTTCAGTAGTAATAGTTGAGATATTAAAGGGAAAACACATTTGTATATTTCTGTCTGGGATGAATTTGCAATGAGTAGGGGCTCATGCACAGCAAATGCAGAGCTCTGATTGGCTGTCAACACTTCAAACCAGGAAGTTTTGGCAGCCATCTTCAGCCGAGTCCCACAAAAAAAAAATTAAAACAAAAGAAGGTGCCAGGGTAGGGACACCCTGTCCCCTTAGGTCTGGTAGTGGTGTCCCAGAGGGACCCCCAGGACTAAAAAGCACGCCCCCCTGCAGCCCAGGTGACCAACACCTCCCTGGGACATTACTCAAATTGTATGTAGGGGGACTGCGCATCCCCCTCGCAGCACCAGGGACCACCACCTCCCAGGGCATCATAAATTGTATGCAGAACACCACAGCCCTGGGGACCCTCATCTCTCTGGGGTGCTTTTCGTTCAAAGGCCATGCCCACAAAGCGTTCAGTGGTTGTAGGTGGTACCTACAGCGCCTGGCCGAAGGCCATGCACAGTGGTGGTTAGATTAAAGTTTAAAAAACTTTACATTAAAAAAAGTAGAAATTCACTGAAAAAAAGGTTACTAAATAGAATTTAAAAAACCTTAGAAATTCACTGAAAAAACAAAGGTTACAGGGATGTTATAGTTAGGGTGGTTATAGCAGTTATAGTTATAGTTTTTTCAAGTAACTATAACTTACACCCTACAGTAACTATAATTCGTGCCCTTGCCATGCACTGCTAATTACACCAGATATTCCAGACATCATGACAACTCCTATAACATCCTTAAAAGCATAAATGAAACATTGGCAGTCAAATCTTTGAAGCAAAAACCTGTGCATGGCGTGGGCGCGAGTTATAGTTACTTGAAAGAACTATAACTGTAACTGCTGAATTTCTATGGTTTTGTATCAGTAAATTCAGAACCTAAATATAATGCCCCTGTAACCTCTTGTTTTTTCAGTGAAAAAAATAATATATATATATATATATATATACACATATACATACATATATACATATATTACATATATGTATATATATATATATATATATATATATATATATATATATATATATATATATTATTTTTTTCATACCCCATAGCTATTTAATAATAATAACTGAACTCCAGTTCAACTGACTCAGAGGACAAACATTTTGATACGGTTTGGATAGAGTCTATGTGAAATATGTCCCTAGTGTGATATGAGGCGACACTTCTTCTTTCTCGAGAGGACAGGAAACTTGGCTTCAGTCTTTACCCGGACATTGCAGCCATCCTGTCTTGGCACACTTGCCAACGGAAAAACGTGTGCAATCACTTTCTTCTCCTTTATTCATCTTGTCAGGTTAGCTAATCAACCAATTCTTTCTATTCTTGTTTAATTACATTGCCTCTACCGGCTGCTCATGAAACGTTTTACAAACCTGGTGTGAAGAGATAAATGGCGATTATGTTGCACAGCTAATTTATGTATATTGATTATATTTTCTTATAATTGCCACTTTGCAGCACTTGTTGATCTAATGGACGATGATTTAATGTGCTTGCACTGCATCAAAAACACATCCTAAGCGCGACAGCTGCACGAGGTGAAAAGGTTGATACATCAAGAATACATAGAAATCATAACAAGCATTAGCAAATACAAAGGATCTGGTTTAAAGTGCTACCCGTGCTGCATTAGCACATTGGAATGAGGCACATTGGAGAGAATCAGCAGGAGCTGACAAGCAGGGCCTTTGGTAGAAAGTAGAGAAAAAAAAAAATATATGGAATTATTCATATGACATGAATAATACAAGTTCTATTTAGTTGTGTTGACATCAGAAAAGTCATTCTAAGGGTGGTCCCTGAGTCCCGTCCATCCCAACGGCTACGCTATTACTTCCTGGCAAAGAAGTCATGTCCACTAGGTTCAGACTGACAAAAGAATTAGGCTTATGCATGAAGTGATGTAAATATTGGGGTCTGCTCCTTCACGGGGGATGGGGAACATGGTGGGGAGAGGAGGTACAGGCCAAGAAGCTACCGAACCAAAAATACATGGCTAATTACTTGTTTGGCAAAGTGCATGACACCATGGGCCAGATGTAGCAAAGGTTTTTACCCATTCTGTCTCTATGGGAAAAAGTGTTCGTACAAATGTCCCTATGTCCCTATCTTCCTTGGTCCTTCGTAAGCGTTCATTTGGAAAACATCTGAGATTTAAAGACTAGTGTTTTTTAAAGAAATCTGTCAAACAGTCCATCTTAAAAGATACAAAGGTTATATTTTCTGTAGGCCTCCCTACCAGACATCCTTGTCCTCCTCAAAGTGAGCTCCTTCTGCAAGTTATAGTAAAATCGTGATTCTACGATAATCATAAGGTTCAGATACACAGTTTATTACTACAGAGCTGCCCCCTACTCTGGTGAAGCTCCTGGAGCCTCTTCTTGAAACCCTCTTCCGGCTAGGCCCATCTCCAGGTCTTTGGCTTCATTCCATTCTAAAAAATATTCCATAAGTCACTCTTTCAGCAATCACCAGTATTTGTTTGGGGGTTTTGGGCACATGTGGCCCACAGAAGGAAATAATTACACTCCAGGTCTTGGAAGCAGGGTTAGTGTTCTGGTATAGGTACAAAAGCTGTAATCAAACATTGTTCTACATCGAATCATTAGAAAATAGCAGCATCGACTTATATTTGCAGTGTAATGACCAAGTGAAGCAAAAACAACTGCTGAGGGAATTTGCTCGGAAGATTATTGAGTACAAACTTGAGACGTGCTGCAACAATTCCTGAAACTCCTCCACTTGGTGGTGACAGGGGCTGACATACTTTCACTCACTATTATTGGCTCATGTACAATTCACAACTATAATAAGCCACTCTTAAACTTCTAAGGCAATATCAGTTTTTTTAACAGTGCATAGGTCTATGGCAGAAATTATCCAGTGCTTAATTTGAGCCACCTGCACTTGTTTTTCAGAGAGCGAAAGAGGGAAAATCGCAGAAAGTGGGCAGGCATAGAATGATAATGGCGTTAAAACTGGCACAAACAGAGAAAGCAAGAACTGATAAGAGTGAAATAAAGGCGAGGGATTGTCTGATAGTGGATTAAAGAGGCACAAGGTGGAATCAAACTTTGTAGCCAAGGTATTTGGTGTGGTGACATTTAATAGCACCAGCCAAGGACTTCTGAGCAGTGCTGTGGGCACTCACATATTTATGTGCAAATTAAACACTGAAAGTAGCCCTGTAGCGACAGAAAAACTAGAATTGTGCTGAAAAAACACTCAGCAAGTTCAGCATTCACTGCTGGCATCTACATAATCATCTTGTGGTAAGTCTCTAAAAAGGATTCTCAAATTCAGCCATTTGTTAGAAGGGGATGAGCCAATCCAACTCATCAGATAAGGCATATATACTGGGCTTACAAATAATTTCACCATTTACCTGTACAGATGGTGAGTTACAATCCCCTTCCAAATAAGCGAAACTCTATTAAGTGAGTCAGAAAATCCACAAATTCTCCATATAAAACTATGGGGATTGGTTTTTTTCCTAGCCCAATGCAATGTACATGAGTAGATGTTACTGTTTTAAATCTGGCTTCAGCATCAGTTTATTTTACTCTGATCATTCTGAACTTTGATGGGTAATGATAAGAGAAGTTTAGGCTTCTTTTTAGGTCGAGCACGCAAGCGCTTTGACCTGTTGTAAGTATTGTGGGCTTTTAACTACGCCCACCTCACGCCTATCACTTTCACTCAATCATGGGCTTGCCTTCTAAAAATCCCTTGATTTCCTTTATAATTGCTTTACATTTGTCCTGCTTTGGTGCGGTTTTGTTACCGCCTTGCAGACCGACCTTGTTACATGGATAATTGCACGATTGCCAATATACTTCAGTGTGGATGAACTATTGTTCTCCTTGGTCTCTCCCCTTCGTGCTCCATGGCAGCCATCGCCCTCAGAGCGCTCACAGCATTGGTATTGGAGCGCTGGTCACATTGTTCACTGTTACCTACTTAGAGTCATTTCTTTTGGCTCTCCCCTGCAACCTTTTCCCAAAAACACTTAGAATTGATAAATTCTTTACCAAGAAACCCAGAAATCTGCAACGCGGCTCTCAGGCATAGCAGGAGAGCCAATACTACAATATTCACTGCACTCGGGAAAAGTCGCCCCACAATGCTTTGCAAGCATTCTTTTTCAAAACATTTTTGCCCATAGCTCAGCCTGTGGTGGTCCTAGGACAATGGGACCACCTTCAAAACGCTCACCACAACCTGCTGTTTCTGTGTGGGTCACCTCTCGGTCCCCACACTATGTTAGTGGGGACCTCCAAAAAAATAACCCCTCCCTCCATTCTGTGCCTTTTTAGTTTCTCTCATGGCTAGAACATTTGTTTTTACAGATGAGAGTAGTTTGTATTTTGAGACACTTGTTTATACTATCATTGCAATAGGCCTGCTATCCCTGAAAATGTGTAATGCACCATGCTCTCTTGGGGCTAAATACATGGTTACACTGTAAAACATTCAGTCATTTTCTTTTCATGTGGGCATGCCTTTTTAAGGGCTAACTATATGGTAACATGACAATGTTTCCTACAACTGCTTTTTTTTCATTGTGGTGTTCTCTAGGGGCTGTTCTGAGCATTATTGTCTAATGCCAAACATTTATTTCTGACAAAGGTTTTATTGGGTTTATATGATAATTGTATATACTTTAGCAATCTCTCTGTATTGCACTTATGACCATGATTCAAGACAACTTAACATCCTTATTACACTATGACTGTTTGAACACTCTTGATATGTTTGGGTGACCCTTCTAGTTTATTTCTCTTGTCACTCCTCCGTGGCTGGCTTGTTTTGGGAATTGTGCTAACTAGCCAGCAACTCTAATGGTGGGGTTGTGAACATGGTATTCTGTTGAAATTAGTATGGCAGATTTAAATTAGGATGCTAAATGGCAACATTTTCAATCTTGGGTGCAATTAGAAGAAGAAGGTAAATGGAAGTGCTTTAGTTATATACTAGGCCACTAGAATTATGTGGCAGGAAAAGACAAAATTAGGAGGCAGGTTTGACCAATTTATGTAGCAAGAAAAGTCCAGTTAGGAATTTACAACAGCAATAGCTCTACACAAGCAAATGTGAGACTCATTGCATTGTAAATGATTGTTTAAGAAATTTATCTTTTAGCAACAAGGGTTCATCAAGCTTGGTAATCCGCCAAATGTACATTTTGCTATTGAAAGGGCTTGCTAGGCTACGATGGACTTCTTAAAATTTTAATTTTAGTATTTTCATATCTTTTCATTTTTTCATGTTTCAGAGATTTATTTTAATTCATAGCAGATATATGCCTAACAGTGCAGCTTCTCTGAATACATTTTCAGAGGATGAGGCCTTTTGATTAATCAGGGAGTAGACATTAAGTTGATCCACTAGGATGTGCGGTTCACTCTTGAATTATGTGAACAAGCATTTTGGAAGCAGAGAGGATTTTTAGTTCTGGTGTTACCAATACCTTTTGCATTTACTAAATTAAATATAACATACTTACTTACAGGGGCTTTCAGGGCGTCCTTTTCATTCATTGGCCTATTTTTGTGACATTCACGTTTTTTTCCCACCTTCTACAATAAATAGCCTAGGGGAATTGGTCGGCCTACTTCAGCCTTTGATTAACTTCACTGTGAGTAATAGTATTCGTTTTCACAAAGAGCAAATCCACATGAAGTAGTTCCCTTTGTTCTGGAGGATACGATGGCAGTGTGTGTTTTGAGACCAAAAATGGTTTTAGTTGTAGGCAAATTATTTGTACATCGGCAAGGGTCCAGCTGCACCCTCAACAACAACGTTTTACAAACGTAATTGCAAAATAAAACAAGCACTGGCAAAGCCAAATGGCTAGTAAAAACCCCAGGCCAATTGGTTTTGCCAGTGCCTGTTTCTGAATGCAATTTGCGTTTCAGGCATGCATTTTGACCAAGCTAGCACACTTTAAAGGTAGTACAACTGCCCAGTCCATGCAGTGGTGTAACAAAACTTAAGGAGGCCCACCCTGCAAAGTACGTGGAGGAAAGCCCCCTCCCTAGCCCATCACCTGCCAGTTTTGCTGAGGGGGCCTCTTAGAGCTGAGGGCCCCCAACACTACAGGGGCTGCGGAGGATTATGTTACATCACTGATTCCATGGTTCTGAATTTCGAAAGTCCATTTCAATGTGAAATGTGTTTAAATTTGCACAGTTCCGAGAGGATTTTCCTCTTCTTGGTTACTCAGCATCCCCCACTTCGAGACAGCTTGGATTCTGGCATGGAATTAACACTGTGGTGTTGCAAGGTTGTGAGCCAAAAGGCTGTGTAAACCACACCTGACTCCTGTAGGTGTATCAGAAAGAAAATAAAGCATAACTGTACATGAAAATGTCCTCCTTGTCTCAATCAATAAAACAAATATTTGTATAGCACAACCTCTCACCCATGTGGTCTCAAGGCACTGGCGAGGGGGCACTGATCAGTTGAAAAGCCAGGTCCTGAGGTCCTTCTTGAACTGATTCATCAAAGGGGACTGCTTGAGGTGAAATGGCAGCGTGCTTCAGGTCTGCACAGGGAGGTAGGAGAAGGATCTACCTCCAGCTGTGTTCTTCCTGATTCTAGGGGTGGCGGCGAGGGACAGTTGAGCAAACCAGAGTTGTCTGGAGGGGACATAGAAGGATTGGCAGTGGTTGAGGTAGGGTGGTCCAATGTTGTACAGGGCATTTGTAAGCGTGTGTCAGGAGTTTGAAGGTGATGCGTTTGTTGATGAGGAGCCAGTGCAGGTGTCCCTGGTGAGTGGAGATGTGGCTGTGGCAGGGGATGTCCAGGATGTGCCTGCCGCTGCGTTCTGTATTCTCTGGAGTCTTGTTTGAAGGTTCGGCATAGAGTGTGTTGCTGTAGTCACGTTTGCTGCGGGCGAGTTTGTGGGTGACTGTCCTTGTTTTGATGGAGATCCACTTGAAGATCTTCTGAAGCAGGCAAATTGTGTGGAAGCACAGCAATGAGATGGCATTGACTTGGCAGGCCATGGACAGCTAGGAGTCAAGAATGATGCCAAGATTGAATGCATGATCGTGGGGGGGTAGGGGGCAGTGGCAGTTTCAAGGGCAGTTGGCCACCAGGAGTTATCCCAGGTGGTGGTTGTGGGGCCCAGTAGGAGGATCTCTGTCTTATCCAAGATGAGCTTAAGGCCAGCTGTCTTTCATCCAGTCAGCGACTGCTCTCATTCCATTGTGGAGGTTGTTCTTGGCTGTTGATGGTTTGTCGGTAAGGGATAGAATTAGCTGTGTGTCATCAGCGTAGGAGAAGATGTTGAGGCTGTGGTGTCTGACAATCTTGGTGAGTGGGCCATGTAGATATTAAAGAGGGTGGGGCTCAAGGAAGAGCCCTGGGGGACTCCACAGCTGGTTTCTGTTGTTTCCAGGATGAATGGTGGGAGCCTGACTCTCTGGGTTCTTCCTGTGAGGAAGGAGTAGATCCACCACAAGGCCTTGCCAGCTTGTCACAGAGATCCTGAGAGGGGGATGTCTGTGGTGTCTGTGCCGGGATCTGTGAATTCCTTAACTATGATGTAGAGCTCCTTGTTGTTGTGCGCGTTGGTTTTGATGCGCTCCTGAATGACTGATTTTCTAGAGAATCTAATGCGCTGGTGGTGTGAGGTTACTGCGACTTTGTAGACTTTGAGGTCTGTCATGCTCTTGATGTTTCTCCTCTTTTGTCATCTGCAGGTGTGCTTCGATTCTTGGAGTTCGGATGAAAACAAACTGGGTGTCCTGTGGTGGTGATTGCCAGCAGATTTCCTTAGGAGTCCTTAGGTGTTGGTGCAGTCTGCGATCCAGTGGTGGAGGATGCAGGCCAAGGTGTTAGCATCCATGGCATCCGGTGGTGGGGAATGGCTGAGTGGGTCGGAGAGCAGGGCTTCAGTAACCTGCTCCAGTTTCTGTAGGGGGGGCAGATGGTGTGGTGTCTTTCGGTGGTCTTGGTGAATGAGAAGTGGACGCAGCGGTGGTTGGTCCAGTGGTGGCCAGAGGTGTGTGAGAGGAAGATGTTGTTTCCTGCTGAGAAGACGGGGTCGAGAGTGAGTCCTGCTGAGTGTGTGAGGAGGTTGAACATTTGTTTAAGTCCGAGTGTGGCGAGGTTCTCCAAGAGGGACAAGGTGTTTGGGTCATTGCGATCGTCTAGGTAAAAGTTAAGGTCGCCGAGGAGGATGTAATTTGTTGAGGTGAGAGCATGGGGAGTGATGAGGTTGGCAAGGGTTTAGCTGAACGGGGGCAGGGTCCGGGAGGTCTGTAGATTAGGGTGCCATGAATGGTATGTTCAGGTCGATCTGGATTTGGAAGTGTAGGTGTTTGTCAACGGAGGCCTGGGCATCGATGCTGGTTGTGAGCCAGAGTGTGTTTTTGTAGACAATGGCAATGCTTCCTCCTGGTCGGTTCACGCAGTCTTTATGGATAATATAGTAGCCATCAGGAATGGCAGTGGTGACATCCGGGGCTTATGTGAGGGTTATCCAGGTATCTGTGAAGAAGGTGACCTCAGGGGCGATGGAGTTGAGAAGATACCATACTTCTACTGCATGTTTGGCTAGGGAACGGGTATTGAGTACTATGCATTTGAGGTGTACAGGTGGGCTCGAGTTGGGGTGGTTTGGTGTGCGGTGGCAGTTGAAGGTGCAGTTGTGCCAGGAGAAATGGCCTTGAGTGTCCTTTGGTGAAGTGTGGTGGCATGAGCCTCCGATGTTGAGGGCGTGCAGGGTTCTGCTGTCGTCTTTATGGAAGGTGCAGAAACCAGGGTCTGTGGCGCTGGCCATGGTCCAGGTACGGACTAGCACAGATGGGCTTGCCTTTGGCATGCCAGCGGTGCACCCAACTGCGGGACTGCGCAGTGGCTGCCATTACGAGGGGGAGGTAGGTGGGAGGGGTCAGTCAGCTGGGAGGCTGGAGGGTGGGAATACCGGCGATAAGAGGGGGCGGGACCACAAGGACAGCAGCTGCAGGGAAATTAGGGAAATCCATGAAGAGGATGGAAAACGATGTGAAAGGAGGCAAAAAAGAGGAGAAAAGTGAACAAAAGCAAAAAGGCAGAAAAAAGGGAACAGAAAGGCAGCAGAGAGAAAGACAGAAGGCCATCACCCAGGGATGTGGCATAGGTGGGTGCCTGCGGGTGGAAGAGGGCCTCAAACACACAGAGCCAGGCAGGCTCACAGGATGCAGGGCAGCAGTAACAGGTGGTGCTGCACAGGGGGAGTGAAGCAAACGCGGACCAGATGTCAGTGAAGTCGCCTCTTCACCACTCAGCAGGCACAATAAGGAAGGGGAGGGAAGTGGGAGAGGTCAGTCAGCTGGAAGATAGGAGGGTGGGAAATGCGGCAGTAAGAGGAGAGCAGGGCTGCAGGGGTAGCAGTGACAGGGTAACGTGGAAATCAGCAGAGGATGGAAACCGGTAGAAAAGGAGGCAAAAAATAGGAGAGAAGTGAAAAAAGCAAAAAGGCAGAAAAAGGGAACAGAAAGGCAGCAGAGAGAAAGACAGAAGGCCACCACTGGCCACCAGGGATGAAGCACAGGTGGGTGCCTGCGGATGGAGGAGGGCCTTGAACACACTGTGCCTGGCAGGCTCACAGGATGGTGGGCAGTAGGAGCAACAGGTGGTGTTGCGGAGGGGGAGCAACGCAAACCATTACATCACTCATGACATGGTGTATGACATTACTACAAGATCTGAAATTACATTATTGTTAATATCACTGCAAATCTGAAATGGCATCATTAATAACAACACTGTGTATAGTGAGGACACAGGTTACAGTTACTTGCGATAGCTATAAATAGCGAATTTCTGTTTTATTAGTTTAAAGCGTTATGTTTTAACTGACATGTTCACCAAATGATAAGGTCCCTTTAACCTTTGAAGGGGACTACTATTGTGCAGATATACACATTGTGCAAGAGCAAAATCCTGCCACCCATAGTCAGATAGCTGTCTGTTGGTGTTTGCTCATTCTCCTCCTGAGATCACGTGCACTTGTGACACCTTCTCTCTGGTCAAAAACTCGGTTGTGGTCCACAGCTGAGTCCTGGTCATGATCTCTGCTGTTCTTGCTCCTACACTCTCTGTTGTTTTGTAAACAAACTTAAATTCCATTTTCATATTAAACCGTTCACACTATTTCTTCCGCCATTAGCAAAGTAATTCCATGGTTGTGAGAAAGTAGCCTCTTTCTAGCCTTGTTACCCCCACTTTTGGCCTGTTTGTAAGTGTATGTCAGGGTGTTTTCACTGTCTCACTGGGATCCTGCCAGCCAGGGCCCAGTGCTCATAGTGAAAACCCTATGTTTTCAGTATGTTTGTTATGTGTCACTGGGACCCTGCTAGCCAGGACCCCAGTGCTCATATGTTTGTGACCTATATGTATGTGTTCCCTGTGTGGTGCCTAACTGTCTCACTGAGGCTCTGCTAACCAGAACCTCAGTGGTTATGCTCTCTCATTTCTTTCCAAATTGTCACTAACAGGCTAGTGACCAATTTCACCAATTTACATTGGCATACTGGAACACCCTTATAATTCCCTAGTATATGGTACTGAGGTACCCAGGGTATTGGGGTTCCAGGAGATCCCTATGGGCTGCAGCATTTCTTTTGCCACCCATAGGGAGCTCTGACAATTCTTACACAGGCCTGCCACTGCAGCCTGAGTGAAATAACGTCCACGTTATTTCACAGCCATTTTACACTGCACTTAAGTAACTCATAAGTAACCTATATGTCTAACCTTTACCTGGTAAAGGTTGGGTGCTAAGTTACTTAGTGTGTGGGCACCCTGGCACTAGCCAAGGTGCCCCCACATTGTTCAGGGCCATTTCCCCGGACTTTGTGAGTGCGGGGACACCATTACACGCGTGCACTACACATAGGTCACTACCTATGTGTAGCTTCACAATGGTAACTCCGAACATGGCCATGTAACAAGTCTAAGATCATGGAATTGCCCCACCAATGCCATCCTGGTATTGGGGAGACAATCCCATGATTCCCCGGGTCTCTAGCACAGACCCGGGTAATGCCAAACTGCCTTTCCTGGGGTTTCACTGCAGCTGCTGCTGCTGCCAACCCCTCAGACAGGTTTCTGCCCTCCTGGGGTCCAGCCAGGCTTGGCCCAGGAAGGCAGAACAAAGGACTTCCTCAGAGAGAGGGTGTTACACCCTCTCCCTTTGGAATAAGGTGTCAGGGCTGGGGAGGAGTAGCCTCCCCCAGCCTCTGGAAATGCTTTGATGGGCACAGATGGTGCCCATCTCTGCATAAGCCAGTCTACACCGGTTCAGGGATCCCCCAGCCCTGCTCTGGCGCGAAACTGGACAAAGGAAAGGGGAGTGACCACTCCCCTGACCTGCACCTCCCCTGGGAGGTGCCCAGAGCTCCTCCAGTGTGCTCCAGACCTCTGCCATCTTGGAAACAGAGGTGCTGCTGGCACACTGGACTGCTCTGAGTGGCCAGGACCAGCAGGTGACGTCAGAGACTCCTTCTGATAGGCTCCTTCAGGTGTTGCTAGCCTATCCTCTCTCCTAAGTAGCCAAACCTCCTTTTCTGGCTATTTAGGGTCTCTGCTTTGGGGAATTCCTTAGATAACGAATGCAAGAGCTCATCCGAGTTCCTCTGCATCTCTCTCTTCACCTTCTGCCAAGGAATTGACTGCTGACCGCGCTGGAAGCCTGCAAAACTGCAACAAAGTAGCAAAGACGACTACTGCAACTCTGTAACGCTGATCCTGCCGCCTTCTCGACTGTTTTCCTGGTGGTGCATGCTGTGGGGGTAGTCTGCCTCCTCTCTGCACTAGAACCTCCGAAGGAATCTCTCGTGGGTCGACGGAATCGTCCCCCTGCAACCGCAGGCACCAAAGTACTGCATCACCGGTCCCCTGGGTCTCCTCTCAGCATGACGAGCGAGGTCCCTTGAATCCAGCAACTCTGTCCAAGTGACTCCCACAGTCGAGTGACTCTTCAGTCCAAGTTTGGTGGAGGTAAGTCCTTGCCTCCCCACGCCAGACTGCATTGCTGGGAACCGTGTCTTTTGCAGCTACTCCGGCTCCTGTGCACTTTCCGAGGGAATCCTTTGTGCACAGCCAAGCCTCGGTCTACGGCACTCTAACCTGCATTGCACGACCTCCTGAGTTGTCCTCCGGCGGCGTGGGACTCCTTTGTGCAACTTCGGGTGAGCACCGTTTCACTCCTCTTCGTAGTGCCTGTTCTGGCACTTCTGCGGGTGCTGCCTGCCTCTGAGAGGGCTCCTTGTCTTGCTTTGCGCCCCCTCTGTCCCCTGACGCAATTGGCGACATCCTGGTCCCTCCTGGGCCACAGCAGCATCCAAAAACCCTAACCGCACGACTTGCAGCTAGCAAGGCTTGTTTGTGGTCTTTCTTCAGGAAAACACTTCTGCACGACTCTCCACGGCGTGGAACATTCATCCTCCAAAGGGGAAGTTTCTAGCCCTTGTCGTTCCTGCAGAATCCTCAGCTTCTACTGTCCAGTAGCAGCTTCTTTGCACCCACAGCTGGCATTTCCTGGGCATCTGCCCACTCTCGACTTGGTCGTGACTTTTGGACTTGGTCCCCTTGATCCACAGGTACCCTCATCTGGAAATCCATCGTTGTTGCATTGCTGGTTTTGGTCTTTCCTGCAGAATTCCCCTATCACGACTTCTGTGCTCTTTGGGGAACTTTAGTGCACTTTGCACTCACTTTTCAGGGTCTTGGGGTGGGCTATTTTTCTAACCCTAACTGTTTTCTTACAGTCCCAGCGACCCTCTAGAAGGTCACATAGGATTGGGGTCCATTCGTGGTTCGCATTCCACTTTTGGAGTATATGGTTTGTGTTGCCCCTATCCCTATGTGTCCCCATTGCATCCTATTGTAACTATGCATTGTTTGCACTGTTTTCTAATACTATACTGCATATTTTTTTTATTGTGTACATATATCTTGTGTATATTTGCTATCCTCATACTGAGGGTACTCACTGAAATACTTTTGGCATATTGTCATAAAAATAAAGTACCTTTATTTTTAGTATATCTGTGCATTGTGTTTTCTTATGATATTGTGCATATGACACTAGTGGTACTGTAGGAGCTTCACTCGTCTCCTAGTTCAGCCTAAGCTGCTCTGCTAAGCTACCATTATCTATCAGCCTAAGCTGCTAGACACCCTATACACTAATAAGGGATACCTGGGCCTGGTGCAAGGTGTAAGTACCCCTTGCTACTCACTACAAACCAGTCCAGCCTCCTGCATTGGTTGTGCAGCAGTGGGATAAGTACTTTGCAACTACTTACCACTTTTGTCATTGTACTTTTCATAAGAGAAAAATATACAAAACAAGTTCAGTGTATGTACACCTAACCAAAACGTTTTGCTTTTCTTCTCTCACTTCTTTTCTAAGTGCTGAAAAGTACCTCTAAACTTTCTAAAAAGTTCTTAAAAAGTTAAAAAAAGTTTTTTTCTGTCTTTCAAAAAGTTCTGAAAAGCTTTTTCTCACTTTTTCTATCCCTTAAACACTTTCTAAAATGTCTGGCACAGGCCAAACTGTTGATCTGTCCAAACTTGCTTATGATCACCTTAGCTGGAAAGGAGCAAGGAGTCTCTGCATTGAAAGAGGTTTAGGGGTAGGGAAGAATCCCTGTAGAGAACTGTTGGTTAATATACTAATTGAACAAGATAAGACCAGAGTTGGCACTTCTGTTGAGAAATTAGCTGATGGTTCCCAATCTGACCCTGGGTCACCCCTAGCAAAAGATTTAGAAGGGAAACTTCCTAGCCTGCCCATTAGCAGACCACCTAGCATAGCTGGTACTGATGTAGAGTCACATCACAGTAATAGTGTTGCCTCACATCGCAGTAAAAGTATAATAAGTAGTAGAAGTGCTGTTTCTGTTAGCCAGGCTGTTAGAGTGCCATCTGTTAGGGACAGGTCTCCTTCTGTTCATTCTCACCATACTTCTGTTTCAAGGCATGTCCCACCCACCCACCCTGATGACAGAGTGTTAGAAAGGGAGCTCAATAGATTGAGAGTGGAACAATCCAGACTGAAGCTCAAGAAGCAACAGCTGGATTTAGATAGGCAGTCCTTAGAAATAGAAAGAGAAAGACAGAAAATTGGGTTAGAAACCCATGGTGGCAGCAGCAGTATTCCCAATAGTCAGCCTGCAAGAGAGCATGATTCTAGGAATCTGCATAAGATAGTTCCCCCTTATAAGGAGGGGGATGACATTAACAAGTGGTTTGCTGCACTTGAGAGGGCCTGTGTTGTACAGGATGTCCCTCAAAGGCAGTGGGCTGCTATCCTATGGCTATCATTTAGTGGAAAGGGTAGGGATAGGCTCCTTAATGTAAAAGAAAGTGATGCCAATGATTTCAAAGTTCTTAAGAATGTACTCCTAGATGGTTATGGCTTAACCACTGAAGAGTACAGGATGAAGTTCAGAGAAACCAAAAAGGAGTCTTCACAAGACTGGGGAGACTTTGTTGACCATTCAGTGAAGGCCTTGGAGGGGTGGTTACATGGCAGTAAAGTTACTGATTATGAAAGCCTGTATAACTTAATCCTGAGAGAGCATATTCTTAATAGTTGTGTGTCTGATTTGTTACACCAGTACCTGGTAGACTCGGATCTGACCTCTCCCCAAGAATTTTGAAAGAAGGCAGACAAATGGGTCAGAACAAGGGTGAACAGAAAAGTTCATAGAGGGGGTGACAAGGATGGCAAGAAGAAAGATGGTGAGAAATCTCAAGATAAGCATGGGGATAAGGGTAAAACCAAAGATCCTTCTTCAAATCTTAAACACTCTTCAGGGGGTGGGGATAAAACAAATTCTTCCTCTTCTTTTCAACCTACACAAGTTAAAAAGCCTTGGTGCTTTGTGTGTAAAAACAGAGGCCATAGGCCAGGGGATAAGTCCTATCCAGGTAAACCCCCTGAGCCTACCACCACTAATACATCAAGCTCTAGTGCCCCTAGCAGTAGTGGTACTAGTGGTGGGACTGCTGGCAACAGTCAAGCAAAGGGTGTAGTTGGGTTCACTTATGGGTCCATCATAGAAACTGGGGTAGTCAGTCCCAAGACAGTTTCTGTCACACCTAGTGGCATTGGCCTTGCCACACTGGCTGCTTGTCCCCTTACAATGGATAAGTACAGGCAGACAGTTTCAATAAATGGTGTTGAGGCCTTGGCCTACAAAGACACATGTGCCAGTATCACTTTGGTGACTGAAAACCTAGTGGCTCCTGAACAACACATCATTGGACAACAGTATAAGATTATTGATGTCCATAACTCCACTAAGTTTCTTCCCTTAGCTATAATTCAGTTTAGTTGGGGTGGAGTTACTGGCCCTAAGCAGGTGGTGGTATCACCTAGCTTACCTGTAGACTGTCTCTTAGGTAATGACCTAGAGGCCTCAGGTTGGGCTGATGTAGAGTTTTATGCCCATGCAGCCATGCTGGGCATCCCAGAGGAATTGTTCCCTCTCATTTCTACTTAAATGAAAAAGCAAAGGAGAAAAGGCATGAAAACTCAGGATCCCTCTCCAACAACAGGTAAAAAGGGTATCACAGTATCCCCTAACCACCCTGCCAGTCAGGATACCATTCCTGTGGTAGGAGAAACCACTCCTGGGGTGGCACCTGTTCCAAGGGAATCATCAGCTGGCATAGCTGTACTCCCTGAGGTGGAAGTACCTCTCTGCGGGATAACTAACATTGGTGAGAAAAAGAGCACCATTTTAGTTAACATGGAGCATCCCTCCAACCCTCCCAGAGAAACTTTAGTGCAGAAACCCTGCACTGCCTCACAACACTTAGGACAGCATCCCTGCCCTAGTGTGGAGCTCATAGGACAGCATCCCTGCCCTGCTCCAAATCAAGAGAAACAGCATCCCTGTTCTCTCTTCCAGCCATATGGACAAAGTTTTTGCCCAGCTATGGCTTTATTGAGACAGCATCCCTGTCTGGCATTTTCATCACTACAAATAGGTTCAGTGGACAATTCCCACTGCTCTAAACTAAAACTTACTGACAAAAACTCTGAAAATACATCTTCACATTGTTGCTTAGCTAAAAAACTTCAAACAGGGTGGTTTATATCCCCACAGGGAAGTAACCATATTGTGGATGATAAAGGGAGTAACCAGTCTATTGCAGAGCTACTCTCTACTTATCACCACTTAGACAATAAAGTTTTAACTGGCCAAGGTTAGCCTTATTGTCCTTCGTTAGGGGGGGGGGGGGGGTTGTGTGAGAAAGTAGCCTCTTTCTAGCCTTGTTACCCCCCACTTTTGGCCTGTTTGTAAGTGTATGTCAGGGTGTTTTCACTGTCTCACTGGGATCCTGCCAGCCAGGGCCCAGTGCTCATAGTGAAAACCCTATGTTTTCAGTATGTTTGTTATGTGTCACTGGGACCCTGCTAGCCAGGACCCCAGTGCTCATAAGTTTGTGACCTATATGTATGTGTTCCCTGTGTGGTGCCTAACTGTCTCACTGAGGCTCTGCTAACCAGAACCTCAGTGGTTATGCTCTCTCATTTCTTTCCAAATTGTCACTAACAGGCTAGTGACCAATTTCACCAATTTACATTGGCATACTGGAACACCCTTATAATTCCCTAGTATATGGTACTGAGGTACCCAGGGTATTGGGGTTCCAGGAGATCCCTATGGGCTGCAGCATTTCTTTTGCCACCCATAGGGAGCTCTGACAATTCTTACACAGGCCTGCCACTGCAGCCTGAGTGAAATAACGTCCACGTTATTTCACAGCCATTTTACACTGCACTTAAGTAACTCATAAGTCACCTATATGTCTAACCTTTACCTGGTAAAGGTTGGGTGCTAAGTTACTTAGTGTGTGGGCACCCTGGCACTAGCCAAGGTGCCCCCACATTGTTCAGGGCCATTTCCCCAGACTTTGTGAGTGCGGGGACACCATTACACGCGTGCACTACACATAGGTCACTACCTATGTGTAGCTTCACAATGGTAACTCCGAACATGGCCATGTAACATGTCTAAGATCATGGAATTGCCCCACCAATGCCATCCTGGTATTGGGGAGACAATCCCATGATTCCCCTGGTCTCTAGCACAGACCCGGGTAATGCCAAACTGCCTTTCCCGGGGTTTCACTGCAGCTGCTGCTGCTGCCAACCCCTCAGACAGGTTTCTGCCCTCCTGGGGTCCATCCAGGCTTGGCCCAGGAAGGCAGAACAAAGGACTTCCTCAGAGAGAGGGTGTTACACCCTCTCCCTTTGGAATAAGGTGTCAGGGCTGGGGAGGAGTAGCCTCCCCCAGCCTCTGGAAATGCTTTGATGGGCACAGATGGTGCCCATCTCTGCATAAGCCAGTCTACACCGGTTCAGGGATCCCCCAGCCCTGCTCTGGCGCGAAACTGGACAAAGGAAAGGGGAGTGACCACTCCCCTGACCTGCACCTCCCCTGGGAGGTGCCCAGAGCTCCTCCAGTGTGCTCCAGACCTCTGCCATCTTGGAAACAGAGGTGCTGCTGGCACACTGGACTGCTCTGAGTGGCCAGGGCCAGCAGGTGACGTCAGAGACTCCTTCTGATAGGCTCCTTCAGGTGTTGCTAGCCTATCCTCTCTCCTAAGTAGCCAAACCTCCTTTTCTGGCTATTTAGGGTCTCTGCTTTGGGGAATTCCTTAGATAACGAATGCAAGAGCTCATCCGAGTTCCTCTGCATCTCTCTCTTCACCTTCTGCCAAGGAATCGACTGCTGACCACGCTGGAAGCCTGCAAAACTGCAACAAAGTAGCGAAGACGACTACTGCAACTCTGTAATGCTGATCCTGCCGCCTTCTCGACTGTTTTCCTGGTGGTGCATGCTGTGGGGGTAGTCTGCCTCCTCTCTGCGCTAGAAGCTCCGAAGAAATCTCCCGTGGGTCTACTGAATCGTCCCCCCTGCAACCGCAGGCACCAAAGAACTGCATCACGGGTCCCCTGGGTCTCCTCTCAGCACAACGAGCGAGGTCCCTTGAATCCAGCAACTCTGTCCAAGTGACTCCCACAGTCCAGTGACTCTTCAGTCCAAGTTTGGTGGAGGTAACTCCTTGCCTCCCCACGCCAGACTGCATTGCTGGGAACCACGTCTTTTGCAGCTACTCCGGCTCCTGTGCACTTTCCGAGGGAATCCTTTGTGCACAGCCAAGCCTGGGTCCATGGCACTCTAACCTGCATTGCACGACCTCCTGAGTTGTCCTCCGGCGGCGTGGGACTCCTTTGTGCAACTTCGGGTGAGCACCATTTCACTCCTCTTCGTAGTGCCTGTTCCGGCATTTCTGCGGGTGCTGCCTGCCTCTGAGAGGGCTCCTTGTCTTGCTGGGTGCCCCCTCTGTCCCCTGACGCAATTGGCGACATCCTGGTCCCTCCTGGGCCACAGCAGCATCCAAAAAACCCTAACCATACAACTTGCAACTAGCAAGGCTTGTTTGTGGTCTTTCTTCAGGAAAACACTTCTGCACAACTCTCCACGGCGTGGGACATCCATCCTCCAAAGGGGAAGTTTCTAGCCCTTGTCGTTCTTGCAGAATCCTCAGCTTCTACTGTCCAGTAGCAGCTTCTTTGCACCCACAGCTGGCATTTCCTGGGCATCTGCCCACTCTCGACTTGGTCGTGACTTTTGGACTTGGTCCCCTTGATCCACAGGTACCCTCATCTGGAAATCCATCGTTGTTGCATTGCTGGTTTTGGTCTTTCCTGCAGAATTCCCCTATCACGACTTCTGTGCTCTTTGGGGAACTTTAGTGCACTTTGCACTCACTTTTCAGGGTCTTGGGGTGGGCTATTTTTGTAACCCTAACTATTTTCTTACAGTCCCAGCGACCCTCTACAAGGTCACATAGGTTTGGGGTCCATTCGTGGTTCGCATTCCACTTTTGGAGTATATGGTTTGTGTTGCCCCTATCCTTATTGTCCCCACTGCATCCTATTGTAACTATACATTGTTTGCACTGTTTTCTAATACTATACTGCATATTTTTGGTATTGTGTACATATATCTTGTGTATATTTGCTATCCTCATACTGAGGGTACTCACTGAGATACTTTTGCCATATTGTCATAAAAATAAAGTACCTTTATTTTTAGTATATCTGTGCATTGTGTTTTCTTATGATACTGTGCATATGACACTAGAGGTACTGTAGGAGCTTCACTCGTCTCCTAGTTCAGCCTAAGCTGCTCTGCTAAGCTACCATTATCTATCAGCCAAAGCTGCTAACACCCTATACACTAATAAGGGATACCTGGGCCTGGTGCAAGGTGTAAGTACCCCTTGGTACTCACTACAAGCCAGTCCAGCCTCCTACAATGGTTCATTTCCAGATAACAGGGAAACGATAATCAGGCCCGATCCTTCCTGCAGCTACAGCCTATACAGCACATTCCATGGCCCCATTGGTTAATTCAGCCAGTTGCCCACACCAAGATAGCAACGTAGTGAACTAGGACTCACTCTCCCACCCATCCCCCTCTTTCCCTCGCAGGTCCTGTCTGGCGATTGCTTCAGCACTCCCTTCTTGCTTTATCTTTGCTTTTGTTCTCTGTCTCCGTTTACCAGTCACTGAGGGAAGGGTGTGCTTACACTGAAAGCGGTCACTTCTGCATCCTGGGTGCTCTTGGAACACTTCCACGAAGAAAGTAGTTCCCTTAACGCCAGAAGCCACTATAGTAAAGTGCACAGTTTGAGATTAAAAAATATTTTTGCTTATAGGCATTTTTTTATATGGCAAGGGCTCCTCCGCTCACTCTAAAACAACGTTTTACAAAAGTCATGACGAAACAAAACAAGTGCAGGCAAATCCAAAAGACTGGAACCCAATGCAAGATCGTTTGGCTTTGTCAAATCTTGTTTATCTTTGGTTGAACGAGAGGGGACGAGAAAGTCCTCTCATGCATGTCAAAGGAGCAGATCCAATGTGTACAATGTACTATAGTTCAAATTAATCTTGCCAATGCACTGGAGTTGTAATGTTGCTACATGAAAAATTCTAAATAAAAACAGGTTTAAAAAAAAATCTTTTGTAGCTAGGTTACAATCTCAGATTAGTGGCCAGATTCAGAATGCTCCATGTCTGAAGCAAAAACGAAAATTGTGGTAGAAATCCATGTTATTATGCTTCCGGTTCCTGGGATATACATGTGCTGCAATCAGTCACAACACATTGCGCAACAGTGCTTTTAAGAAAGTCTAAATTCATCCCAGTGAGCTCTCACTCATGGTCCATGGAGTAATGGCCTACCTGTCCACCGAATATGCTTTGATGCCTAGTCAGGGTTACAGAGAGCTACCTAAATGCATATGCAAATCAGTGGAAACTAGTGAGGGACGAAACACCACATGTAACAAGGGGCTGGAGGTTCATGTCGCATGACAGCACATTGTGCAGCTGTCTTTTAAGAAAGTTCAAATTTATCCCAATTTATCCCAATGAGCTCCCACTCATGTTCCACCATTGTCGATTAATGTCCAACATGGCCAGCGAAAGTTATTTGGTGACTAGTCAGGGGTACAGGGAGTTATCTAAATGCAATTGCAAATCAGTGCAAATCATCGAGGGATGAAAAACCACATCTAACGAAGGGCATTGAGCTTTATGTCTAGATAGCACTTCCCAGTGCAACGAAAATACCAGAACTGTAAAAACAATGCTTATCTCTACTTTTACTAGACCCTGAGGATATTCCCTCTTAGCAGTTTCCATCTCATCACAGAAAGAGGCAAACACTGGGGTTGATTGGGATCTGTTGTTGTGGGTATGTTGTCCAGCTGGTCAGGAGAGCCTACTCCAACAGGGGCAGGGCTATGCCCATTTGCTTATGGGTGTCTCTCTCTCTTAACTGCACTGTTGAGCGAAGTGATGAAATGCTTCTCCCATGATTGTCTGCAGCAGCAAGGGAGAGTAGTTTCAGGCACCCATTTGCAATTCTGGGATTCGGTTTAGTTTCCATGCACATTAATCTAAATAATGCTGCCCTGGGCAAATACACTTAAAATTACAAAAAGTTGGATTAGGGGCAGTATTCGCAAATCTACATTCAAATATTCTTTGTTTGGGAAGCGTTCTCATATTTAATCCCATTTATAAACAGGAAACATTTGCCAGTATTGCTGCTTTTCCTCCGTGTTACCTTTAGTAATTATGGGCGGTATGGATGAATCCCAGGGAGGCGTGGGATAGTTAATAGGGTATGGAAATGAGATCAAGAAAATCAAAGTAGAAATTCTGTAGGTAAAAACAAGCTTTCCAGAAGAATATCCACATCCACCTCGCACACCCAACATTAGTTGTTATAACAGAGGAGTTAAGCGTGCAAACTTGGCATGAAAATGCCTTCAACATTCAATGTGTGTTGTGAGTGCAGGGATAAAATTTTCTAAACTGCAATACAATTCCATATAGAGAAAATTGGGAAATGTTTGTGTATTTAAATGTATGGCCATTTGCATTTTTGCAATTCCCGAAAAATTTGAAACTTTGTGAAAATCGTAGGCATAAGGTTAACACTTGTAAACTTTTTATGTGTGTATGGTGATCAGCCCCTATTTGGCAACCAATTCAGAGATTCTTGATATTTGTCAACCAACACATCATCTGAGTTGTGTTAATGATTTAGATTTGCAAACCTCAGCCAACACATCCCAGTTCTGTTATTTGTTTAGTTATTTGGTGGTAAATGCACCTACAGCCTCGTGATGTGGCTAGGTCTTCATATTCCAACCAACACACCAGTTTCCGCAATGTTTTTGTGTTCTGTGTATATTGACAAAACACTCATAGTCTTAGTGATTTGCTTTATTGGGCTATGTGAACCATCTCACTGCAATTTGGGGGTGTTAGAAATGGGGTTTGTGGTTGGCAGTCAGGTTACCCCCTGTCCAAGCAAAAGCCCTCACTCTAGTCAGGGTAAGTCACACACAATCCAAGATTATCCTGTGCCCACCCTCTGGTAGCTTGGCACGAGCAGTCAGGCTTAATTAGAAGGCAATGTGTAAAGTATTTGTGCAATAAATCATACAATACCACCATATAGCACCACAAAAATACACCACACAGTGTTTAGAAAAATATATAATATTTATCAGGATAATTGTAGGTCAAAACGAATAAAGTTGCAATGTGAATTTGTAGAGATACCACTGAAAAGTGATATAAAGTATCTTAAGTCTTTAAAAAGCAAACAAAGTCTCTTTCAAGCACAAAGTACCTTGTTTGGAGTGGAAAATCTCCTCAGAGGGCCACAGAAGAAGAGATACGTGGAAAAAGGGTGTGTGCGTAGATTTCTCCCCAGCACACACGGACTCGCGTCGTTATTTTTCAAGCGGGGAAGTCGTGCATCGTTTTCCGGCATGCGGACAGTCTCTTTCTTTGGATTGCGGGGATTACCAGATGTCCCGGGTCTGTGCGTGGATTTTCCTGCTTGTTTTCCGGCTGCGCGTCGTTCTGCGGGACTGCGCGTCGAAATTTCGATCTCACGGCAGGCGTCGCGTCGATTTCTCCTCTGGAGGTCGGGCGGCGGTGTACTTGCGAAGCCGTGCGTCGAAGTTACGGTCGTCCCGAAGGTGCCGCGTCGATCAGCGTCGGTGTGCGGCGTTTTTCTCGCCGCGGAACAAGCTGTGCGTCGAAAATTTTGGCGCACGGAGCGTCTAAGTGAAAAAGAGAAATCTTTTTTGTCCTGAGACTTCAGGGAACAGGAGGCAAGCTCTATCCAAGCCCTTGGAGAGCACTTTCACAGCCAGACAAGAGTTCAGTAAGGCAGCAGGCCAACAGCAAGGCAGCAGTCCTTTGTAGAAAGCAGACAGGTGAGTCCTTTGAGCAGCCAGGCAGTTCTTCTTGGCAGGATGTAGTTTCTGGTTCAGTTTCTTTTCCAGCAAGTGTCTGATGAGGTAGGGCAGAGGCCCTGTTTTATACCCAAATGTGCCTTTGAAGTGGGGTAGACTTCAAAGAGTGGCTAAGAAGTGCACCAGGTCCCATTTCAGTTCAATCCTGTCTGCCAGGGTCCCATTAGGGGGTGTGGCAGTCCTTTGTGTGAGAGCAGGCCCTCCACCCTCCCAGCCCAGGAAGACCCATTCAAAATGCAGATGTATGCAAGTGAGGCTGAGTACCTTGTGTTTGGGGTGTGTCTGAGTGAATGCACAAGGAGCTGTCAACTAAGACCAGCCAGACGTGGATTGTAAGGCTCTGAAAGATTTAAGTGCAAAGAAATGCTCACTTTCTAAAAGTGGCATTTCTAGAATAGTAATATTAAATCCAACTTCACCAGTCAGCAGGATTTTATATTACCATTCTGGCCATACTAAATATGACCTTCCTACTCCTTTCAGATCAGCAGCTACCACTTCAATACTGTATGAGGGCAGCCCCAATGTTAGCCTATGAAGGGAGCAGGCCTCACAGTAGTGCAAAAACGAATTTAGGAGTTTTACACTACCAGGGCATGTAAACTACACAGGTACATGTCCTGCCTTTCACCCACACAGCACCCTGCTCTAGAGGTTACCTAGGGCACACATTAGAGGTGACTTATATGTGGAGAAAGGGGAGGTTTAGGCTTGGCAAGTACTTTTAAATGCCAGGTCGAGGTGACAGTGAAACTGCACACACAGGCCTTGCAGTGGCAGGCCTGAGACAAGGAAAATGGGCTACTTAAGTGGTTGGCACAACCAGTGCTGCAGGCCCACTAGTAGCATTTAATCTACAGGCCCTAGGCACAGAGAGTGCACATTAATAGGGACTTATAAGTAAATTAAATAGTCCAATCAGGTATGATTCAAGGTTACCATGTTTTAAGGGAGAGAGCATATGCACTTTAGCACTGGTTAGCAGTGGTAAAGTGCGCAGAGTCTAAAAGCCAGCAAAAACAGTGTCCAAAAAGTGGAGGGAGGCAGGCAAAAAGTTAGGGGTGACCACCCTAAGGCTGTCAGGTCTAACAGGGGGTCACTTAGAGTTTGGCACAATACAACTGTAAATAGTCCGTGCTCCCTGCTCTGCCAAACTCCCTGTTCGTTTGCATTGTTTGGAAGTGGGTGACGTGCAGGGTTGCCACATCTGGATGTGGCTGAAGTACACGATTTCCACTGATACAGCCACATCTGGATTTGCCAGAAGAAACTCTTGAATCAACAGCACATCTGCTAATTGTTCCCCAGATCATAATGATGGTTGCCCTGCCTTTTTTATGGCATTACAACCATTCTTAAATTTTACTGCCTACGACCGCCAAACGAGGCGTGACTTTCTCAGGGAGGGAAACTAATCAACACTCTGCCTGTCAGGGCCATTGATTATTTAACACAAACTCCCGCTTTAGGAATTTGTATGTTTACAATGAAAAGAGATGCTCCGAGTATGAAACCAAGAATGCGCCATGTACTGCATTTCATTGAATCTACAGTAGAACCATTATAGGTGAGTCTACTGTTGGCTTAGATATCCACACACAAGGCAAATTGGGACCACTAAATCAGGCACATGGTCCACCATCAGGGGATGCAAGTTATTGTCTCACTGACCAGGTACATTGTCAGGTCACTCGCCAGGGTCTAACTGACCATCTTTCCACAAAATCTGTCATGCCTGCCTGTCAGAGCATGATTCACAAAAGACTTATTGTTCATTGTATCTTCACACTTCCCCCAAAAATGTGTTCTTCTCTCCAAAGCCCACCATGGTTGCTATTTTGTAGTGCTTCACATTAGCAGACTGTTTGAACCAGCGACTGTGACTGCTGCAATGCATTTCTGCTGGAACTCAAATTTGATCACAACTTTAAAATCTTTTATAATGCAGTTTAAAGTTATCTATCCACAAGTGGGACTATCTGACTATGTATTCTATGTATATTCTATTGTCCATTAGCTGAAATACCCAGCATGCCAACGGATTAAATCAATAATGTTTCGAACAGGCATTTTATTAAGCGACCACAAATATTTCTTCACTGAAGCAAATTTAAAATACTGCTGTAATTTTATTGCATAGCCACCACATATCAATAAAGTAATAAACACTTAGGGTACAATTATGTATTCAATGGGGAGGTTCCAGTGATTGGGATGCCACTTCATCCAATTAACAAGCCCTGGGATTCAATCTAGTGACATTTAGATACATCCATACACCCTGCCCCCCAACACCTAAGGTCAGATTTAACAGAAAATGATGATGCACGTCGCTGCGCCAAATTTGGCAGCATCGTGCACCATCATTTTCAAAGCACAGGGATGTGCTGTATTTGAAAGCATTTCTCCTCATTTTGCCACCTTGTAAATACGGTGCAGGGAATTGTGCCACCGGAGCGTCACTAAAAGTGACGCTCCGGTGGTGCTAGGAGCTGTTAAATATGCCCCCAAATATTTAATACCTCGGATGATGTCCTGGCTCTCTGAGCCAAACAAGACACCTTTCTTAGTTCTGGCACAGTGGCCCTACCTATGAACTTTCTAGGTTTCTCACATTTTGCTCCTTTGATGCAAAGATTTGGGAGCATAAAGAAGCACTGGTGTTTACGAATGAATGAATCGTCTTCATTTTTGTTTTAAAATACTCATGGAAGCAGCGAAAGCTCCCTGAAGCAGGTCCGGTCATGTGAATGTACACCACACAAAAACATGGGAATGCTTAAAGTCCTCGCTCTCAGCACGCCCTACTTTAATTTAAACTGATTTTGAACTGCTGGGCGTCTAATGAGGCAAACCACACAAAGAAAAACACAGGCATTCTGGAGGGAAATGCCAGCGTGTATGGCATTTTCATATATTATACAATAAATAAACCTGTGCTGGTTAACCACATTAGGACGCTTCTTTTATTGTTTATCAATGATCCTTAGCAGCCATAACTTCTTTTAAATATTCTCAAAGAAGGAACTCTCTATATTTTTCTAGAGAAGTCCAAAAATAGCTTGATTCCCTCTTGAATTGTCTACAGCTGTGCTTTCATCATAAAAGGATATTTTCAAAGTGGCTGTCTGCTCTGCTTTGTTTCAGTCTTCTTGCTAGGAAGGCTTCTCTGAAGTGTCTGACAGACCTACTGGAATTTTGAGACCTTTGTTAAGAAGCCAGTTCCCGTGAACAGTGGTTGAAGCCAGTCCTTTCAACCTAATCCTGTTTCTGAATTTTGGGAGACAGGAGGCCAGATTCGGCTTGCATAAAGAAATCTTTCCATTATTTAAAACATTTCGTCATTCACAAAGGACCTTTGTAGAAAACTTTTAAAAGTGAGCTTCCTTGCAAAGCTTCTTGCACTCATGGGCGCAACACATGCCCTGCAGCCCCTGTGGCACAAGCAGACCACCAACTCTCCAGGAGCCCCCAATCTTTCAGGTAGGCAACTTTCAGCCCAATTTCATTGAATCTCTATGAAATATCGAAGTCTCGGGGGGCCCTCATTACACTCTGCAGTGGAGGCGGGGCCATTATTTGGCGATACACAGCACTACGCCTGCGGCAAGTATGGCTGGGCCGGCCATTCTGCAACCTTTGCATTTTCAGAGTGGGCTCCCTGTAGCTGCTGTCAGATCTGAACGGGCTGACGTAATGCAACCGCAACCCCATTCTAGTTGTGGTCTCCTTCAGTTTAGGGCCTATTTGAACATTTTGGCAAGACATAGGCCTTCATTATGACATTGGCGGTAAATCCCGCTTACCGACATGCCGACTGCCGTCATCATAAGGCTTCCGCGTCGGATAACCGCCAAGCATATTACGACACACACATACCAATCCATCACTTTACAGCCACACACACAAATCCGCCAGCCCAAAGATCAGTGATAAACTGGCGGTATCCTAACCCACACCGTTACGCCAAAAGAACTACACCCACAGCATTATGACTCACGAGATACTGCGGTGGACATTCAATGGCGGTAAATCATTGGAGGTACATGCCGCCCAGCTCAAAATACACACACACTAACAAAACAGCACCACATTGGACAATTCAAACTACACACACCTGACACACAAACACACACCACACCCACACACCACTATAAAACACACACCCACACTACCCACAATCCTTTACGACTAGAAAGAATTGATACCAGAGAGAGAGATAGCAAGAGCACATATACAACCAGAGCCACGTAACATCATCACCTATACACCATCCACACACTGTACATCACACACCCCAACACATCAGCCCACACACCCTCACCCTCACCACTCACACTACACCACAACAGCACCCCAGATTCTCTGAGGAGGAGCTGAGGGTCATAGTGGAGGAAATGATCCGGGTAGAGCCACAGCTATTTGGAGCACAGGTGCAGCAGACATCCATTGCTAGGAAGATGGAGCTATGGGGGAGAATCGTGGACAGGGTCAAAGCCATGGGACAGCACCCCAGAACAAGGGACGACATCAGGAAGAGGTGGAACGACCTACGGGGGAAGGTACGTTCCACAGCAGCAATACACCAACTAGCTGTACAGAGGACTAGCGGTCGACCCCCACCTCCTCCCCCACACCTAATGGCATGGAAGGAGCAAGTCTTGGCAATCATGGCAGGAGTAGGAGGAGGACTGGACTCTGGTAAGGCAACTCTTTATTACTATCATCCCCACTACCTGCATGCCATCATGTTGGACCTGGCTTTTTTGACAGGGTCATCCCCAAACTTTTTGCCTCCTTCCTCCTATTTTTTCTGACCTATTCTGGTTGGCTTTTGAACTCTGGGCACTTTACCACTACTAACCAGTGCTAAAGTGCATATGCTCTCTGTGTAAATTGTACTGTTGATTGGTTTATCCATGATTGGCTATTTGATTTACTTGTAAGACCCGAGTAGAGTGCACTATATATACCTAGGGCCTGTAGATTAAATGCTACTAGTGGGCCTGCAGCACTGGTTGTGCCACCCACTTAAGTAGCCCCTTAACCTTGTCTCAGGCCTGCCAATGCAAGGCCTGTGTGTGCAGTTTCACTGCCACTTCGACTTGGCATTTAAAAGTACTTGCCAAGCCTAAAACTCCACTTTTTCTACATATAAGTCACCCCTAATGTGTGCCCTAGGTAACCCCTGGAGCAGGGTGCTGTGTGGGTAAAAGGCAGGACATGTACCTGTGTAGTTTATATGTCCTGGTAGTGTAAAACCCCTAAATTCATTTTTGCACTACTGTGAGGCCTGCTCCCTTCATGGGCTAACATTGGGGCTGCCCTCATACATTGTTGAAGTGGTAGCTGCTGATCTGAAAGGCCTAGGAAGGTCATATTTAGTATGGCCAGAATAGTAATACAAAATCCTTCTGACTGGTAAAGTTGGATTTAATATTACTATTTTAGAAATGCCACTTTTAGAAAGAGAGCATTTCTCTGCACTTACATCTTTCTGTGCCTTTCAATCCACATCTGGCTAGGTTTAGTTGACAGCTCCTTGTGCATTCACTCAGACACACCCCAAACACAGGGTACTCAGCCTCACTTGCATACATCTGCATTTTGAATGGGTCTTCCTGGGCTGGGAGGGTGGAGGGCCTACCCTCACACAAAGGACTGCCACACCCCCTACTGGGACCCTGGCAGACAGGATTGAACTGAAAGGGGACCTGGTGCATTTCTTAGCCACACTTTGAAGTCACCCCCACTTCAAAGGCACAATTTAGTATAAAACAGGGCCTCTGCCCTACCTCATCAGACACTTGCTGGAGAAGAAACCTGAACCAGAACCTGCATCCTGCCAAGAAGAACTGCCTGGCTGCTCAAAGAGCTCACCTGTCTCCTTTCTACAAAGGACTGCTGCCTTGCTGTTGGCCTGCTGCCTTGCTGAACTCTTGTCTGGCTGCAAAAGTGATCTCCAAGGGCTTGGATAGAGCTTGCCTCCTGTTCCCTGAAGTCTCAGGTCCAAAAAGACTTCTCTTTTTCATTTGGACTCCTTGTGCGGCGAAAATTTTGACGCACAGCTTGTTCCGCGGTGGGAAAATCGCCGCAAGCCGATCCAGAAAGACGCCGCTCGACGCGACGCCTGCGGTGCAACCGTAACTTCGACGCACGGCCTCGCATGGAGAACGCCGCCCGACTTCCAGAGAGGAAATCGACTTGACGCCTGCCATGAGAAAGAAAATTCCATGCACAACCCCCCGAAACGACGCGCAGCCGGATAACAAGCCGAGGAATCCACGCACAGACCCTGGGACATCTGGTAATCCCGCGATCCATAAAAGGAGATGGCCCGCGTGATGGAAAACGACGCACGTCTTCCCCGAGTGAAAAATAACGATGCAAGTCCGTGTGTGAAGTGGCGCAACCGACACACCATTTTTCCTCCTGTAGAACCACGCACATATCCCCGCGTGAAAAATAACGACGCAAGTCTGTGTGTGAAGGGGCGTAACCAACGCACACACCATTTTTCCACGCATCTCCTCTTCTGCGGCCCTCTGCGGAGATTTTCCAATCCAAACCAGGTACTTTGTGCTCGAAAGAGACTTTGTTTACTTTTTAAAGACTTCAGACACTTTATATCACCTTTCAGTGATATTTCTACAAATTCTTATTGCATCTTTGATTGTGTTGATCTACAAATATCCAGCTAAATTTTCTTTATTTTTCTAAACACTGTTTGGTGTATTTTTGTGGTGCTATATTGTGTTATTGTATGATTTATTGCACAAATACTTTACACATTGCCTTCTAAGTTAAGCCTGACTGCTCGTGCCAAGCTACCAGAGGGTGGGCACAGGATAATTTGGATTGTGTGTGACTTACCCTGACTAGAGTGAGGGTTCTTGCTTGGACAGAGGGTAACCTGACTGCCAATCAAAAACCCAATTTCCAACACATCACAAACCCCCACCCCCACCCTCACTCCCATCACTCCACCACCTCCCACATACCCCACCATCACAACCCACTCATTCCAGTACCAAGCCCTGCATGTAACACCAATGCATGGACACCACTCACAGACCTGCATGGACACCTATCACCACTGCATGCACACTGGCGAGAATCACCTAGCCCAACAAATAGCTACTCACTCAAAGGAAAATCTGCCAGGGCAACAACAACCATAGACATGATGTCACACGCAGAAACAATAACAGTGTATTTACATCCCCACAGGTCCCCCAGCCAATGTCGCCGGAGAAGAGGTGCCAGCAACATCCAGTCCCCTCCCCCAGAAAAGGCCTACAGTGACTACAGCAGCTCTGCTCGCCTGGATCTGGATGACGAACCTGACCCATCAGGAAACTCCAGACAGTCGGTTAACCAGGCACACTCTCACACCACCACAGAGCCTCCACCCTCAGGAAACACCATCACAGCACCCTTCCAGCGTGCCCATACCTCTGTCCCCAGGACACGTCAATCAGCAGTGTGCCCACCACTACAGGGATCCCAGGACACCCCACAAACACAGGACGATGAGGGACCTGGGGGTTAGTGGCAGTGGGCAAACGGTTCGGGGGAAAGAGGCACAGGACAACAGGGAAGCTGGGAGGACTGCTGTTGTGACAGGGGGAGTACAGGCCTAGAGAACCAACTCTCCAGAAGGTAATCACCGCGATCCTGGGAGCACACTACCATTCCCAGGAGACGATGGGCCAAATACTGGACAAGTTGCAGGAGAACATGTTGCTGCAGAAGGGACAGTACCTGGGGATCAGGGAGAACTTGAAGAACATTACCACCACCCTGGACCCCATTGCAGGGGTGCTGGCAGACATGGCCAACATGATGTGGGAGGCAGTGGCACCCCACCGGGCCTCTGCCACCTGCCAAACCGATGAACTGCCCTCCACCTCCACTGCCACTAGTGGACAGGAGGCCCGCCACAGAACCAACAGGCCACCAGTACCCCTCCCCCTGCTGAAGGAGAACCACCCTGCAAACATTCCCTGCAATCCAGACAGAAGCCAGAGACTATTGCCAAGACCCACGCCAGGAAATAAGACTCTCCTGATTGTCACCCTTGTGTCCCACTCTGCCACCCTGTCCACCTTGAACTGCCATTGCTCCCCTTCCTATGCCCCCTTGGACAATGCACCTGTGATACATATAGACTGGAACTATGCCCTGGACTTTCCTCCATCATCATCCTCGCCCATTTTACATACCCTTCTACCTCTTAGCACTTAAATAAACACCCTTTGAAAAAAGTATGGAGTATGTCAATTGATTTAAGTATGTAAAAGTTCAACAAGATTTAAACATTGAAAATCAACTGTATAGAAATTTAAACATAGGAATGACCTGTAGTTGGCTTCAGTCAACACACCAGGAAGCACAAATATCTGCAAATAGAGATGCCAAAGGCTACAGTGAGTGGCCATAGAAGTGGGAAAAACAGCCTGCCAGTGATAATGTCAAACACAAAAATGTCAATTAAATGTGAAGATACACTTTCTTACCTGTGTGTCATTGGAAGTATTGAAGAATGATTGCACTTCTGTTGTCCTCATCCTCTGCCTACTTATCTTCACTGTCCACAGGGTCCACTGCCGCCACATGGCCATCTCCAGCCTCATCCTCCTGCAGAAAAGGCACCTGGTGACATAAGGCAAGGTTGAGCAACATACAGCATGCAACGATGATCTGGCACACCTTCTTGGGTTAGAAGTATAGGGATCCACCTGTTAGATGGAGGCAACGACACCTGGCTTTCAGGAGGCCGAAGGTCCTCTTTATAATTCTTCTTGTTCGCCCTTGTGCCTCATTGTAACGTTTCTCTGCCCTTGTCCAGGGATTCCTCACAGGGGTCAGTAGCCATGAGAAGTTGGGGTAACCAGAGTCACCTGCAAATATCGAGGGACAACTGTTAGCCACACACCAACCCTTAGGGCCCACACCATACCCATACACCAACACCCACTGGGTGGGAACCAGGGCTCACCTATTAGCCACACCCTGTGCCTCTGGAGTTGAGCCATCACATATGGGATGATTCCATTCTTTAGGATTAAGGCATCATGCACAGACCCAGAATATTTTGCATTGATGTGGGCGATGTACTGGTCCCCCAGGCACACCATCTGCACATTCATGAAGTGAAAACTCTTTTGATTTCTGAACACCTGTTCATTTCACCGGGGGGCAAATGCTATATGTGTACCATCAATTGCCCCAATTATGTTGGGGATATATCCCATTGCATAGAAGTCAGCTTTCACTGTGGCCAAATCCTCCACCTGGGGGAAATCGATGTAGCTGTGCATGTGTTTAAGAAGGGCCGACAACACTACGGTCAGTACTATTGAGAACATTGGCTGAGACATTCCTGCTGCCAAGCCCACTGTCACTTGGAAGGAGTCAGTTGCCACGAAATGGAGCACTGATAGCACTTGCACAAGAGGGGGGATCAAAGTGGGGTGACGGATAGCAGATATTAGGTCAGGCTCCAATTGGGCCCAAAGCTCTGTGATTGTGGCCCTGTACAGTCTATGGGTGAGGATAATGTGCCTGTCCTCCATTGCTGTCAAGTCCACTAGGGGTCTGTACGCAGGGGTATGTCTCCATCTCCTATTCATCTGCAGCGGTTGCAATCTGTGGGGCAAAATGGTGAGGAGCCGGTTAGTATCTCTTAATTCCAACCACTACACTTCAATTGAAATGGCGTCCGCCTGTCCTGTTTGGAGGGACAGGTGAAAATGAGGTAATTCAGCTGACATTGTGCACCATTGCGGGAGGCGGTCGAAAGCCGCCGTGCACCTCCTCATTAGTTAACATTGGGCCCTATAAGTTACAGTGGCCAAAGGTGGTGTACGCAGGCGGTGACGGTGTGCACCGCCGCGGACGTTACCGTCATTTTCTATCTGTTCATTCACTTGCTACCTGAACTTCAATAGGAGAGGAACTACACTGCAAGGGCTGCTGTGACCTGTGTCTGGAACTGACCATGGCTCGTGTCACTGGATAGAGGGCCCCTGCCTTCACCTCGGTGGAGTTGGAGAGACTGGTGGATGGGATCCTACCCCAGTACTGAATGCTGTATGGGCCGCCAGATCAACAGGTGAGTACACCGTGAGTATGATGCATGGGGCGTAAATACATGGAGTGCTGTGTGTGAAGGCCTCATGTAGGGGGGAGTTGGTGGATGGACTCTGGGCAGCGTGCTGAATGTGTGGTGGGCCATGTCTGTGCTAATCGGGATGGGAAGGTGCATGGTGGGCCATGAGTGTTTCAGGCTGGACGTTCAGACTAATATCTTTCCCTGTGTCCATTTCCCTGCAGGTCAGCGCCCAACAGAAAAAGGGTATATGTTGTGCCATCGCCAAGGACGTGCAGACCCTGGGGGTCTACGGCAGGCGAAGCACCCACTGTCGCAAACGGTGGGAGGTCCTGAGACGCTGGGCACGGAAGACGGCGGAGACCCAGCTGGAGATGGCCTCCCAACGAGTAAGGGGTGCCCGAAACCTGATCTCCCTGATGGCCCGCATACTGACAGTGGCCTATCCAGAGCTGGATGGGTGCTTGGGGGCATCACAGCAGCCACATGGGGGTGAGTACAGTGCCCCAATATACAACTTGCGCATGGTGGGGATGGTACCCGGGTGGGGGATGTGCGCCTGTGAGTGCCCCTAGACCAGGCCTGACATTGCAGCGTAGGTCCCATGTTGGGCAGGGTTCTGATGTAAAATACCTCCAACCAAGCTAGTAGGCATCCACTACTGGGCAGGGGTCTTTGACTCACAGGTATGCTGCAATTGGTGTGAGGTGTCCCTATACCTGGGCTGGTGACTAGCATTGTGACTAGTAGTGCATTGCATAGTGCGTAGGGCTGTTCCCCGTGTGTGTGTGTGTCGTGTACGCCAACGTTGGTGTTGTTTGCGCCATTGACCAAGTGTATCCTTTGTCTCGCCCCCCCCCTTTTTGTTTTGTCACCCTGTCCTTATGTGCATTAGCATCATCTGGCGGAGGAGCTGAGGCACCGGCGACGGAGGGAGCTGCATCCCACAGGGCGCAGGAGGCCGAATCCACCGACAGTGAGGGCGCCAGTGGGACAGAGGGCGAGGGGAGCACCACGGCAGAGACAGGAGGGGACAGTACAGACACGGATTCCTCCTCCAATGGAAGCTCCCTTGTGGTGGCGGACACCTCTGTGCCCACCCCAGCTACAGGTACAGCCACCACCCTCCTACCAGCACCGCCCTCCCAGCAGCCCCTCAGCATGTTTCCCGTACCCGCTCACCGAGGAGGGTGGGCATCTCCTTCGTCCCAGGCACTTCAGGCCCTGCCCCAGTTAGCCTCGCTGCCCTGAGTGAGGAAGCTATTGACCTCCTGCAGTCCATCTCTGTTTGGCAATCAACCATTGTGAATGCCATCCAGAAGCTGGCAGCCCAATTGCAACAGACAAAAGCATTCCTGGGGGGCATTCACACTGGCATGGCAGCCCAACAGAGATCAATCCAGGCTCTGGCCTCCTCTCTGATGGCAGTCATTGTCCTTGTTTCTAGTCTCCCCCCTCCAACTTCCTCTACCCAATCCCATTCCCCTCAACCCCAACCTATCCCAAGCACACAGTCAGACAAGCATGCACCCATGACAACACACAAGAGTGGACGTGGCAAACACAAGCACCACACTTCATCCCACAGGCACTCACACAAACACCATCCAGATGCAGACATACCAACATCCACTGCCTCCACTGTGGCCCCCTTCTCCTCGTCGTCCACCTCCCTCTGAGTTGCATCTACACTCACACCTGCATGCACTACATCCTCATCCACTACCCCATCACCAGCACACCTATCAGCACACGTCCCTCACTGGCAGTCACCACCCCCACATCCATGCGCACGTCCCCTGTGTACTCTCCCACTGTGTCTGTGTCTCCTCCTCCCAAAGTACACAAACGCAAGCACTCAGTCACCCAACAGCAATCCACCTCACAACAGCATGCAGCCCATGCACCTGCACCCAAACACAGCAGACAGACACCTCCTACAACCACTCCCGCTACCTCCACTCCCAGACCATCTCCCTCTTCCCGCCCCAATGTCCCTAAGAAGCTTTTCCTCTCCACATTTGACCTCTTCCCTAGCCATCCCCCACCCCGTCCCTCACGTGGTCAGAACCCAGGCAAGCACCTCAGCCACCCATTCCACAGCTACACCAGGTGGAAGAGGATCCCCGGCACCAGGCAGCCACACTGATGGGGTGCCTGCACCAAGTGCTGCAAGAAAGGGCAAGGAGGCACCCCCAGCTGCTGCAAAGAAGGGCAAGGAGGCACCCCCAGCTGCTGCAATGAAGGGTAAGGAGGCACCCCAGCTGGTAAAAGGAAGGGCAAGGAGCAGTCCCCAGCTGCTGCCAGGAGGAGCAAGGAGCCATCCCAAGCTGCTGGCAGGAAGGGCAAGGGGTCTGCTCCAGCAGACAAAAAGGACAAGAGGCCTGGTGCTCGGACTCAGTCGGAGCCCACACCACCAACCATGGAGGGTGAGACATCCGAGGCTGCAGGGGAAGGGCTGGAGCCTCCCCCCACCACTGCCAGCACCACCACCAGCACCACTCCCAGCACCACAACCAGCACCAATGCCAACAGCAGCAGCCCGAGTGGGCAGCCATCCGAGTCTGCAGGGGAAGGGCTGGAGCCTCTCCCCACTACTGCCAACACCGCCACCAGCACCACTGCCAGCAGCAGCAGCCCGAGTGGGCAGCCGTCCGAGGCTGCAGGGGAAGGGCTGGAGCCTCCCCCCACCACTGCCAGCACCGACACCAGCACCGCCACTGCCATTACTGAGCAGCCGTCACTGCCAGCGGACAGTGTGTAGTCCTGCATCCCTGGGCTGTTGTGCGGCCTGGCCCCTGCAAATCCTGTTGGTCTGACACCCAGGTGAGAGACTGTGACCTTGCACTCCCCAAGATCTGCATTACAGGGCACAATGCCCCATCCAGAACCAGTGGAGAAGCCATCAACTCACTGCATCCTTCCCAGGATGAAGTTCACTGGGCACAATGCCCCCTCCGGAACCAGTGGAGAAGCCATGCACTCACCGCATCCTTACCAGGTTGAAGCACACTGGGCACAATGGCTTCTCCGGAACCAGTGGAGAAACCATCTATTCACGGCATCCTTCCCAGGATGAAGCACACTGGGCACAATGGCCACTCCAGAACCAGTGGAGAAGCCATCCACTCACTGCATTCTTCCCAGGATGAAGCTCACTGGGCACAATGCCCCCTCCAGAACCAATGGAGAAGCCATCCACTCACCACATCCTTCCCAGGATGAAGCTCACTGGGCACAATGCCACCTCCAGAACCAGTGGAGAAGGCACCCACTCACTGCATCCTTCCCAGGACGAAGCACACTGAGCCAGTGGAGAAGCCATCTTTTAGAGAGACTGTGGCCTTGCACTCCCCAGGACCAAGCAGTGGGCAAATCACCCACTTGAGAGACTGTGACCTTGCACTCCCCAGGACCAAGCAGTGGGAAAATCACCCACTTGAGAGACTGTGGCCTTGCACTGCCCAGAAACAAGCAGTGGGCAAGTCACCCACTTGAGAGACTGTGACCTTGCACTCCCCAGGACCATGCAGTGGGCAAATCACCCACTTGAGGGACTGTGGCCTTGCACTCCCAGGACCAAGCAGTGGGCAAGTCATCCACTTGAGAGACTGTGGCCTTGCACTCCCCAGGAAATTGTGATGGGCATGTTGCCCCCTCCAGGACCAGTGGCGATATACCATCATCCGGCTGAGGTGCCCCCCCCATTCCCCATCTCCCTAAGGTGCCTGTCTATTTTCGACCTGATGGCCCTGCAGGGGTCTCTCTGCGTTATTGCAGGAGTGAGGTTGGGCCTTGGACTTAGTGATGTGGCCCTGTGGCCTACGGACATGGAGGACTGGGCAGAGTCCCTTGCATTGTAAATATGTATGTACTTTTTTATTTGGATGCACATATTACTAATATATTTATCTTATTACACTCTTTTTACTTTATTTTGGTTCTCCTTGCATTATTCCTGAGGGGTACAGGGTGAATATGTAATGTTACTGCATCTGCTTGTGGGATGGTGTTGGGGGTGGGGGTGTTGCGTGTGGGTGTCACTCTCTTTTTCCTCCTCCCCTCCCCTTTGTGCTAGACGGCAGTACTCACCGGGGTCGTCTTCACTGGCGTTGGTGTTCATAGTGGAGCAGAAGGTAGAAGAGCATGGGGAAGACATGCAACTCAGGCTCCATGGCGGCGTGGTTCATCCTTGAGGGTCCAGAGGTGAGTCATTTCTCTTCTGTGCAGTGTTTCCACCATGCTTTTGATGTTGTTGATCCTGCCCTGAAAAAGTTGATTTATGGTAGTCCCACCACAGGACCGCCAAACTCATGGGACGGACGTCACCACCATGGCGCTTATGTCCCTACTGAGCGTATTACATTGTTCTGACTGGGCTGACGGGCAGGAAGATTGTAATACGTGTTCACGCCAGTCAGTCCAGCGGGGACCATGCTACCATATAATACTCAGCTCTCTTAAGGGAGCCAAGACCTCGATCGTAGCACAGAGGAGGGTATCCAGCACCATCAGCATAGCAGAAAGTGAGCATTCAGACAGTGCTGAGCAGGGATGGGCACCGGACACTGCCCATGCAGGGGGCCCTGTGACCCCCGGCTTTCCACCAACCGGTCCCAGGATACCTGTTTCTGGTCCAGGGAGGACCTGGCTTGGCAGTTCGGGCTGGACTGTTCCCATGGGGAACAGGGTCAAGACTGATTTGCATATGGCTGGGTCCAAACTGGAATGGCATGGCAAGCAACAAAACTGATGGATTAAACCCAGATCTGTGACTGGGGGTGAATGTTTGATTTGTTCTGCATTCCATCATCTTTTGTTTTTTTAATTTCCACCAACCTTTTCATAGTGGGTTCCCTGTCATGAAAAGGCCGGTGAAAGTGGGGTTGTATTCAGCCAGGCGCCACGTTGGCTGGTTATAAGCCTGACTGTCACCACCCAGTCGGGATCTATGATCCTGGTGGGGACAGTGGTCTTTAGGCAGATCCACCTGCCAAAGTTGTAATTGGGTGGTCCGACCATCAACGTGAGAGTGGTGGTCCTCGGACCGCCACACTTGTAACAAGGCCTTTTGTTTTCAACACATAGGCTTCTGCATGTTTTGCCTTTTTTCTGGCCTTTGCTTGGATACATTTCTGCAGTTTTGACTTGCTGCAGTGCGACAATTAACACACAACTCATAATTCTGTTCCCTGCGTAAACTCTTGTTTGCTCTGATTGGAATTTAGCCCTCAACTTGTAAGAGGGTCTATGCAAGCTACGAACTTCAATTTGGGCCAGATGTAGGAAAGCTTTAGCGACTCGCAAACTGAGAAAATCGCTGTTTGCAAGTCGCTAAAGCCATTTTGAGATGTAGAAATGCATTTTGCGAGTCGGAACCGACTCGCAAAATGCATTTCCAACTCGCAAATAGGAAAGGGTTTTCCCTTCCTACTTGCGACTCGCAATGCGATGTAATTCCATTTGCGACCGCGAATGCGGTCGCAAATGGACTCGCAGTTACCATCCACTTGAAGTGTCTGGCATTAAAAATAATTTTTCAGAGCAGGCAGTGGTCCCATGGACCACTACCCTCCCTGAAAAATACCGAAACAAAAGGTTTTTTGTTTTTTTTCAAAGTGCAGCTCGTTTTCCTTTAAGGAAAACAGGTTGCACTTTGAAAAAAAAAAAACGGCTTTATTTAAAAGCAGTCACGGACATGGTGGTCTGCTGTTCCCAGCAGGCCACCATCCCCGTGAGTGCCCTGAATCGCTATGGGGTCGCAAATTGCGACCCACCTCATTAATATTAATGAGGTGGGTCTTTGCGACCCCATAGCGAGTCGCAGAAGGTGTCTGAGACACCTTTCTGCATCCCAAATTGCGAGTTGCAATTTGCGAGTCGCTGGGACTCGCAAATTGCAACTCGCAATTTGGGACTTTGCTACATCTGGCCTTTAGTGTCTTATCACAGTACTTCTATGAAATAGTCAAAGCTTGTGTTCATTGCACAGGAGTACCATGAGGACTTAATGAGTTAAGAACTCACTTCTAAGAATTGAGTAGAATCTGCAAGTCATGGATTCAAACCTCAAAAGGCAAGCTCAGCTTTTCCTCATCCTACAGTCAGTAACTTAAATACCATTAAGTTGAGATTAATAGTACTGGGAAAGGACAGCAAGTGCAGTATAATACATTTAATCCTTGCAATATGTGTATACAAACCTTTCCCTGTTTTTCAAATGACAGCACTAGTAATAAAATCATATACCACTCTTGTGCAATAAGTAATTTCAGATAAGTAGTCACATCCAATTCCTTGCTGCTAGCATTGTGAAAGGCAGGACCTGAGCAGATTTGCAAATGTTGTTTAAATAATGAAAGTGAGATTTAGCTTTTCCACTCTTTTGAATTATGTTTCCTTGAGCGGAACAACATGACAGTAAATATTTATCACAGTGATGTTAATTGTTTGCAAGGGCAGAGTTTACAGGTATTTTGTGCCTTAGGTTTTACTGCTTACATCTTTTCTGCAGCAAATTATTAACTGCGTATTGATGTGTTCAATTTTCCACCCCAGATAACATATTTGTTCTACATACCTACAACCACACTATGCAAGAGCAGGAGACCAATACTTTAGTATTTTAGAATTCCCCTGTATTATAAGCAATAAAACACTATCTGCTGTCCACTAAAAAGATATTGCAAGTACCTTCAGAGCTCCAAAACCTTACAAAATTGCTCAGCCTTAGAACACAGTTAGTTGCACTTTCTTCTAGTGACTTACAATCTCCTAATGAAGTCCACCTTCATTATATAAAGCCATAGTCATAACAGTCCACCTTTAAATTCCTATTTGAACATTGGGATGTTCAGAACTCCACTGAAGACAATGAAGGGGCTCAGGGCTAATAATGGCTGGTTTGAGCCTCCTTTTCCAACTTTCCAATGAACATCCTTCTGTTTCTCTGTTTTTAATATAAAACAGTCTACCCTCAGTGAGTGGAATGTTCTAAAAGCCTTATAGGGCTTCTGCCTTGGGCTATATCAGTTGTTAAAGGCCTCTTCCTCATTATAGGCCCAAGCCGCATTTGGTTTTAGGGCTTTAACAAATGGTTTAGTCTTCGGCAATGGACTGCATGGTTACATTGACATTGTGCTTTTCACAATTAATATGACAGGCCTAATGCCTTTATTGTAGATTTTCATTACAAACAATGAGGCATATAACCCTTAGAACTGAAATGTCACCATGGCCAACACAGAACTATTGCGTTTGCCATAAGCTTTCCCATAAGGCACCCATCAGCTATCCTGTAATAAAATTACAGAATTACAGTTTCTTGGAAAGTACTTTATCTCATATATAAAAAAAAGTTAATTTTTAATGTGGGTGCTTTGTATGTTACACAGAGGTGTAAATTAGCAGTCATACGTATACACCTATAATGATATTCATAGTTCCCCATCAGACATCTCCTCTGACCAGTGAATTATCTCCATTTGTACAAATGCACCTGTTCCTTTAAATCAGCCAACTCGTCCAAAATGGTGATCCTATGTAGAACAAGGTTTGGCAATATTAATACATCTGGCTTAAGAATGAAAGTGTCCTTTGTATCACTTTTAGGTGTAGGCAGCCAATAGGTAATTATTTGTCAATCCACTGACTCCTCCTTGCACTCTTTACTGTGGGCGTGTGAGCTCCGTAATAGGACAGTGATATCTGTAGGAGGCTGGCCTGGTTTGTAGTGGGTACCTTGGGTATTTACACCTTATACCAGGTCCAGTTATCCCTTATTAGTGAAATGTAGTAGTGTTCTAGCAGCTTAGGCTGATAGAAGTAGCTATAGCAGAGCAGCGTAGGATGAACTAGGAGGCATGCAAAGCTCATGGAATACCACTTATAGTTGCACAGTACTTATACACAAGTAAAGACAATACTCAGTGTTACCAAAACAAAGGCACTTATTTGGGTGACACAGTACCAAAAATATCTTAGAGACAATACTCCTTCTGAAAGTAAGTATTATACACAATATATACACTAGACTCCAAAATTAGAAAAGTAAATAGTCATAGAACAGAGCACACAATAGGAAATGCTATAGAATGCAATGGGAGAAAATAGGTCTAAGGGCAACACAAACCATATACAAAGAAAGTGGAATGCGAATCACGAATTCCCCCTTAGACAAGTGTAGTGTGTGCAGAATCACTGGGAGAGTAAGAATACAGTAAAGGTAAGTAAATTACCCCACCCCAGAGCCCAGAAAAGCAGGAGTAAAGTACTGCACGTTTCATTAGGACACACTACACCTCGTGATATGGATTATTGCAGTAACCAACCAAGTCTGCAAACAACACCTGCTGGATTCCTGGACTCGAAGACCTTCAAAGGAAGGGGACCAAGTCCAGAAGTTGAAAGAAGTTCCAGGAAGGACAGGAGCCCCTGCCAACCCAGAAGAGGGTGCAAAAGAAGAGTCCCCAGTTAGTCGAAGACTGCAGAAATGCACCCTAAGAAGATGCCAGCGGGTTCCTGCATGATGTAAAAGATGTCCCACGACGTGAAGATGGATGCAGATGTGATTTCGTGTTGGAAGTCACCAACAAGCCTTGGTTACAACAAAAGTGCAATTTGCATCAAAATGGTGCTGGCTGGACCCAGGAAGGACCTGGGGGCCTTAACTCTGTGTGAGGAGGAAGAGGGGGCTCTAAGCACTTTAGAGAGCCCTCAGGATGCCAGACAGCACCCACGGGAGTCCCAGGACACAGGGACAAAGGAGGTGCAAAATGCGGTAAGAGCAGCACAACAAAGGAAGGTGCCACGCTGCCGGAGAACAACTCAGCGAGATGAGCATCACAGGATGGAGAGCTGGGGACCTGGGCCAGGCTGTGCATGAAGGAATTTTGCAAATAGTGCACAGAGGCCTCAAGAGGTGAAGAAGACATAGTACACAGGGGTACCGTCCCTCTCAGGGAAGGCAAGGTCTTACCTCCTCCAAATTGCGTCAGCAGGACCTCAGGACAGTCTGTGTCGATGGGGTCCAACCTCTGTGTCCTTAGGAGCATGCTCGTTGCTGTGAGAGGCGCCCAAAGGTACCGGTCGTCGTCTTGGAAGGTGCCTGCTTGAGCAGGGGAGTGAGTCTGTCACTGCACTGGAGATTTTTTCGGTCCTTCTGGTGCAGGATGAAGGCAGGGAGTCCTCAGAGCGTGCACACCATGGAAACTGTTGCTGACTGGAGCTGAAGTTGCAGAGGAAAAGTATCCCTTGTGGATTCATTGTTGCTGTTATAGCAGTCCCTGGAGCAGGCTGCTGTTGATCTGAGGTCAGAGGATGAAGTAGTAGTTGCAGAGGATTCCTGAAGGAAACTTGCAAGCAGAATCTGAAGAGAACCCACAGGAGAGACCCTAAATAGCCCTGAGAGGGGGATTGGCTACCTTATCAGGTAAGGACCTATCAGGAGGGGTATCGGACGTCACCTGCTGGCACTGGCCACTCAGAGGCCTCCAGAGAGCCCCCACACCTTGCAAAGCAAGATGGCTGAAGTCTGGGACACACTGGAGAAGCTCCGGGTACCACCCCTAGGGTGGTGATGGACAGGGGAGTGGTCTCTCCCCTTTCCTTTGTCCAGGTCCGCGCCAGAGAAGGGGACAAGGGGTCCCTGAACCGGTGTAGACTGGCTTATGCAAGGAGGGCACCATCTGTGCCCTTCAAAGCATTTCCAGAGGCTGGGGGATGCTACCCCTCCCCAGCCTGTAACACTTATTTCCAAAGGGAGAGGGTGTAACACCCTGCTCTCAGAGGAAATGCTTTGTTCTGCCTTCCTGGGACTGGGCTGCCCAGACCCCAGGAGGGCAGAAACCTGTCTGTGAGGTGGCAGCAGCTGTAGCTGCAGTACAAGCCTCAGAGAGCTGATTTGGCAGTACTGGGGGGTCATGGTGGAGTCCCCAGGATGCATGGAATTGGCTCCCCAGTACCAGATTTGGAATGGGGGAACAATTCCATAATCTTAGACATGTTACATGGCCATATTCGAGGTACCATTGTCTGAGCTACATATAGGTTCTGATCTATATGTAGTGCACACGTGTAATGGCGTCCCCGCACTCACAAAGTCATGGGAAATGGCCCTGAACTATGTAGGGGTGCCTTTGCTAGTGCAAGGGTGCCCTCACACTTGGTAACATTGCACCTAACCTTCAGCAAGTGAAGGTTAGACATATAGGTGACTTATAAGTTACTTAAGTGCAGTGAAAATGGCTGTGAAATAACGTGCGTTATTTCACGCAGGCTGCAATGGCAGGCCTGTGCAAGGGTTTGTCTGAGCTCCCTATGGGTGGCAAAAAAAAATGCTGCAGCCCATATGGATCTCCTGGAACTCCAATGCCCTGGGTACTTAGGTACCATATACTAGGGACTTATAAGGGTGGTCCAGTGTGCCAATTTAAATTGGTAAATGAAGTCACTAGCCTACAGTGACAAATTTAAAAGCAGAGAGAGCATAAACACTGAGGTTCTGATTAGCAGAGCCTCAGTGACACAGTCAAGCACTATACAGACACACCCATTAGGCCATAAACTATGAGCACTGGGGTCCTGACCAGGAGGATGTCATTGAGACAAGCACAAACATACTGACATACAAGTAAAAATGGGGGGTAACATGCCAAGGAAGATGGTACTTACCTACAATATCTACTACCCTTAGAGGTCGACTCAAATCTTTTGACTCAGACAGGAGTAATAAAATCTTCAAATCAAACAATAAGAATCAATAACAATAAACAACAACAATATGCAATAAGGAGTCAGTAATTTCCACACACCATGACCTATGTGGCCATGAATCACTACACTATGTTAGTAAATTTAGACATTTATTGCCCTTATATTTACAATGATAATAATATGCAAAACCAGATGATAATAATACAGAAATAACACAGGCTGTCCAAAACATCTTAAGAATCTTACTCTGACAAGAGCAATCACCATCAGACACTCCAAAAGAATTATACAAAATAACAACAGAATTATATTAGAAATAACAACAGATTTAACTAATTGTGCAGCTGAATCAGTCATAATAAATTTGTAGACATTCAAGCCATTGTTGGGTTGGACCTCCTTGCTACCAAACTCTAATTCGAAACACATGTGTGGGGTTGGGCTGTAGCACATGCAAAATTAAAATAAGACAGAAATTAATTTGGAAAACATCTAAACAATGGTGCTAAGAAAATGCAGTTGGATTTCAAAAAGAACTTGCAAAGAAAACAAATGCACATTGATTATACCTCTCCTAAAAGAGACAGCAGTTAGCATAGTCTTTGTCAGTGGAGCACAGGAACAGTAAGGCTTCAGCAATCGGCGCCAGGAACATGAAAAGGGTGACAGTTCAGTAGAATTGGGCCTAAAGTATCTGAACTGTTAGAGTCATAAACATGTAAATCTGAACTACATCATCTGGAATTGACAACTGCACATACCTGACAACATCCTCTGGACCTTTGCTTAATTAAAGTCATAAAAGTTACTAGATAGACTCCTATTGGACAAGACTATGAGGTGCGACAGTGAGCAGCCAATTGAATTACATTCTTTCCCCATTTTGAGACTTTCTTCAATTTTCTTCAAGATAGGTTCAAATTGACGCTCTTCTCCAAACAACAGTTTCCGCAGAATATTAACATTTCAGAAAATGGTACAGAACATGACATTTTACTAATGTTACTTCCTACCTGGAACTAAGGCCCATTGTTAAAACCTTCAATATTTATCACAAGGAAGTACACAATGAACAGAGTGAAAATGGCAGTAGATTTCCCCTGTGAGCTTTCCATGGAATAGCTAATAGACAAAGTTTGCAAAATAATTTCAGTGAAGAAAGCATAATATCACAGCACTGTAGTACGGAAAATATACTAAAGCCTCAGCCTTTTGACTAACTCTAATAAATGAAGAATAAAACAATTTTTAATAGTCAAACCATATGAGTTTTATAATTATTATTTCATGTCTTAATTATTATCATGCATTTCAAAAACATGTATCAGTCAATAATAATTTCAAATAATTTGTTTTCTTCATCAATATTAATTATCTTTTGGCAGTACAAATGGTTATGATTCATCAAAATATGTTTTCAAAGTTATCTATTATTCCACATAGAACTCGGGTTGGTGGACACCATGTCAACCACATTTCAAACATGCACGTTTTACATTTCTAGCACAAGTTTCTCTAATTAGGCCTTCTAGTACACAACATTAATATGACTTGTTTACTCATATTTTATTAATAATGTTTGCTCTCTAACACTACCACAACTGCAATAAAACATACATATACTCTCTCAACAACAAATGCAAGGCAAATTAAAACATGACAGCAGAAAAAAGACAACATGCTACTGACTAAACATGGCAGACATATGCTTGCAATAATTAAACTAAACATAGCAGCAGGTGTCGGTCTTACAGAACTATTGTACACAAATATTCATTGTTTTAAGGTTCCAGCATTTCCATACCTTTTGAACCAACCTATTAGCCAACCTGGAATAGTAAAACAATGACACACTATGGCAAATAGCTTTTCACAATGGTCCTCACGTTTAGTGGAGATAGTAACATGGGATGCAGCGCAGTGCAGATAAAGTCGGCAAAAAGCTAGCAAACTTCTAGCACTGCTTATAGTGCTTTAGTGTCCTCTTAATAAAAATTAAAATAACATGTGGAGAAGCAAAGAAATTGAAGGGGGTCCTATAAAAGAAAAACAATGAAAATTAAAGGACTGGCTAAAAAGCCCCAAAGCTAATGCTAAAGTCATTTTCAGATGGATGTGCACATGCTGTCATTCATAGGTCAAGTGATCAAATGACTGATGGAAACTAAACCACAAGCCCATGCAGTATGCTAACACAGTGTAAATGACAGTCAAACAGACCAGTGGCAGAAGAAACTGATCCAGAGAGCCTTTAACAACCGATAAAGCCCTCTGCAGTATGCTATAAAGCCATAGTAATGACAATCCACCTTTAAATTCCTAGTATAACATTGGGATGTTCAGAACTCCACTGAAGACAATGAAAGGGCTCAGTGCTTAATATGGCTGGTTTGAGCCTCCTTTTCCAACATTCCAAAGAACATCTTTCTGCTTCTCCCTTTTTAATTTAAAACATTCTACCCTCAGTGAGTTGAATGTTCTAAAGGACTTATAGACCTTCTGCCTTGGGCTATATCAGTTAAAGGTCTCTTCCTCATTATAGGCCCAAGCCGCATCTTGGTTTCTGGGCTATAATACATGGTATAGTCTTCGGCAATAGACTGTAAGGTTACACTGACTTTGTGCTTTTCACAATTAATATGACAGGCCTAATGCATATTACCCTTAGAACTGAAAGGTCACCATAGCCAACACCATATGTGTTTGAAAACGCCACTTTTAGAAACTGAGCATTTTCTTGCTTATACCATTTCTGTGACTCTGCCTGTTTGTGGATTCCCTGTCTGGGTCACTTTGACAGTTGCACTGGTTGCATCTCTCACTAGACAGTGACACAAAGGGAGCTGGGGTGTAGTCTGTATTTCCTGGTGGGCCATCTGTGCTAGGGGGGGGGCAGGAGTAGTCACTCACACCTGAAAGGGCTGTGCCTGCCCTCACACAATGCAGTCTCCAGACCCCTGGTTTGTGTCTGGGGCCTGGCCTGGGCAAGGCAGGATTTTACAAACAAGAGAGACTCTCCTCTGAAGTAGGCCTACTTCAAAGGGCAAATTGGGTATAAGAAGGGCACCCAAAACCACAGACTTTAGAACACTTCTGGAAACTAAGAGGAACCTCTGCCTGGAGAAGAGCTGAAGAGCTGAGGCAGAAGAGCTGCCCTGCCTGTGACTGTGCTTTGTGGAGCTATCCTGCAGTTGCTGCTTCTGCCTGTGCTAGAGGACAAAGACTGGACTTTGTCTTGCCTTCCTTCTTGTGAAGAACTCTCCAAGGGCATGATTTAGTGCTGGTCTCCTGTTGTTTGAAGTCTCAGGGACAGCAAAGACTTCTCTCTGCCAGCACCTGGAGCCTCTGCTGAGATTCCTGCTCTGCCAAGTGGTGTCCATCCTGTTCCTGGGACCCTGAAAGGAGAAGCTGGCAGGCCAAGAGTGAGAAATCGAAGCACCAACCGCCGTGCTGGGAAAAGATCGACGCAACTCCGATCTGCGGCTGAAAAAGTGATGCGCCACCGGCTTCGCGGCTGAAAATCAGCGCTGCCCTGCAACGCAACCGGAAGATCGACGCCCGTGGCTGGAGAAAAGATGCACAGCATCGCTGACACAGGCTGGTGGGATTGCAACCCGTGCTGCGTGGTGTTCAGATCATCGTGCGGCAGGATTTCTGATGCAAACATCGCTGGAAATGCAAAAACGACACAAGGCCTGCCCAGACCCGAGAGTGCAGTTCGAATCAACGCATCGCTCTCCTGCGGAGAGAAGAAACAACTCGACTGAAGGAGAAACGACGCAAGGTCTCGCTCGTGAGTGATATTGACGCATCGCAAGCCCTTTTTGACGCACACTCGCCCAAGTGAGGTTATTTTTGATGCACCGAGGTACATTTTCACGCTAACAGCATTAGCGTTGTGTTTAAAACTACATAAGACTCTTTTTGCTTTTTTATTGATAACGAGACTTGTGTATTGTGGATTTTTGTCGTTTTGGTCTTGTTTAGTTTAGATAAATATTCTCTATTTTTCTAAACCTGTGTTGTGTCATTTTGTAGTGTTTTCATTAAGTTACTGTGTGTGTTGGTACAATTACTTTACTCCTAGCACTCTAAAGTTAAGCCTTCCTGCTCATGCCAAGCTACCAAGGGGGTAAGCAGGAGTTAGCTGAGGGTGATTCTCTTTTACCCTGACTAAAGTGATGGTCTTTGCTTGGACAGCAGAGCCTGACTTCTAACCAAAGACTCCATTTCTAACAACTACAATGGGGAAATGAATTTGGCTATTTTTCCTCAAGAGGGCTTATAAAACATCTTTGATAAAGTTCCTGCATATATTTACACTGCAACTAACCCTTGGGGCACTTAGGGCAGCCTTAGGGGTGACATATGTAAACATAAGGTAGTTTAGTACTTTGGAAATACTTTTAATTACAAAGCCGATTTTGGGGTGGAGTTTAATTTAAAAGCAGCCAGAAAGGCATACCTGCTTCTACAAGTACACCAGAGACCACAGCAGGGCACTCAGGGGAGCCCTAACTACACTGGGGTCCCTAAACGTACATGCACACCATATACCAGGGACTGAAAGTTAGGCTGTCAGAGCCAATTATAATTATGACTAAATTACATATACCATTTTACACAAAGCACTGCCCAGGGCAGAGTCAGAGTCAGTAAACACTGGTAAAAGTCAAAAGGTTTGGGCGTGATCAGAGCAAAAAGATGACTTTCTCGCACAGTTGTTAACACAATATTAAATCCCTAACAGTACAGCCTAGTATGGATCATCACAGAGCAAATCTTCTCTCCCCATAGCTTGTTCTGGAGGCACACCAAACGCCCTTATCTACTACATTAATCAGCGCGATTCCATGTCACAAAATACTAGGCCCAGGCGAAATGTAAATTATGCTGGAGTAATACAAGTTATTTTAGGAATTCTGTGTTGCCTTTGTTATGCAAAATTCCTGAAATTACGTCATTATGCCACATCACATACTTGTGCCACTGTCTGTGGCTAAATTATAGAGCAGGAGCTTGGGAACAACCAGAACGTGAGCCATTGTTATTAACAGCACTTATTTTTTTTGTACTATTTTTTTTTTATCGAATTACTTCCTAGTATCAAAAATCTACAAGTAGACACATTTCATGTTAAACAATAGTGCCAAATGATACATTTACATTGCAAAAACTTTCACGCAATCATGCAATTATGAGAATATCACACACCCCTACAAAATACCTACCTAAAGGCTTTAGCCCAGTGTGATAACAACCCATATAAAAAAAGGCCCATTGCCTTTAACACATGCCTTTCACAATATGTAGGTTAGGGCTACTTGCTTTGTCATAACTTTTCATTATAAACTATATACTTCTAAGGAATCTGACATAACTTTTGCCAATTAACCGATAAGGCCTACAGCCATTACTATTGTCTTGACAGTATAATCAACACAGGCCTAATGAGGTGAGCTGAAACTGTCAACCATCATGCATACAGTTGTTACAATAATGTAGAAAACAGACTGCAAAACAACAAACAACCCCTCTCAATAGGGTCTAACCTGAATCCTTACAGTTTGTCAGATTGGGAGGCCACTTCCAAAACTCTTGCCTACTAAATCTGTGAGATAACATGTAACAGTGTGACAATACTCAACTGTTAAAGGCTTACTGGCTTTACCAAATTAAAATTTGCCAATTGTTAAGCTAGACCAAATGTCTTTGTCATAACTTTTCATAATAAGTAGACCAGGCCTAAGGCATCTGACATATATTTCCCAGTGCACTAATCCGGCACATAGCTTGTCACAATAACCACCTCTGGTCAAGAGTTTTCGGCGTGAGCTTTTTCACAAGACAATCATCAGACCACTGTCATAAAGTTAGAAAAGTGTACAAAACAAGGATTCTCACAAAACAAAACATCTATAGCCACAGTTTTTCACAAGGGGTAATGAAAACCAAAATCCTTGCCTACAATGGTAATCTGTGAGAGTTCATGCAATAAAACAAAATCCACCAATGCCTACTGATTTTAACATATGTTTTTCACAACAAATACAAGAGGTTTACTGCCTGTTTTTGAACATTTAATAATGAACAAATCAGGAACAAATATCCAAGATCATTGCTGTTAGAAATAGGGTTTCTGGTTGGCTATGGTATGCACCTAAACTAGGCAGAACCCACTACTCTAGTCAGGGGGAGGGAGTTAAACACCCAAAATAACCCCTGCTCACACCCTTGTTAGCTTGTCACGAGCAGTCAGACATCCCAGAGGCAATGTGTAAAGCAATTGCACAACACACACAACACACATGAGGCAATAAATACACCACAAAGGAAACACTACATCAGGTTACATAAAAATAAACTGTATTGCATAAAACAACGTCAGGCCAAAAACCAACATGTATCAGTAATATCCTTCTACACAAGCTGTTGCCCTAACATCACACAGGTTACTAGTACTCTGCACCAATAAGCAGTAGTCAGGCAAACATAAAGGTTATTCGCTAAGAAGGGAGACTTATAAATGCATTATATTAGTGTAACACTAGGCATCCAATACTGCTGTCGAACACACAACTGCACACTGAAACCTAAAGTTAGTAATGGAAAGTGAAGGGGAGATTGTGTAACGCCAAAGAAAAGCAAATACTGTAAGTAACCTACTTATGCAAGACACTTTAACAATATTACAGTGCCATTTACGTGACCCCAAACGTTTGAGCTCTGTCCAGTGGTGGTTCCTTATCAGAGGCTTCAGGGAACACATTTGCCTCCTGTGAGGCACCACTTGCTGCCCCTTGTCACAATTGCTAATTACTCATCTGAAAAGTCTTCATGAAAATGCAACCTTCTTGTTTTCATCAACACTAATAGTGTGCTTGCCAGCCCTCTTGGCCTCGACTTCCGGCTCCTCATGACAGGAGAGGGATGGGGCTGGAGGGGTGGAGGCACGTTCCGGCTACAAAGTGCTGTTTAAAAACTCTGTAGGTCAGTGGTTCCCAACCTATTGACTTCTGTGGACCCCCACTGAATCATTACTGGAATCCAGAGACCCCCCATGAGTTATTATTGGAAGATAGAGAACAGGGCTGGCTCTAACACTGGTGGTGCCTAGTGCTACAATCTTTGTTGGTGCCTTTAACATGTTAAATGTATGCAGGAAAACAATGGCCTGTTGTTGTGTTTATCATGCATACTCAAGTGTTTGCCTCTCTGGGAACATACTGCGATTCAAAATGTAGCATTTACTTCAGTTCTTGAAATAAGAAAAGCATTTGAACGAAAGGCAGACAGTGTACAAGAGTAGTAAGAGGAAGAGACAGTGCAGGAGTGGCAATAGATGCACACTGCTGAACCCAGAAGGCGCACACAGATGTAACGCATTGTGTGACACACACGCACACACACACACACACACACAGGTACGTGCTGCTTGAACCAGTGAGAAGAACACATTTGAATAACAGCTGTGTTCAAAATAAAAAATAAATACATGTGTTGCTTCAGAAGGTCCCCAAAAGACATAAATTAGAAGACCCTTGTGAACTGGCCCATTTCCCCCTAACATTTGGCACATTATGCCCTTTAGGCACTGAATCAATGTAGCTTTGCAAGCACAGAATAACACAGAATATTGCCTGTGTCGTTCGGCCATTGGCTTCTACACAAAAGAATATGTATAAAGTGGCACCCCCAAATAAATTGTGGAACCTCGTGTTGTTTGCAAAGAGTGAAAAATACTGATGTTTGGATGGCCAGGAGAGTAGCAAATAGGAGGGAATTATTCATATCCACAGGACAAGATGCTCCTATTCTGTGACAGTTTAGGGGAGATTATAATTAAAAACACCACCCGGAATAGGTTGTTCGGTTCTCGAAACAGAAAAAGGTGGAGCCACTCAATGTCAACTCTGATGAGCTTTTAATTACCTGGATTACTTTTTGTGCGGCAAAAGCAAAACTTCCTTGCTGCTTCCAACTTCTGAACTGGGCTGAGGTAGCACACCCTAAAAACCAGGGCTCATAAAGGGACTCTTCTCAGTAGGCTGAAAGAGAACATGTAGCCGACGTGCTTATTAATTTGCAAAAGGCATGAAACAAAAGCCAGTGACCCGCCCTTCCCTGCTCCAAACCTCGCATGCTGGCTGTTCGGGTGACCGTGAGTTCCTGAATGCTGAGAGGACGCCTGGATGCTTCAATGGATAGCTGTCTGGCTTCTAAGAGAACACCCGGAGGAGTGGTGGGGTGCTCAATAAGTTTGGGGGCGTTCTCTGCACAAGATGTGGCAGCAGTACCACAGGCTGCACACTCTTCAGATGATTATGTCCTTTGGCACGTCACCTCTCTCGGCAGAGTCCAACCATTCGCTACTGTGTGAGCACCGCTGTCAGTTTTTTATTCCCACAAAGACGTGGACACGAGACATCAATGGTGCTCTTTTGGGGTATAGCGCTAATAGTGCCTCCCCTCAGTTTGGCGCTCAGTTAGTGGCACTGGTCACCTGCCCTAATGCCGACCCTGCCGGGGAACCCCAGCCTAAGTGAAATCTAAGATTGAACCTCGAAACAATACAAAGCAATAGAAAAAAATAAGTATACATCAAACAAATTCTCAAATACTGAAATATGTTGTGTAATTCACAATCAAATATAGAAAAAGTTTTTAAATTTTCATTTTGGTTCTTTATTTGTATATACCTTATTAAGATGAATGTATTAATTTAAATATTATTTATTTTGTACAGCAGTCGTGGACATCCTGCATAGGCCGTGCGGACCCCTGAGGTCCTTCAACCACAGATAAAAAACTTCTAGGGTAGGTAGGTGCCTGGATTGTGCAATTCTGAGGGACATAGTTTATCCACGATACCCTCACACACAGACATACTGCACCTGCCTCAGGCAGTATAGTATATCTGCTGAAATGTGGCTGTCAAGGCACAAATCAATGCATCTGTGAGAACAATGAGATGCCACACGGAGCATCAGGGGCAAGATCCCCAGAACCGTCTCAGCTTCTTATAGGGCTGTGCTTCCAGTCCCATCAAGAAGCTAGGAGAGGATTTAGGGTGGGTTTTCTCCATTTCAAACCTGGACGTGCTGCTATGTCTGGCTCCGTGTTGGGAATCATATCTTGCTGTCCCAATGACAAGTATTCTGGGGCTTCCATGGAGCCTCTGAGTTGCCAGCAAACGATACAAAGAAAAGACAAAAAAATGTGTTTCTTTGTACATGTTTGTGTATGTGTTGATGAGTGTGTTTGTGAGTGGTTGGCAGTGAATAAGAGTGAGAGAGTGTGTGAGTGAATGTGTTAGAGAGTGGCAATAAGAGTGAAAGTGAGTGAGAATCTGATTTTATGAATAAGTGAATGTCATGGTTAGAGAATGAGTGAAGGAGTTTGAGTTTATTGGAAGGAGTGAGTGATTGGAGATTTCGAGAGGGAGTGGATGTCAGTCAGGGGTGTAGCTATCAATGGTCCAGGAGGTACAGTTGCAGTAGGGCCCAGAATCCGTGAAAATGAAATGGTGAGTAGGTGTGTGTGTGTGTGTGTGTGTGTGTAAGAGTGAGACCCAGTGAGTATTAGTATACTTGTTTATAAGCAACTCGACTGGGAGTGAGTATCAGTGAGAGTGAAAAAGTGTGAGTTAAAGTGAGTGATGGGAAAAAGAGTGACTGTGAGATGGGTGAGTATACGTAAGTGTGTGTGAGTCAGTAATACTGTCTTTGTTTGCATGTTTTATGATGGTAAGTCTGCCGCTGGCTATGGCATACTTAATATAATTCCGGGCTTATGGTCTCACCTAAGGTAACATGCTTCTGTTGGCATATTAAAAACTATTATTGGCATAACAAAATGCAGGCCCTGACACACTAGAAGTAATTCTTTGCCTAGTGCCTCTTGTAGAAAATGCTGGTGCTAGCACACTAGAGGAAAGTATTGTCATAGGGACACCTGTGCCAAAATGTTTGGACATTGGAGGTAATACTTGGCATAAGGGGGGGCATCCAAGTCAAAATGCAGACACTGAAATACTAAAAGTAATACATGACATAAAGGGACACAGGCAAAAAGTTAGTGCTGGAATATTGGAGGTAATGTTTGCATCAGAAAGGGCAGCCATAGCATTTGGGGCTGTAAAACTGAGTTAACTGAGTTGGGGGACGCATACCATGATGAAATGCTGACTCAGACACACTGGAGATATTTTTGACCTATGGGCCACCCATAATATTTGGGCAGTATCAATGTCAAATTTCCGATACGTGAATATTGTATGTAGTTCTCGGCATAAGGGGGTTCCCATGGTGAAATGCTGGCATTGGAACAACAAAGGTACTTTTTAACATGGGGAACCGTCAAATTTTGAAAAAATGAGGTGACCTCCTGGCAAGAATTAAGCCCCATCACTTTCAAAAATAACCAGCCACTATTGGCTGCTTCCCACTGTAAGCTTGATGTGAGTTGGTGAGCCTTCTCAAAGCCACTGCTCCTGGCTCATGCAGCTGGATAAACAAACAATATGAATCTAGCTGCATGTAGGGGGAGCACTTTTTCTGTGGCAGCATGTAAGTTCTAAGCATTCAAACCATACACTACAGTCCGCCAATATGTGAGTAGAGCCAAAACCTCTCTTCAGTACTCCTGAAAGTTCTTTTTTAGGTTGATCACATAAGGTCTGGCAACAGCTGAACTGCCAAGCCAGGCCTTAAACGCATCGGCTCATTTGGAGGTGAAATACTTGAGATGTCTTCACTCAGTGTTCAGCAACAGCAATTATAAACCACATGTCCATTGGAAGCTGCAGATAAGTGTCTGGGGTGTCTGTAATCACGAAAGATAGTATGCTTTATAGAAATTAAGGATCACACCATAAATTGTTACAATGATGTAGTTAATGGAATGAAATATAACACTTGTATTTATTTGGAATGTCCCTCCTTTTCTAAAATGTGGAAGACACCTGTATTTATGGCAGGCCAACATCCATTTAATGTGTAACGAACTTATGTGGCAAAACAGGTAAAACCAAATTAGGTCAATTATCACAAACGATGAATTTACACTGCTTTTCGGTACTTGACTCACACTGAATTGATATCCTCCTCAAACAATTCCTGCCTGTCATTTTCCATCACTATCCGTCCTGCACCGGAAAGGGCCAGAGTCCAAAACATGTTAATAAATAACAGCCTCCGCTTTAGTCCGTTCAAAGGTTTATGCACGCCAACCACTATGCACACTTAGCTGACTCACTACTGGCTTACCGCTTACCCCAGCGACATATCCGGCTTACAGGTCAACAAGCAAGTCATTTGTCAGTCTGCTGACAAAGGCACGTGGGTCATTGCCACTGGTGGAAATGGTAAACAATCACAGTGAAATCTCACTTCTGGGGGGCGGGGTGACCGAAGGGCGAGGGCGGAGGGGGTAGGGACAGTAGGTAACAGTGACTTAGAGTTAGTAGGTTTTCTTTATGACCTATATAGTGTCAGAACTGCGTTAGTTGTGTAATGTAAGGTGGATTTGTAGAGCGTTGCTTATCACCCGTGAGGGTATCCATGGCTCACAGAAAACGTTTTGAGCCTTTTGAGCCAGAACTGAATTATTTTGGAAACCTCTGCTAAATATGCAGCAAATGATAGTCTATGTGCCAAATCCGTAATTACATGCAGATAACACTGCACTGGCAGAACAGCATACTTCCAGTGGATCTGCTTAAAATACACAGTACTGGTGCTTCTCAATAGGATTGCTATATCTATAATGCTACATTTCTCTGCACGGTTTCTATACAGATAACAATCATCAAAGATGCTAGACATATGGCAGGAACACTACTGCCACTACACTGCAGCACTGCCCTGTGGGGCAGTTTCAACATTTCTCTGAAGGGCTGTCAGTACTTATTAGTACGTTAATGGACTTTCTCTTGTTGTATGGCTTCTAGCACAGCTATATTAGGGGCAGACATGGCACATCCTATTGATAGCACTTGCAACAATCAAACACATGGAAATATGAGAAATGCGTAAATATTATATGTGGAATGCAAGAACTGAGAGCAGAAAACCTGCCGTGTACTCACTCCATTTTTTCCATGAAAAGTGAGGTTACAGGCATTCTCATTTTACATTTAAATGTAATACATGGAATGAAATCCATCTAACAAAGGAAGTATCACGTCAATGCCGTTAAGTGACCAGATCTACTGTGTACTGGTCAGTGCCCCACACAGTTTATACTCGGAGAACGCATCATTGTTAATGATGACTTTGGCAAATATCAGGCGTGGATATAGGCAAGTTATATTTCTTTGCAGGTGCTCCTGGGTTTGACATTTCCCCCGTGGTCAGCTAGGCTTGCTCTGAAGCAGAGCCAATGAAAGGGAAAGGTTTGTCAGAGAAGAGCCTGCTTATACAGAGCCACCCTCAAATTCTGTAAACACTGCTGTCTGCTTCAATTTTTCTCTGTCGTCACAACTTCCAGACAGTGGCACGCGAGTCCACATTCACTGTGCAGGAATATTCTCGTGCAGTCAAAATTTCATAGCTGATCATGAGCATAATAGTAAAGATAATTGTGTTCTATTCATTGAAACATGAATTGAAACATAATAATACTACATAAGAAGGACAAGGCGGAAAGACCCTTCCGGCATCATGTGGGAATCTCTTTAATCCAGCTGTCCAAGTGCATTAAAAAAGTATTTGAACTGTGATTCTGCGCACAACTGGGACGGGATGATTGAGCGTAGGGGCGTGGTCGAAAGCATGGCTAAAAAAACTATACTTTTTCAGTCTTTCACCTTTGATAACCACATATGAAACTACGCACAAAACAAACCATACTGTAACTTTTATAGTCTTTCACCTTTGGATAACCACATATATAACTATGAACAGCTAAATAAAAAATGTAATGCAAGTTATAGTAACCACTGGGAAATGCTCTAATGTACATTATAAAACCTTTGATAGTTCATGCACTGCAGAGGACTGTGTCTGTATTCCTGGTTGGTGCAGTGGAGAATAATGATTTATGCATGTATACAGCTACAAGGATCCAGTTTTGGAGAGAAAGCACAGTGAACACTTAAATCTGGTGTGCAATACTCGTTTTAGCAGACCTTCACTCTTGTCTTGCATCATTAATCGTTCTGTCTATTTAAGTTACATCGTTCTTGGCATTTAAGCTTCAAGGAGCTGGCTTCCCATTTCCAAAAAGTGGATACTTCGGAGATCCACTGAGAAGATATGTCCCTGTGCATTTTAACAGTGGGGCTTTTTGTGGTTTTCCAACCCCTCGCTCGTGATCATTTTTGCAGTGAAACAAACATTGGCTTTGACGCTATTTTTCAGCTGCTAACTTCAAGTGTTGTTCCCTAATATTCATTACTCTCTAAAATGGGCACAAAACCAAGTGATTTGCCCAGAATCACAGGATGTTGAGCCTCCTGCTGAGATTCGAACCCTGTTTCCCAGTGTCCAGTACGGCAGATACAGCCCTTACACTGCGTTCTCTGCTATCAGCATACAAGATAGCTGGCGCTCCTTTGGAATGCCCAGTTAAAATGGTTTCCCATTATGCGTTCCAAAGCTGCACCAGCCATCTTGGTTTCATGCATTTCACTCATATACGGAGTGAAGCTGATCATGCGACTGCACCCGAACATCTGTGGACCAGGCTTGAGTGTGTCCTTCATTTATTGCACTGGACAAACCCTCCCCACTAATCCGAACTGCAACCCCCGCTTATTTTATTTATTTTGCAGTTTTATACAGCTTGATGTTTGCCCTACATCATTGGCGTGCTGTACATCAGCACTACATTGCATTACACAAGCTCCCATTCATTTATTACACATGGAGAGATTAGGTGATCTGCCTAGAACCACATCATGCGTTGAGTCCATGCCGGGCCTCAAACTTGGTTGGTTCCCCAGTTTTGGTGGATTTAGGCCACATCTCCTTTCTCTTGATACCAGGCATTGCTTCTTCAAATCTGTGCTACAGACTAGTGCCACAATGCCTCGTCTCCATATATGTTTTCTCATGCTAAATATCTCTCCCGCACTATAGCACCACCCACCCCTGCTACTGGTGCACTGCTTCATGCCTCTTCAGGCTGATTTGACTCTTGGATTAGCTATTCGTGCACTGCGCCCGGGAATGTTTGCTCAAAGCTATTGAAATGTAACGTGGCTCGCTGCAAGGAGTTGTTGCTAATTAGTTAATACTAAACTCCTCGGCTGAGTGCCTAGAGGTCCTCTCTGAGTGCGAGGTGCTCTTTGTTGAAGCCCTGCTGGAGGTCCACATAAGTCATTGCGCCTGGGGACAAAGGTGCCTTATTAACAAATCAGTGCTCTCTGATCCCGGGAATCCCAGAGACGTCTCACTGAAGACCAGACTGGTCTTTATTAGCCAGTCTCCTGGAAAAAATTGAGCCAATGAATAATGCTTGCTTTTATAATTGCATCACTGATATGCAGCACTCACACTGAACAATCACTGTATTGCAACATGTTAAAAATCTACAAATCAAAACAAATAATGACAAAGGCAAAACCTAATGCATTTACCAGTGCTTCCGTTAACCAACTGCTGCTGTCTTCCTCCTCCTCCCCCAACACAAGGGCACGTGCACAATCACACAGGCCTGTGCAGATTAGAAGGGAAAACAGAGTGATAAATACACATTGTGCGCTTTCTGATGGCTCCTAACGAGCTGCTACAGAAACATTTCATTTTTTTTAAACAGTGTTTTTTACTTTACGCTGAGAAGGCATTTTCACTTTTTTATATCATTGTAATTATGAAATTTCAAAATATCTTTCCTGTGATGGGAGGCAGTGAAGAGGAGATATGCTCTCCTCTGATAATTTTAAAACAGTAATGATTGTTTTAGAGGAGTGGGGCAGTAGGGCACAAATGCACAGCTGGAATGTTTTTATAGGGTTAACTAGGTGACGTGCTTAAAGCACTCCATTTACTGATAGACAGAACTGCCTTTCAGAACTCTATGGCAGCAGTTGTGTTTCATACAGAGTATCCGGGCGCAAGGGAAGCAATCCCTAAATTTACAGCACAGTAAAGTACTATGGTCTATGGTCAGGGCCCCTGTAACTATGCAGCAGGAGAGAGCCATATTATGCGGCAGAATTAAGTAAATTATGAGGCATGTAAAGCCAAATTATGCAGAATAATGCAGCACATTTTGTAATAATATTACTTATTATTTCGTCATTTTAAAACTTTTTAATACTGAATGGGCATTGGCTGCACCATCCTTACTACCAGTTTAACACGAAATGTAGCAATAAGCAATAGAAAGGTGAGCAGTCCACCTGTACAAAGGACTTTCCCCTACTGCTGTATTTTTTGTAACTTTTGACCAATTTGAGCTAGAAAGAAGTTTTTTATTAAAATCACCAGATTATGCAGCAGATGGATTATGTGGCAAATGTGTAAAATATACAATTATGCGAAAATCGCAGCAGCCTCACAATCGCATGATTCCAGTGGCCTTGTCTATAGTCTATATTACACTGGTCCTTTATCTTATGGCTTCTGTGAATCCCCACTTATTCATTACTGGAATTCAGTAATTGAGTATTGGAACCACGGGATACTGGCCTAAGCAATTTAGATGAATTAAACAGTGATAGAGCATAACTTGGCTATGCCATTATACATTCCAGAAGGAGAAAATAAGAGCATTCAACAACATATATAAGGTGTGTTTAAATGTATTCAAGTAAACGAAGTAGGTTAAAGTCATGAACTGAAATGCATTTATAAGTAGAGACATAGAAAGATCATATGCAAATCAAGTGTATGCAATATTATTCCATGAATTAACATGATTTTCTAGTTAATTGACATTTTCATAGCTATTACTCATTAATATTGTTTAAGTGAAATGCACGTATAATCATGTATTTGGATGTGAATTAAAGGTCTGCCTAACTTAGGCTGGAGATGAGACCTTAGAATGTTCTTTTTGTGTTTAATCTCCAATGTGAAAGTTTGCTTTTTCTGTGTATTTCCTTGCGTGCAGGTGCATCAACAAGTCTTCTTTTAATGAAAAGCTTATTGTTAGTTATAGATGAGTGAGTATGAGGAGACAGGCTGCCAAGGGCGGGAGTATTAATGAGGAGCTATGCAGGAGAACTCCCCTCTGGATTCCTGAAGATGAGAACAAATCCAAGCTCATCCCAATGGCTGAACCAAGGGCTGAACCAAGAGGTGGAAATCTAATTATAGGATACAATTCACGACTTTGCACTGACTATGGAAAGTTACTGGTGGTAATGTCAACTTTCTGAAGTTTGAGGGGATAAGAGTGTTTTAGTTAGTTAGAGATTGAGACCCTTCTTACCCTTTGACTAGAGTGGATCTTTAGAAGTGTAGGGCCTTATTTAGAACTTGGCAGAGGGGAATACTTCATCACAAATGTGACAGATATCCTGTGCGTCATATTACAATCCCATTATTTTCTATGGAGATTGTAGTATGGCGGACAGAATATCTGGCATGTTTGTGATGGAGTATTCCATCCGCCAAGTTCTAAATCAGGCCCTTAGAGAGGTACAGACCTCTGTTTCCTTACTGCTTGGCTGATTCTTTTTATGCTGCACACATCTCTATTGCTGAAACTTCTACTGAGGTTTCTTCAATGCCGACACTTCTGCTTTATTACCAATATTACCATTTAGATCATTTTAGGTTTCCTTGCAGTTTATTAGAGTAGTCAAGTAGATGTAGGTTCAATGGTTAGGCAGGAGAATCAAAGCCTGAACTCAGAGCACCAAGGGTTATTCCTTATTTTCTGTGTTGTTGTTTCCGATGTCTTGGTTTGTTTGATACTGATGTGTTTCATTTTTGTTCTGCGCTTTAATTCACCCTTGGTAATTTAGTACTTGTATAGTATGTTTTTGAGGCTCTTTTATATGTTTGACGTTGAATTTGTAATAAATATTTTGAAATTTCAAGTTGCCTCCGAGACCAATGTATAACCAAATGGGTTACACTGTAATTTTTATGTTGAATGGATTAAGGTGTTTATCTTCACCCCTCTGAACGGAGAAAAATGTTGATCGGGCCAAAGCGAAGAAATTGGTAATAGTGCCAGACATGCGTGCAACAGCAAAAGCAATGTGTATTTAACAAACAAATGCACAAGTAATGAAACATTTTATTTTATTCACCAACAAATATAAAAAGTCAAAATTCGAATTTTAATGGGAAAGTTAAAGCTTTTCTATATTCAACGAATGCCTCCCATTGGCCATACTATATTTTGTTTGATGCACTTACACTACTTCCACAAATCAATCTGAGAATACCAATTTAACTTTTAGCATCCAGTTTAAAATTTCTTCACAATAACAGAACACTTTAGAAAACCCATTTTCACATGTTGCTTCTTTATTTCTATACACCTTATTATTCTGGTAACATTATTTAATTTTCGAAACAATCGTGGACCCACTAAGTAGGCGTCATGAACTCCGAGGGGTCCATGGACCACAGGTTACGAATCACTGCTATAGGGCACTATAGGACTCTTGTGGGGGTTTCTAAATTTAAGTAGGTTGTCACTGCTCTCATTACAAGAGGCAAAAGATCGACAGTTTGAAGCATGTATTTGAAAATATTTTCCATCCCATTTTACAACCGTCTCTTTTTGCCATGATTTAGATATTGCAGGAAGATTTAAGGCACTGCATGTGAAAGCATTTCAGGAACTTCTGAAATAAGAATTTAGGGCTGTTTCCCCATTCAAATTTATGAAGAAGGCAGGCTGTTTTAAATTTATTTATTTTGGCAACTGGGTGTCTGTGCAGTTGTTTAAGGTAATTTGTGATGACAGAAACAGAATATAGCTACTGGTAATGTTTGTCTTTCCATAATCAACTGAGAATTTAGGATAGTGCCTACATTATGCACAGAGGCAGAAGGTTTGGAGCCAGGGCTCATCGATATGGCTCAAAAGTTATTATCCTAATGTTTGAGAATGGGTAGAATTTGTATTTGAGGTGTTTCACTTCAAAATGTTTCTGGCTATCCATTTCTGGGTTGTCTCCAGAACTAACTGGAGGGTGGTACTTAGATGCTTAGCAACTGCAGGCACAAAAAATATACTTTTTATCTCTTAATAATATGTTTAAATTTTTAGGTTTTGTAACAGATCAGCGAGGGCAAATAGGTAGAGATTAAATAGCAGTTGTGACATTACTGAGTCTCACAGTAAAGGATTAGGTGTGGAGAGAAACTTGCCCAATTGGAGGGATTGAAACCTGCTTGACAGGAAGGAGCATAACCATTGTATAATGCTTCTACTAACTGCAAGGGACGTTAGACGTTGAACCAGAATAGTATGCCTGATGGTGTTGAATGGGTCAGAAAGTTGCAGATATATTAGGACTCTCACCTCTCTCATCAGCTATCGAACGGAGGATGGATGTCACTGCAGTGATGGCAAGTTCTGTACTCCTCTGAAGTCTAAAACTAGCTTGCATAGGATACAGGAGGTTATTCATTTAAAAAGAACTCTGTATTTAGTTGTTGACCATCTTTTCAAAGAGTTTTGAGTACAAAGACAGCAGTGAAATGGTTCTGTGTTTCCACTAACCACTGAAATTATACTTATCTCAAATAACAATAACTTGTACTCTTAGGTAACTAAATCTCGTACCCTCATCATGGACAGTTTGTTACCCTGCATATTACATCATTCATGCCATCTTCTATTGAATCATTGATATTATCACTAACATGTGCAATAAAAAATTTGATGAGAAAACTGTGCATGGCGGGGACATAAGTTATAGTTACCTTAGGGCACGAGTTATAGTTACCTGAAATAACTACAACTGCTGAATTTCCATGGTTTTGTATGTTTAAATTGTGAGCTTAACTATAACGTCCCTGTATCCTTTGGTATTTTAAGTGACTATATATATATATATATATATACATACATATATCTATATATATATATATTTATATATATATATATAAATATGACTAAACAGTGGGATGTGGTCTCTTCTCTTCTTCTATACTAGCACCTACACCATATCTCTCAAGGTAGAACACTTAAAATAAATGAATCAAATAGTTCCTGTCATGTTACCTGTTGTGTTTGCTGGGACAGCTGCTAGTACTACTTCTGTTCTATTTTAACAGTAAATCACGGCCACCACTTCATGTGTTCGACGGGCTCTACACAGGCAAAGGGGCTCTGGGTGATGTACTGTTTCCCAGTGAGAGAGCAGCCATGGTTGGAGGCATGCCTAGCCTTATGAGTTCTGTGGACTGACTGGGTGGGTTGAAGCTGCCTTTTACTTTCTTCTCCAATTTACCTCCCCCGGCCCTGAAGTACTGCTCTACCGGTAAACCAATATTTGCTGGAGGCTGTCAGGCCAGTTCCATCAGGATCCCAGCCACATGACACACTGAGAGTGCCCATATAAAGCTGTAACACAGACCAATGGCCCCAGGGCTCAGTGGCCCCACTAGAACTTTATGTGGCATCATGCAGAGTAGGCTGGGGCCTACTGCAACCAGTTCTCCATGACCCACAAACCTTACAACCTCACAAGGCTATGTTCCACATCAACATTACATGTACTTAACTACATCGGGAACGGATGCTATAATAGTTCTGGACAGGAGGAAAACAGGTGTAATTCCCCTCTTGTCATGGATACTCTAGTAGGATAAGAGTATGTGTAAAGGACACATTCTCAGGACAAGCTAAGATGGAGAGGTGTAGAGAGAGGGAGGAAGAGCTCTGATTGTCCCCGGAGGGTGGCTGGCCCAGCCTTACAGGCCACTCATTTTTCTGAAAGGACCTTTAAAGATGGAGAAACGTCTGCTATGGTTTCTCTCTGAGGATCATGGTACTGCTATAAGGCATCTGAGCTGTACAATGGATGGGGCGAGGGGCACCCGAAAATGTACAACCCTCCAGAAGGGATGTCACTGACTGGCCACGTCCCCTTCCAGAAAGTATGACCAGTGCCTGCTGGTCTATAAGTGGTAGCTTAACAACAGATGCTGCTTAACCACAGTTTCCTTCAACTGGAAATCAGGATTATTGCTGCCCTACAATCTCAATTTGCTTGACTTAGGTGAGCCCCATGATATTGGGTGGTAGGGGTTTGGGCTCCAGTATTTTTGGATCAATTTTGCCTGCATCGTGACCACTTACAGAGTCTTTGTTTTCCAAATTCCAGAGTAAACTATACTAGCCCTGAAGGCAGCCCATGTTCACTGTCCATATATTGAAGTAGGCCAATATCATATAAAAATGTAGGGGCTCATTACAAGATGGCCCTAAAATGACTTGATACCCCCTCCCCCGCCTACAGTTAAGGATACTGAGGACATGGTAATTCTGGGAGTTTGTGGCAGATGAGATTACAATTTGATACCTGATGTGACCCTGAGATCTAGAGGTTACAAGATGGAACTACCCACCTAATTTTATGTTTATTCCCCATATTCGCCGGAGCTTCACTCAAGGTTTCAGGTGCTTATAAGAGGACTTTTAATCCTGAATGGCCCAACAGCTTTCTTAACCTCAAGAACAGTCAAATTGAAACCATTTATGTTGTGCCCGAGCAATGTGGCCAGTTCCTTTATTCCTCCGGGCATTTCCCCAGCATAATGGAGCTCTTGGAAGCCATTTTTGAAAACTGAGGGCTTCTCTCTTTCCTTACCTCCCCGAGGTTAATTGCAGAAAGTTCAGGGTCACTTCCAGAGAGTCAAAGAGTGGAAAAGAGGGAAAGGAAGGGAGAAAACGATCAAAGAGGGCAAGAGAGGGGTAGAGAAGACAAAAGGAAAAAGAAGTTCGCTCACAGTCATATGTAACTGCAAACATGCAATTATCTGCACAGGTCGATGACCATGGCGGTAACAAAACTGCCCCAAGGAGGGACAAACCTAAAGCATTTACCAATAATAACAAAGTATTTTTGAAAGGCAATCCCATGAGCGAGTCAGAGAGATGGGCATGAGGTGTGTGCGGTTAAAAGCCAACAGAGATTTCAACACGTCAGAACACTTGCGTTCTCAACCTAAAAACTGATGTATTGAAACAGAAAGAGAGATGGAGGAGATGAAGAGAGTGGGGTTGGTTTGCGCATTTGTGCTAGGGATAATCTCCTTTTAAAGTAGAGGCCCCAGATTACCTCTTGCGTTCTGTGTACCAGAAAGTGCACACTAATGCTCGATACGCGACCCAAACCTGACACCGGGCTGCATAAAACTCTGTTCTTGGCCAAGTGACTGGAAGGAATTCAGTCTGTAGTGCGAGCTATAAACAGCCACACACTACCTCACATGCGCAAGGATCAAACATGCATAAGGTTCGAGATGGAAAGCGGCTGCTGAGATTTTGTCAGACATATCCAAATACTGCTACGTAATCGAGGCCCTGTGTTCCTGAGCAGATGGGCATGCCGCTCTTCCCCGCAGAGCATCATCTTTCAAAACAGATGATAAAAATAAAACAGACAAACAAAACATGAACATGATGGCCGGTGGACCTTGTGTACACCCTCTTAGAGTGCTAATACATTGTGGCAACTCCTCGTGATGCCAAAACGGTGCAGAGGACTGGAGCAGCCGCGAGCGGCAGCGGCCTCCTGTTACAGGGAGTGCTCCAACTGGAACAGTAGGGTGTTAGTCATTGAAAGAGTTAACTGCAGTTATGGCACTGAACAGTCACAGTCATGTGTTCCTGCTTACAAGAAGGCGAGGAGTGCCTGGCCCTGGGAAATCCCCTGAAGAGGGCACGGCCCTTGAGCACACAGAGCAGGACGACTGTCTTCCTGGATACTAGCGGAATCATTCACCACCGCACAGTGTGTCATGCAGAGTGTTTTCAGCAGCAGCAGTCCGGCTCTTCTGTGGTGCACAATTGCCCGAATAAATTGGTGGGGCCAAGAGTGGGAAGTACAAAGTGCCCTGACATTGTGATTTTAACTCATTAGGCGGCCTGATTTCCGGTCCAAATTAAATGACCTTGCGTTTTAACATGTGTTGTGTCGTTTTAAGCCGGAATATCTAGCCAGCTCTACTTTTAGAATAAGACATAAGCCAATGGGCCTTTTACATCTGTGCATCCATTATCTGAAACTCCATCCTTGTGTCCCTCAGGGCGCCTGTACTCTTCTTCAATTTAGGAAAGAGTTGAAGACGCTCTGTTGGGATGGGAAAAGCCCCTTAAGTGGTGATAAGGTGTACCTCTGCCCGAGTGCCCCAACTGTGGTGATATTTGGATCCTTGGTAACTATTTTTGGTTATGAGAGAATAGGGATCATGAGTGTTGGTCTGACCCAGACCTGTCTCATGCACTACGGTGTGCTTAGACTGTAAATGGCTCCTAAATCTCTACCATCAATTGGTGGAAGGCTTCTGCCTTCACAGGAATTAAATAGAAGGAGCTCCATGGTGGAGCATACCGTGTTTTTAGTTTTCAGAGATCAGCAGAGGTCTTTTTACCCATGTCAGAGTATAGCACCTCCTTGCCTACTCTGGTAAAGTTCCACTGCTGTGTTTTAACTTACTCTTGGCCTGCATTTGGATTCTGTGCAGCGCTGTGTTATTTGTTTGTCTGTGGGAAGGTACAATGCATCAGAAAATAGCACATGTTGTTCTGTGTATGTTCTGGGACACGTGTGTATTGAGAATGTACAGTACATCAGAAAATAGCACACATGGTTAAGTGTGCTCACAGGGATACATATGTGCCTGTGAGAAGGTAGAGTGTATCAGGAAATAGCGCACATAGTAATGTGTACGAGCAGGATTACATGTGGGTCTGTGAGCTGGTACTGCATGTAGGAATGGCACATGGTGTCGCGTAGGCGCACAGAGATGTAAGGATGACTGTGTGAGTACAGTACGTTAGAGGCTTCGCACATATATAAGAGTATGTGCAGTGGTATGTGTGTGCTTGCATTGGGCAGAACAAATGGTAGGCACTGGGTTCCATTTTGGGAGGCCCAGGGCATGCAGGAGGTGCAGTAAATGATAAAGGTTCCCCCAGACAGATTTGTGGAATGTTGCATTCCTGAGAGCTGGGTTGGACATATATTGGGGAAAGGAATAGTCAGGCTCATTGGTGCACCTCATCAAAGCCTCTTTGGTTCTGAAAGGATGTCACTGGACGAAGGGGACTGGGCACATCTGAGGAAGGAGTTGGAGTTTATACTGGAATCATAAAGAGTAGGGCTGGGGCCTTTTGGTAACATTTTGATGCACATATCACTGAGGCTGACATGCAGGTGAGAACCTCTAGTCACTTCCATGTCAAGATTGGAGACTGTCCTGTTGGGGTGGACTGCTTTCTAATGGAATAGCAAGAAAAAGGAGTGGACACTTCAAAGCGGGCACCTCCCAGAACACAAACTTCATAGCAGAGACAATGACTCACAAGTGTGTCTGGAAATGTATTATAAAGAAGGGAGGTTGGAGATTTTCAGCACATGCTCTGCCAGTTGTGTTGTGGGACTAAGGGTCTGCCAGTATCCCATTCTGAATGAAGGGACATCACCCAGGAAAATTAAGAGCCTGACCCAAGACCGGTAGGCCCTGTGAGGAGGAGATTGCCTGTAGGGAGTGACGTCCAGCTGCGGTCCTATTCAGGGAATCCCTTGAGCGGATTGTGAGTTTCTGGTAAATCGCAAACAGTGTGCCGATCTGGTCATCTGGCCATACTTAGCGATCCCAGTATGCCAAGAGATGTTTGTGGGGAAGACTACGGGGTGTCACTCTGGGTGTGCTCTGAAGACTCTCTGCACATCATGAAGGCCCTCAGTCCAGTCCAGGAAGTGGGCCCTTGCCCTAGAACAGCATGCACTTATAAACCTATACTGTGTTGTGACCTACTGAGTTGGACTCTAGTTTCACCTGCCTGAGTCCAAAAGCGCCCAAGTCCCGCCTCTGGATGAAGAACACTTACCGGCAGACTGGAGGAACACAGTTGATGTCAACTGGTGCTATCACTGATTCCACAGTTCTGCTCACCCCTAGGCTGGGAACACATGTCCTGGGACTCCGGGCTGCCATCCCAATGAGTATGAGTAAGACTGATACCTCACGTCAGGTCCTTGGGTAAATTGCTCCGAATGACGGGCCCAGGCGTGGGGACACATGGACCTTTGCTAAAAGCCCTTGTAGAACTTCTAAACATTGGACTCAGCAGTGTGGCCTAGCTTAGATGTGACCACATATGAATAGAAATTAACCATCACCCTTGGACAGAGAAGTGGGATTGGAAAGCTGACCCCATTAACAATAGCTGGCCTACATTAAGAAGACAATGCATATTATTTGCAATGTGATGTATTGTACTTTGTGTTAGTAGATGAATAATCCTTTTTACACAAAGCAAGTATTTGACTGGTCAATCATGTAGTGGGGCTGTTAGGTTCCTTTTGAGTCACGAGTCTGTGCTCGCCTTACACCTATCTTCTACCTGAGAAGCCTTAGACTTCTCTAACCACATTACCTCTGAGAGTCAGGTGCTGAAGGGGTACTTGGCCCAATTGTTCAGAGCCTATAGTAGGCCTGGCAACTGGATATCTGGAGTCAAATATCTCTACATCATGGTGGGACTCAGTAATGCCTCCTTACCCTATACCTCTCTGAAAGGGTTCTGACACACACCTCTTTAAACAACACAACATCATAGTGCAGTAAATGGTCCACTTGCCCTCTCAGAAGCCAGTACCTCCTGCCTAGATTCACTTTCTGATTGTATCTACGCAACCTTGTTCTGCATTTAGTTGCCTTTTTGTCAGTTTTGCAGCAAAACATGTGTCACATTCACACACATCTACATACATACATACATGCTAGTACTGCTGGTTGGCCTATTCCTAAAAACCACCAATTGAGCTAAGTGTGACATGATGGTGCCAAGAACTGGTCAAAGCACTCACAAAATGGTCATGAGAAACTGACAAAAATAACTAGTGCCTCAGTCCTGCATCCAACAATGAAGGGATTGGTTGTCAAAGCTTTTTATCTGTAAGTGTACATTACTCCTAGAAGTTCAACAGTAAGTCTTACTTAGGTTGACTGTAAACCAGACTTCTCACTGAAAAGCAGACTTTCTCAACTTGGCTGTTAACCACTAGACAGCATTGCTTCCCTGAATCCCTAGAGCAGTGCATAGTTTTATAGCAAGTATGTCCATCTGAAAGTCCCATTCACTCACATTTAAGAGCAGAGGCCACTTCTACTCCCTGTATACACATCCTAGTCATAGGGATGAGGAAAACAATCACAGAAAAGCAAATCAAGTGAACTTCTCCTTTCATTAGTCGCAATCTTAGTGAAATTAGCTATAAATATGCCACCATCCTCTACAAGAAAATTGGAGAAATGTTCAGAGGATGCATGTTGTACTAATAAAATAGTGCTAAATGCAACACAATTTTAAACAGCAGCATCCGGCAGCAGCTCACACTTGCTAAATGCATAGGTCCTTTGCTCCTGTGGTAGGATTTTAGGGCCAAATTACCCATAATTATTTGAACAAGCATAATTGCATACTTTTTGATCATTTAGCATCAAAAGAGCAACGTGAAATTACAGGAGTTAGTATGATCACTCCAGGTTAATTAAACTTTTTCCCACTGAAATGTGCCGCCTGCTGTAACCTCTTTTTTGCCCATTGTAGGTAAATTAGAATCTGGTGAAAATGGCAGATTTACACTGTGATTTGCATCTCAATATCTCAGACCAAAAATAAATCTTCCACCCCTGTGTGGTAGTCATTTCTGTTGCCATTGCTACAATTAACTGTAGCCGTAAATTTGAGATAATCCAATTCTTCCCTATCTCCAAGATAAGTGGTACAGTTTCTAGTAAAATTAAATAAAATAGTACTTACAAAAGACACACTTTTGCACAAGAGCTGTAACAGCAAGAACTTAACATTCTACAACCCATTTTTACTCTTTTTCATATGAAAAAAATCTACATCAGGAACAGAAACACAGTTTGCTTGGCAGGCACTGCCCTGAGCTGACTGTGAAGGAACAGATTCATGATTTATACACCACAACCACCTAATGAAAGTAGAAAATTCATAAATTAACCCACACAAGATGCTGTCCTTCTGAATTAAAGCTGAGAACACATATCTACAGTAGTCAGAAGGCACTGGTCTTGTATTAACATAGTGCGGCAGCACACACCACCTCATGCACTCAGAGATCTGGTGCCAGGTGGCAGTGGTGGTTGGGCATAAGATTCCACCTGCTAAGGCGATGAAGCAGACTTTTATGTGTGTGTGTGTGTGTGTGTGTGGGTGTGTGCAGAGACATATTAAGATGTGCAAAGTAGGCAATTGCCCTGCGCACCCATCTTTCAAGGGACACTCTTGAAAAGTACACTTTCTTTCACTCTTGCTCACCTATATCTATTTCCATACACTGAGCACTGAATATAATTTATAATTGGGATAGCAATCCCTTCAGCAGTGTGTGCCTTTTTGGTACAGAGGAGCATTTCACCTGATTATTGATAGGCATTGTTGGGAAGGGGGCCACAAGAGCTGGCAATAAGGCTCCCAACAGTTCCAAAATCCAGGATGGTGGTAAAGAAACTTACCACTAAGCCAATTATCTGTGCCACCTTCTTCAGCTACCATTTTCTTCTCTAGATTATACAAAGTTTGCATGGCCTCTAACAAAGTTCCATTGCCCGCATCATTTGCTGGGACATAAGTACAACAAGCAGTCCCAATCTTTGCACATTCCCCTCCTCCAATGGCTGTCATAAACTAAAGTACATACTGGTGGTGCATTAACATAATTCTCATATCATATCACACAGCTCTTCCTCTATGGCATTAGAGCCTCCTTTCATAGTATTTGTAGACTTCATAAGTTCCCATTGAGTTATCTGTAGCCATCGAGCAGTTGTCTTTGCCTGAACAACTTGCAGAATACTTCCAAAAAAACAACTGTGCATTATTAAACAACCGGCTCTCTTGGGGAACATCATTCCAAGTCATATTGCCATAATACTCTGCAGTTCTTGTCCTTCAGTGATGATGTAACAAAGTCATTAGACAGCTAATGGAGAGTTCATGAAACATTGATAAATTAACTACAGGAATTACCAAAACAGAGATATGAAAGTGACCAAGTTCGATGGAAGCAGTATTTCTGCACACTGCCAATAACAGTCCATGAGGCTGGAGGCGTCCCTCTGCATGCCGGTTTTATCTATTGTGGCACTGCAGTTGATATTCCTGCCTACATTGACGCTGTTGTTTCCTGTGAAACTTATAGAAACAGATGTTAATCTCATGACTGTCTGAGGACTTCTGTACTATGTATCCAAGTGCAATGCACAACAATGTTGTCCCAAATACTCGCACACTTTCTTACTGCATCCTGACTAATATCAGTTCTGTTCCATAAAGACATGAACCTACAGGAATATTAATTACCAAGACGCCATTGATCATGGGCATAAACAGATCCAGTAACTGTAAATCATGTGTTACAAATACAATCTGGGGGTAAAAGATTTTCTAAATAACTACTATATTCAGTGGATGGTCATGTTACTCCTAAAAACCCTAAACCTAAGACTATTTGTATTCATTCTGCAGTGTTAGGATGGCCATGTTTCTTCATTCATGCAATTTCATCCTTAATGTTATGTCTATCTGTAAATATATATAAAACCTCTGCTGAAGAGTCATATTTGTGTGGCCTGGAGTAGGACCCTCTGTTGGTTGGCTAAATTCATTGAGGATATATGTTGCACAGTCACGCTCATCATCCTCAGAGTCTAATATAGGATGAGTAAATAATGTTGACACTTCAGAACCTTCAAAAATGGTAGTGACAGTATCACCTCATATCCTGACACTCTCTGTGTCTGTATATTCTGCATGTAGCATGAAAGGTGCCCTCATAACAATGGGCGTGCTCTTCTCCCCTGTAAAGCCTGCAGTGGCCAAAGCTTGCTCGCAAGGATATTGTCCTTTCCTCACTAAATCTAACTATCCACTAAAATATGCAACGAGTTTGTGTCCTAAGGAGAAATTCGGAATAAGAACAGCGTCATCACTTGACATCCGCAATGACAAAAGAGATAAAACTCTCTTGGTATAGTCGGGAGTCTTCAAACTGAGACATTTGTTATCTCAGTCTTCAATTTCTGTAAGTCTCCCTCATTTCTGGTGTCCACATTATATTATCATTTCTGTCTTTCGCCTGCTTAATAGAAGCCACTAAATGCTTCTGTGACAGGGTTTCTCCAGGGAGGTCACCAAGGCTTCCCCTTTTCCTTAAGAAACAGCCCAGACAAGGGAGGACGATCAAAAACGGCTTTCATTTGAATTCTTAAACATTACTATGCTCAGTCAATATAGTCTGTGGTATATCTCTGTAAGTCTATTCTTTCTATTCCTCTTGGTCTCACAGTTTCCTTCATTCCTTTGTCATCAGGTTTCTTCGTTATCCATCCCTCAGGTAGCCAGCAAGAGAAGGGGAGGAAGAAAGAACAAGTAGTTATCAGGTATGTGTTTTTCTTGTTGGTGGTTGCATGCACTTAGGGGTTGGGGTAGTGTGGGAATCCCTTCTATGGTTTAGGGATAAAGTATTTACCCAAGTGAGTGCTACACACGTGGCATGAGAGAAATAAACAAATAATGTGGTGGTAAAAACGGGGTTTGGTTGGGGTGGATGTTTTTAGTTTCATTTCTCCTTTCTTATGTATATTGTTGTTTCTTTCTATTTTTTTCCTTAATTATCATGCCTGTGCTTAGTACTGATTAAGGATGAGTACCCAGAGTTTCCCTCAGTTTTCTCCTTTATAGAGAGTTTCTTCGTGCCTGGTTTAGTCGTGAGTGCCCAGGGTTATCATAGAGTTTCCGCCCGCCCTTCATACCTCCCTGCTTCCTCCCCACCTTCCCTACCAGGCTCGTAAGCTGGCTGTGCAAGCGGTCACATACCTAGTGTAGCCACGTCCCTCCAGGGACTTGGCTGGCTTTCGCCGCCTTCCCTGCTCTTCTTTGCAGCTCCTCCGCTCTTCTGCCCTGGTGGGGGAAAGATTTGTGGATGTTCCATCACGTCTCCGTTCATGCTAGGTTTTCCTCTTCATCCGTCTCCTTCGTCTGCTCCGGCTTTCCTTCCTCTCTTGCATTCCTCATCCACTCCAGCTTTTCTTCCTGTTTCGTCCACCCTCCCCGACGAAGGATCTTTATGGATGACAAATACACGCTCCTCTGTGCGTGCATCCAGTGTTCTCGTCGGAGTCCCCCTGGGGGACCCAAACATCACCCCTGGCTTCTCTCATTATTGTGCCCTCCCACAGCTTCCCAAACTCTTTGTCTCACATTGTTACAGAGGCCAAGAAACATGCATTCCTTTACCAGGTTCTGGCTCAGTCATTTGACGTATGGATGCTGCTCTTTCAGGAGTTACTTGTCGACTAGAAGCTGACAGTAATTGTCCTAAGTAATGGACCTCTTCCTGACAATACTGAACTTTGTAATTTTTTTACCTTGTGTCCTCCTTGTGCGAGAATAACCAAAAGAGGTATGGTATCTTTTCTACACTGTTGTTCTATACGACTGCAAACTAATATGTCATCTACCTACTGCAACAAGGTACTGTCACACTGGAAGTTTTACATATAATTTTCCACGACTCTGTTGAAAATGCTAGGTGGCTCTTGAGGTAAATGAAAATACAAATTCTGAGTCCTCCAAGAGGAAACTCTGTCAAATAATGGCTGTCTGCATGAAGAAGGATGCTAAAAGAAGCGTTCTCGAAATCTATAACAGAGACATATTGAGCATCTTGAGGAATATTTGCCAAAATAATGGAAGAGTTGTGAACAAATGGAAATTCTGGTACAAGTAAATCAATTAAGGAGCGCAGGTCTTGAACCATATGCCAAGTATAATCCTTAGATTTCCTTAGATTGCTTAGCTGGATAAATAGGAGTATTACAAAGATACACTCCAGGTTCAATTACTCCTTGCTCTTGTAATGCCTGTATAGTAGGGGTGATGCCCTCATCCACTTCTTTAGCACTGTCTCACCCTAGGTAGAATAGCACCTTCCTATATTGTAATTCTAAATGGAGTAGCAATATAAATAAGAGCTACATCATGGGAACCCTTAGTTCACAATATGTCTGGTATGTGGTCAAATCTACATCTTTGCCAGAATCAAAAGCTCTACCTAGTGTAGCATCCTTACCTCCGATACTGTTCTCAACAGTATATCATTCTGAAAGGCTACAACTGTTTCTTAGAATCATCAACTAAGAGTTGCCCATCCAATATTTCCCTAACCATTTCACCTGGCTTAACGAATATAATGCATGCCCCAACACATGGCTATAATCACTGACTATCAGAGCACTATAGGTTGGTGTTATCTCTAACGCCTCTATTTGTAATAACAACTCATGGTCAGGTATCCAAGAACATTGCCCTTGTCGCCGAAAAAGAAACTCATTGGGTAACTGGATCTCTCTTGCCAATAACTCTGGTATCCCTGCTATTATTGCATGCACTCCTGTAATGAATGCTTCTACATTAGATGGTTGCGCTTTGATTTGATCTCCAGTAGAAGAATCTACTATTATAGCCATGATCCTGTAGGGGTGATCTCCAGGGGTAGAACAAATCATAGTTCCATCAGGCTCAAAATAAATAGTCATATTTAATTTGGTTGCAAGATCTCTCCCCAATAGATTAGCTGGGTTAGCTGGAGAGAACAGTAAATAGTCATCAATGTACCCACTACTATTTACATCCCCACTGTTTTAGTAAACAGAACCCTCATTACTGCCCCAAAGAATCCTCGTGTGTTAATTGATCTATTAGAAATTGGACGGTCTCCATCTCTAATACAAGATCGAGTTGCTCCCATCTCTATGAGGAATGCATACCTCTTGTCATGGATTTCTACCATCACAGTGAGTTCCTCATCTGGCCTGTGCACTACTGACAATACTGGAAACCTGAAACTACTTTGAGGGCATCTTCATTGCATTTATAAACCCCCAATAATTTGTCAGAAATTCATTTCCTCCTCTCTCAATCACAACTCCCTATCCACTTTGAGGTGGCATTGCCATTGGGGATGCTAGCTAACTTTGCAGTGGTGACATTTGTTGCATCTCAGGCATTGCTGGGTGTTGCATATTTTGCGGTGGCATCTAAGGTACATATGTCATTTGCAGGTTTGACTGTGGCTATAAACAGCTGTCCTTCCATCTTGTTCATCCCATCTCTTAGTCATGCAATTTCTAATGAAATGTCCATATCTGTGACATTAATGACATGTTTGATCTATCCTTTGGGGACCTATCCTGCCTCTTTCTTTTCCTCCTTCTCCTCCGCTACTTCCTTGTGCCCTTTCATTATCCTGCAGTTGTTGGTACTGTTGTTAAGTGATCCCTCGGACCAGTCCCAGAGAAAATGCAGTCATCTGAGTGGTGGCTACTACTACTGCTCCTTCCACTGCTCCCTTCCCTGCCAGCTTTTGATGCACTAAATTGGCTGCTGCTTTCTCTGTCCCCTCCTGCATGATTCTCTCTTTCTCCTGCTTCTTTTTACAGAAATGGATTATGTGTGTCTGTAACTCTGTCCAGGGATGGCTTCAAATGCCACTATATTATCAAGGTTGTCGTGACATCATAGGGTGAGCCCCTTATTACTATATTGTAAAACAACACAGTGTTTCCCCATGATACATCCCAACCCTGACCTACTTCTTCAGTTAATTTTTCGGTCATTCTGCTGAGGAATTGAGCAGAATTCTCATTTGGCTGCATTGATTGAGCCATGAGGGACCCAGTGTCTGGCCCATTAGGATAGATTGTTCTCAACTGATCCCAAACTGCTGTCCAAACTAAATTTAATGGGGAACTTAGTCTCAGTGACAACTCCAGCTTTCTGAAAAAGATTGGCCCTCATTAAAACATTGGTGCTAAAAGCTGCTTACCGCCGTGCAGAAGACCGCCAACACACCGCCGCGGCCGCGGAATTCCGCTACAGCTATTACCACTAACTGCTCAGAAACCGCCAAAATCTAGACACCCACACAAATCCGCCACACCAAAGGTCAGTGATAAACTGGCGATAACAAAACCTCCACCGTCACGCCAACAGGAATACGCCCACATTATCACGACCCACAAATCCACGCGGCGGTCTTTCAACCGCTGTAAACCATTGGTGGTACACACCGCTGCTCTCAAAATACACACTCTTACAAAACACAACCACATTGGACAATTCCAAATACATACACCTGATACACACACACACCACTCCCACACACCCAATACAATATAAAACACACACCCCACATTTCCCACAAACCCTTACTACCCAAAAATCCGAAGAAGGCCAGAGAGACAGCAAAGCAAGGACAACACCAGCATACAGAGGCTCACAACACCATCACACATACACATCCATGCACAAAACATCACTCACCCCTAAACATCACCCCACACATCACAAAACACACCACCTCACAGATCACCCACACCACCCCATGGCACAGCGAAGACACCCCAGGTTTTCTGTGGAGGAGCTCAAGGTCATGGTGGAGGAAATGATCCGGGTAGAGCCACAGCTTTTCGGATCATAGGTGCAGCACACCACCATAGCTAGGAAGATGGAGCTATGGCGCAGAATGGTGGACAGGGTCAACGCAGTGGGACAGCACCCAAGAACACGGGATGACATCAGGAAGAGGTGGAACGACCTACGGGGGAAGGTGCGTTCCGTGGTCTCAAGACACCACATTGCGGTTCAGAGGACTGGCGGTGGACCCCAACCTCCTCCCCCATAACTAACAACATGGGAGGAGCAGGTCTGGGCTATACTGCATCCTGAGGGCCTCACAGGAGTAGCTGGAGGAATGGACTCTGGTAAGTTAAATCTTTAACTACTTCATCCCCCACCCTACATGCATGCTATCACATACCCCCACCCTCGCCCTCACCCCATCACTCCAACTCCTCACATATGTCCCACTATCACAAACCACACATCCCAACACCAAGCCCTGCATGCAACAACAAAGCATCGACACCCATCACCAATGCATGTCCACTACACATACCCACACAGACCCCTAAACAATTATCACACAAGGTCCTACACAGGAATGGAAGCACTCGGGTACAGGGTCACCCAGCCATTGCACACCACGGCACACACAGATACTAAAACTATGCATTTACACCCCTGCAGGACCCCTACCCAACATCACCGGAAAGGAGGTTCCAGACATGTCCACTCCCCCCACAGAAGAGGCCCACAGTGATGACAGCAGCTCTGTCCAACTGGATCCAGATGACCAGCCCGGCCCATGTGGGTCCGCGGACAGTCGGTTCCCCTCACACAGTCACAGGCCACCACAGAGCCTCCCCCTCAGGTAACAACAGCACAGCACCCACCCAGCAGGCCCATACCTCTGTCCCCAGGACACGTCAAGCAGCAGTGTGTCCACCACTACAGGGAACGCAGGCTAACCTACCACCCCAAGAATAGCACGGACCTGGGGGCAGTGGTAGTGGGCACACGGTTCAGGGGACAGAGGCCAAGGAACACAGGGGAACTGGGAGGGTTGCTGTGCGACAGGGGGCGGACAGGCCCAGGGAACCCACTCGCCTCGAGGCCCTCTCCAACATCATGGGAGCCTACCATCATTCCCAGGAGACAATGGCAACAGTACTGGCCAAGTTTAAGGAGACCCAGCGGCAGCAGGAGGAACAGTATTTGGGGTTCAGGGAGGAACTCAAGTCCATCAATACCACCCTGGGCACCATTGTAGGGGTGCTGAAGGACCTCATGAACACCAGGAGGGACACTGTGGCACAACAAGGGGCCCCTGACACTAGCCTGGATGATGAACTGCCCACCACCTATGCCGGAGCTAGTGGACAGGAGGCACCGCCACAGGACCACGACAGCAGCACCCCAGCCCCTGCAGATGGAGAACCACCCCACAAACAGTCCCTGAGATCCAGGACATTGGACCCTATGGGTCCCAGGAGCCAATGACGAGGTACGCTGGCAGTGACGGTACGCACCGCCGCGGACGTGACCGCCATTTTCACTCTGTTCACTCACTTGATACCTGATCTTCGACAGGAGAGGACCTACACTGCAAGTGCTGCTGTGGCCTCAGTCTGGAAGCGACAATGGCTCAGGTGTCTGGGGAAAGGGCCCCTGCCTTCACATCGGAGGAGTTGGACAAACCAGTGGATGGGGTTCTCCCCCAGTACACGCTACTCTACGGTCCTCCAAACAGGTGAGTACACTGTGAGCATGCTGTATGGGCAATGCCTGTTTGGAGTGGTGTGGATGTGAGATGGGGCGGGGAATGAGGCGTGCATGAAATGACAGGGAGTGGATGTGTGTCAGGGCAAGGGTGGGAACGTGGGCCAATGACTGTGACGGTCTGGACGGTTATAGTTTTTCCTTTTCCCCCTGTACTATTCCTGTAGGTCAGCGCCCACCAGAAGAAGGATATTTAGCGTGCCATCGCCAAGGAAGTCTGGACCCTGGGGTTCCACCACAGACGGAGCACCCACTGCCAGAAAAGATAGGAGGATGTTCGCCGCTGGAGCAAGAAGGCGGCAGAGGCCCAGCTGGGGATGGCCTCCCAACGTGGGAGGGGTGCCCGTCACACCAAGACCCCCCTGATGTCATGGATCCTGGCGATGGTGTATCCGGAGTTGGATGGTCGCTTGAGGGCATCACAGCAGCCCCAAGGGGTGAGTACAGTCACATTCATCTGATTCATCGTGCATGGGAGGTGTCTGGGTGGGGGAGGTGGGCAGTGGGTTCCCCTAGGCCAGGGCGAGTTTTGTAGGCAAGGTCCCTTCGTGAGGCAGGCTATGTTGTACCCCACCCCACCAGTGTTAAGAGCCATCTACCCCTAGTCAGGCTCCTGTGACTTCCATGTGTGCAGCAATCGGGCATAGGCCTTGTAGCCCATGGCCCTGTGATTAATTAGGGAACTCTAAGTGCATGGCGTAGTGCAGAGGGCTGCTGTGTCTGTAGTGTCCGCCAACGGTAGCGGTATTGCATGCACTGAACATGTCTTTCTACTTTCTTTCCCCCACTTTTTGTGGTCTCCCTGTTCTTGTGTGCATTAGCATCATCACGCAGAGGAGCAGTGCCACCGGAGCAGGAGGGAGCTGCATCCCACATGGCCCTGGAGGGCGAGACTACGGACTCCGAATTCACCAGTGGGACGGAGGGCGAGGGGAGCTCCACGGCGGGGACAGGAGCTGAGACCAGCGACATCGACTCCTCCTGATGGGAGCTCCCTTGCGGTGGTGGGCCCCTCTGTGCCCACCGCATCTACAGGTACAGCCGTCACCCCCCCTACCAGCACCGCCCTCCCAGCAGCCCCTCCGCGTGTGCCCCGTGGCCACTCACCCAGGAGGGTGGACATCTCCTTCGCCCCAGGCACCTCAGCCCCTGCCCTTGTGAGCCCTGCTGCCCTCAGTGAGGAGGCCATTGACCTCCTCAGATCCCTCACTGTTGGGCAGTCTACCATCCTGAATGCCATCCCGGGTGTAGAGAGGCAGTTGCAACAGACAAATGCATACCTGGAGGGCATTCATTCTGGTCAGGCAGCCTAACAGCGAGCTTTTCAGACTCTGGCCTCAGCACTGATGGCAGCCATTGTCCATGTGTCCAGCCTCCCCCGTCCAACTTCCTCCACCCAGACCCAATCCCCAGTACCTCAGCCTATCCCAAGCACACCATCAGACCAGCATGCACACACCTCAACACACAAGGGTAGCTCTGGCAAACATAAGCACCACACATCCCACAGGCACTCACACAAGCATCATACCCATGCAGATATACCAACAGCCACTGCCTCCACTGTGTCCCCCTCCTCCACATCTCCCTCCTCCCTCCCTGTCACGTCTCCACTCACACCTGCATGCACTACATCTTCAGCCACTACGTCCATCACCAGCACGCCCATCACCACACACCGCTCATGTGCACTCACCACTCCCACTACCATTCACACATCCCCTGTGTCCTCTCCAAGTGTGTCTGTGAGCCCACCTCCCAAAGTACACAAACGCAGTCACACACTCACCCAACAGCCATCCACCTCACAACAGCCTCCAGCCCATGCACCTTCACCAAAAGTCAGCAAACGAACACCTCCTATAACCACTACCTCTTCCTCCACTCCCAAACCCCCTCCATCTACCCGTCCCAGTGTGTCTAAAAAACTTTTCCTGTCAAACCTTGACCTATTCCCTACACCTCCCCCATCCCTTCCGTCCCCTATGGCCCGTCTTTCCAGGTCCCAACCCAGAACCTCAGCCACCACATCACCGGGATCAGTGGTGCCAGCAGTAATCGGCTTCTGGAGTGCGCCAAGCAGCAGGGCATCCAGTGTCCCAAAGAGCCAGGCCAAGGACATTCCCCCACCTCAAAAACAAAAGAAGTTGGCCACAGCCCGGAGGGAGAAGGCCAAAACACCTGCCACCAAGGGCTCTCCCAGGACAACAGTTGGGAGTGGCAAGACAGCTGAGCCACCATCCAAGGTGGGGGAGGGCCAGAGAAAGAGAGGGAAGTTGCCGCCAACCTGCACGGCGGACCAGACCACCACTGGCACCGCCACCTGCACCGCCACCTGCACCGCCGCCACGGGCACCGCCACTCAGGACACCGCCGCCAGCAGCACGCTCATTGAGCCCCCCACCAGAACTGTCGCCCTGGACATTGCCGCCAGCAGCACGCTCAGTGAGCCCCCACCAGCACCGCCGCCCAGGACACCGCCGCCAGCAGCACGCTCAGTGAGCCCCCCTACCAGCACCGCTGCCCAATGAGCACCGCAAGCTCCGCCGCTACTGAGGCCGCCGCCAGCACCGCCAGCGGCCACGCCACAACCTGTGCCAGTAGCACCACCACAGACATGGCTGCCATTCCCAGTGGTCAGTCGTACGAGGCTGGTGGTCAGTTCCAGGGGCCTGGACAGCTCACATGTTGGCCCACCGTCAGCGGAATGTCAGATCCACTACCTCAGTCCTTGGCAGGATGAAGCACTCTGGGCACAAAGCCCCCTCCGGAACCAGTGGAGACTGTTATCCACTTGAGAGACTGTGGCTTTGCACTCCCCAGGATAAAGCAGTGGACAAACCACCCACTGAAAAGACTTGAGAGACTGTAGCTTTGCACTCCCCAGGATAAAGCAGTGGGCAAACCACCCACGGAAAATACTTTAGAGACTGTGGCTTTGCACTCCCCAGGATACATGAATGGGCATGGAGCCCCCTAGTGGAGCTGGCGTCGGGCACTTATGCGGCTGAGGTGCCCTTCTTCCCTTCCCCCTGAGGTGGCTGTTTTTTTTTCGATCTGATGCCCCTGCAGTGTTCTCTCCGTTTGGATCGGGTTTTGACTGTGGGCCTCGCCCATGCCTTTTGGGCACAGTGGTCAATGGACTATGTAGGTGCAGTACATGGACTTGAATTCTTGGTGTATATATTTGTTAATAGTGTATATATATTTTTGAGTAATAGATTTTTCCTGATTACAAACGTTCAAATCATTTCCTTTTCTCATTGCGTTCTTCCAGGGGGGGTTGAGGGGTGTAAATGTCATGTTTCATCATGGATTGGGGTGTGTTGTGTGTGAGGGTGGTGGTGGGGGTGTTGCGTGTGTGTGTCACTCTCTTTTCCCTCCCCCCTCCCCTGTGTCGTAGGTGCAGTACTCACCGTGGTCGTCGCCGCCATCGGTTGTGCTCCTGGTAGAGGAGCAGGAAGACAATGGCAGGCAGAATTTGGAGTTCCGGCTCCATGGCGTCCTGGTTCCTTGTGGGGTGTGTAGAGGTGAGAGTTTCCCCTTCCAAGTCCTGTTTCCACTCTCATAATGGTGTGGGCGGTACATTGTCTTCCGCCTGTCTGTTGGAGGTTACCGCCATGCTGTTTGTTTGTACCGCCGTGGCGGTCGGAGTGTTAAAGTAGCTGTCTATGTTGGTGGTTTCCGCCATGGTCGTGATTCCATTTTTTTTACCGCCAGCCTGTTGGCGGTCTTACCGCCACTTTACCACTGACCGCCAGGGTTGTAATGAGGGCCATTATCTGTCTCATCAAGAGAGCTAAGTATACTCTTTATGTCACCTACTGCCAAGGGGGTGCCTACACTTTTCTTTTCAAAGGACACAATCCAGTTCCCTTTTCCCTCTGTAAGTGGTGGTAACAACTTTATAAGATTTCCTTACACGATCTAAGGCTACCATTATGCAGTAATCCTTTAATGCTGCCCTAAACTGCAGCCTATTAAAGAGCAACAAATACATCATAAACAGAAAATTCCAAATTGGAGTTTCAAAAGTAATATTAGTTCATGACAACCAGGCACATTCCTCTTTTATTGGCTGCTCCTCAACAAAAGAAGTAGCATTTGCTTTCTTTGTAATTACTATATATTTCATGTTAAATTATAATTGTTATACTCGCTGTTACAGATAATTACAGCTTTACCCCTCCAATTTATGGTCAGGTTTATATTGCTTTTTCTTTAGTTAATAAAATAATGTATGACTTAAAAAAGTATAAAGTGGGTAATCTTTATCATACTGATGGTGTCTTTTAAGACTTCTGCTTTGTATAAAGAAAGCCCTTGATGCGTTCCAATTAGAACGCCTTATCCTTTGTACCAAAACCGTCCGTTTGGAACAGGGGAACAAGTTAGTTAACTTGCTTCCCCAGCTCCCAGTTCATCGAGCAGTGAGTTGCTTTGCTGGAAATCAGAGCACTTAATTGGAAAGCGGAGCACTTAACTTCAATGGTACTTACCTCACTTCCCCGGCTCTGGCTTCAAATATCCAACAAGCTGATCTCCGTTAGTGACGCCAGAGGGCGGACCACCTCATTTCAAATTCTCTTCCCTGGGAGTGCCAAACTTTTTAATTGAGCAATCATCTGGGGAACGACGCATGTAGGCGTATTGTGTTTGTTCAGTTTACTGTCGTCAGAGTCCTCTTGAAATAGAAATAGGACTTGCCGCTTAATGTGATAAGGATCGCCCATTTTAGTTTTGGCTTGAATGTTTTTCCTGATGCCTCGCAAGCCTTAGTATGGTAACACAAAAGTTGAAACTGTTACCATATTTCCTCATTTGACAGATGCAATAGTTATCAGGGCTTTCCTGTCATTTTTAATAAAAGTAATATAGGAGAAAAGTGTAAGAAAAGGTTTTTAAGAGAGACTTTATTTACATAAGCTGGTTCTGAGTTATCAGATCTATTATTAATTAAGTCTGAGCAATCTTCTACTTTTATGCCCTCTGCCCCGCCTCTCAGTCAGGATGTAATTAAAAATTATTTAGATAAAGAGTTAAAAATTCTCTTAAACAAGCTATTGAAGCTATTTTTAATAAAAGAAAAAGAGGCCCTCTCTTAAAGGAGGAATATTTGTCTCTGTCAAAGGAGGAGACTCCTGTTGATATTAAGAAAGAGAGTAAGGCTTTAAGGAAAAGCCAACACTTATAAGGGGGATGCCTAATGTCCATAAAAACACAAGACAACGTTGCCTGAGTGCTACAAAAGCCCAGGCTGTCCAATCGGGCACATTTACAAGGAGCGACAAATCTGGTGCAATAGATATAGGTGTCCCTCATAGCACTAGTGGAATGAGTGATCTTCATGACACAAGAAATGTATTCTACTCCCAAAATACATCTTTACTACCAAGACTATTAAGTATCCAACAGGTGCAGATATGATTATCCCTACTCTTATTACTCACCCAAGGGGATCAAACTGTTGCCCGTGGACTACATTAGTTCTTTTGTTACATTTTGGATCCGTAAGTCTCTGGAGACAGAGTCTCGTAATTTAATGACAGCAGAGTGCCCTAGACCTTTCGTGGATAACAAGGCAGGAAGTACACCAAATCTGGATCCAGAGTTATTGACCTTCCTGTTCAAATTGGGAAAAGATCCAAGAAAAGGACTTGAACGTTGCCTTAAGCAATGCCAAGATGGGATCTTTGATATGGTGGAAGAAGCTTGTTTCAAACACATTCCCGTTGACGTAGAGTTACTTATGGGTTGGAGCCAAAGGGCTTTATGCCTGCTTAGCAATGCTAATGCTGGCCTTGTAGATGAAAGAAGGAGGGCTATTCTTATAAAAATAAATCCTAAGCTAGGGGATTTAGCAAACAAATCATCCACTAGTGACCCTAATGGTCTACTCTTTGGGGAAAGCTTCATTAAGAGCCTAAGCAAGTACAATTCAACGTTTAATGCTTTTAGCAAGGCCCAATATAACATGTGTTGCATGTTCAACAATAGAGTTTTTGGAAGGGCTGACAGGAGGGGACTGGCTGACGGTCGTGATTTACAAAAGTCCCAATACTATTACCAAGACCAACAAGGTTACCGATGGGCTTTACGCTCCAACATTTTTCCGCAAAAGAGGCAGATCATCCCGGTCACATGGCAGAGGAAAATCTCAAGGTGCTGGAGACCATGGTAAGTGTACTTCCTTCAGTTGGTTCTTACCACACAAAGGTACAGGGAAGATTGCGGATCTTTGCACAAAATTGACTAACCATAACAAAAGATTCATGGGTATTGCAAACCGTGAACAATTTCAAAATAGATTTTTGGGATACCCTTTTCCAAGTTTGTCAACCAAAAGAGTTATCATTGGATCAAGATCAAATTACACTAGTAGATTCAGAGGTTGCTCTATGTTGCAAAGAGAGGCAATTTCCAAGGTTTTGGAACCAGAGATAGGGTTTGTAAGCCCGTTTTCTTTTTCAAGAAAAGGGACAGAGGTTGGCATCCAGTAGTAAATCTAAAAGAATCAAACAAATTCCTAGTTTACAGACATTTCAAGATGGAAGGAATCCATCTTCTCAAAGACATCCTTCAATACTGAGGCTGGATGGTGAAGCTAGATCTAAAAGATGCATACTTCACAATCCCCATGGGCGCAGGTTCTCAAAGGTTTTTGAAAGTCAGATGGAGAGGCATTTTATACCAATTCTCTTGTCTTCCTTTTGGTCTCTCATCAGCCACTTGGTGCTTTCCAAAAGTGATGCATCCAGTGGTTGCCTTTCTAAGAAAAATGGGCATGAGATTAATAATTTACCCGGATGACATACTGCTGATGTTTCAAGATCAAGGGGAGCTGTTGAGACATATGAGGTGGACCAGAGAGCTCTTGAAATCCTTAGGGTTCATTATTAATTTAGAGAGGTCAGTCATTTACCCTTTGCAGTTTTTGGAGTGTCTGGGTATTCAGGTAAATACCAATCTGACCCAACTGTGTTTTAATCAGAAAAAAACTTTCAAAGATTAAATAAAGGAGTGAGCCATGTGCTTACGAAGGACATGGTGACCCTGAAGGTTTTAGCAAGAGTGATGGGACTCTTGTCTTCTTCCATTTGAGCTGTTTCTCTGGGTCCTTTGCATTAAAGGGCTCTACCGAGACTGAAGACGATCGGCTTGAGGAAGGGTCTTTGGCATGCAGATACGGTTCCTCTATCCCAAGGTGCTTAAAAGGATTTAGAATGGTGGTTGAACAACCTAGGGTGTTGGAATGGCAAAGCAATATTTGAGAATGTTCCAGAAATTATGGTGGAGTCGCATGCAAGCAACCTTGGTTGGGGTACAAGATTAGGAAAGATAGAGAATGGAGGGAGATAGTCCAAGGAAGAAAAGTTGTTGCACATGAACTGTTAAGAATTGTTAGCAGGACTGAACTCCTTGATGAGTTTCAAATCAACCTTACAAAAACAGTGTAGTATTGATTTGTATTGACAATTTCACAGCCATATCTTGCATCAGTCGCTGAGAGGGATCAAGGTCAAAACTAGCCAAAAAGATTTGGTATTTTTGTTGGGACCAAAGAATTGTGTTGAAAGCAGAGTTCATTCCAGGTCACCAAAACCAGAGCACGGAGTGGAACTCAAGGTTTCTGAGGGATTCCACTGACCGGAAGCTGAATCCAGTGTATTTCAAAAAGATTCGGAATCTTTGGGGTCCTTTACAGGTAGACTTATTTGCCAGTATACTGACATTCCAGGAAACAAAGAATTTCAGTTGGAGACCGGATCCCAGGGCACTAGTGGATGCTTTAATGCAGACTTGGAGAGAAGGGAATTGTTTTGCCTTCCCACTGTTTGCAATGATTCAGTGAATCTTGTGAAAAGTTTGAAAGGAATGTTGCAAGATTGTCCCATTAACTCCTTTTTGGACTTCTCAAGTGTGGTTTCCTGGGGTAATGGAACTGGCAGTAGAAATACCTTGTTTGATACCAGTATGTCCAGGTCTGTTGGCATGTCAGGACGAAGAAGTTGGTGCTAGAAGGGACCTCGAACTTCCTTGTTTGGAGGGTATCAGGGGATCCGCTATCACCTTGAGCCTTTCAGGAGAGTCTAAAGATTTATTGGATGAGTCCTGGGCACCAGGTACCAGAAAAATATACAGAGGTGTATGGAGGAAGTGGTGTGGTTTGTGTTCGGAGAGGAATTGTTATGCATTCCCACTGTTTGCACTGATTCAAAGAGTCTTGTTAAAAGTTTGAAAGGAATGTTGCAAGACAGTCCCAGTAACTCCTTTTTGGACTTCTCAGGTGTGGTTTCCTGGGGTAATGTAACTGGCAGTAGAAATGCCTCGTTTGATACTAGAATGTCCAAGCCTGTTCGAATGTCACAACAAAGAAGCTTGTGCTAGAAGGGACTTTGAACCTTCTTGTTTGGAGGGTATCAGGGAATTCTCTATATACTTGGACCTTTCAGGAGAGGCTAAAGATTTATTGGATAAGCCCTGGGCACCAGGTACCAGAAAAAGATACAAATGTGTATGGAGGAAGTGGTGTGGTTGGTGCTTGGAGAGGAATTTGGATCCCGTACAGGTCCCTATAGTAGAAGTTGGTAACTATCTCACTGAACTTTTCAGGTTGGACTCTCTTACAGAACAGCTAACTGTTACAGATCAGGAATTTCTGCAGGTCATCCCCTAGTTAATAATTTTGCTATTGGAGTGATCCTTTGGTCCGCAGAGTTAGGAAAGGAGTAAAACTTCAGCAGCCTCCTAGGACTCGCTACGATTCTATATGGAATGTTAATAAGGTTTTTGACCTCTTCATCTCATGGCCAGATATTTTTTATCTTTCATTGAAACACATATTTTGAAAATTAGCAACTTTGCTTTGTGTTATTTCTTTTAGAAGAGTGTCTAATGTTAAAGCTTTAGAAACAAGAAATAGATTCTGTTCCATAGATGGAGTTCCTTTTGATATCTGGAAAAGGACTAAGGCAATGTCTGAGAGCACTTTCTATCCGCTTTTCAATGAGTGCAAGAAATTATGTGTTGTGAGTTGTATGAAAGTATATGAGCAGAGGTTGTTAGAATTTAGAGTGAACGGTAAGGATCAATTACTAATCTCATATGTGAAACCATATAAGGATGCTACTATTTCCAGGTGGGTAAGAACTGAGATATCTGAAGCTGGGATTGACTTATCCAGGTTTGGAGCTCACTCTGCCAGGTGGGGCAATGCCTAGTTAAGTCTTCTGGGCCAGTGGAACACTTGCTGATATATTGAAGGCGGCAGACTGGTCCAGTGCTAGCACTTTTGCAAAGTTTTATCTTAAACCAGTGGAGCATGTGGGCAGTCTGGCGCTAGAGAGCTTGAAACATGCATGATGGTAGCCTCAGGTCTTGTAATGAAATGACAATTCTCCAATTATCATACAGAGAGAACATTGATTTAATTAAAGACAACGGAGACTAACATTATCCCTCCCACTACACCCTTGTGTAAAAAAAAAGTGGGGAAGTAAAAGTTATTGTATAATCCACTGCTAATTATTCTGTGATTCGCTGTTCTTCGTTTACAGAATGAAGTTTTTCTGTTGATTGCAAGGATTTGTAGTATTACCTCGTTTCTCTTTCTTTTCAGACTCAACCTTGAAATAAGAACATTTTCACCATCAAGCCTGAAGTTTGTCCTTTGCTTTGTCACAGCACAAAGAGGGATGTGCCTGGCTGTTATGGATTGATATTACTTGTTAAATTCCAATTTGAAATTTTCTGGTTATGATGTTTTTGTTGTTCTTTAAAGGGCTGCAGTTTGGGGCAGCAATAAAGGATTACTATATAATGTTAGCCTCCGTTGTCTTTAATGAAATCAAAATTCTCTCTGTTTGATAATTGAAGAATCATCTTTCTCCTTGTCCATTTCTGGCCACAGAACATTATAAGGTGCCCAAGGTCTGTTACGTATCAGGGAGATCTGATGTATCGGAGTGACAGAATATTGGGGTTTGTGCTGCATGGCATATTTTTGTCATACATGCAAACATTTCCACATGTAGGGATAATCCTAGTCTGGATCTCCCTCACCATAAAGAAATAAAGAATACAATCTTCAGCATTTGCTATGTCACGTGTGTCAAAGGACCCTTGTTGTGGCCATAGACTCATATTTGGGGCTGAACTTTTAGTCCATCATGCAAAATTATCCACATATGGTACAACACCGTACCAACTATTTTCTCATTCAGTAACTATCTAACTAGGGGTGAGATCAGTGCTTTGCAAAACCGATTGAATACTCACCTGCTGCATTGAGTTATCATGTAATGTGAATCCTCCCACAGCTTCACAAAATCCCATCTTAGGGTCTGGCTGACTATGCGTTCCCTGAAATCGCAACCGCGCAAGCTCAGTCGTTCGAAGTTTCATAGCTCTAGAGAACATGTCCTGCTCTCTTTCTTTAGTGTCAGTGTGATTGTGCACTCCCATCGCTCCCTTTGTATGGTCAAGATCAGTAAGGGGCCTTTCTTGAGTACTAATATCATAAGAAGAGTGCCTAGCCTTTGAAAATCGAAGTATTTAACCTATGTTATCTACATGCATATGTATTAACAGTACTCTACCATTCTCCCAAAACTTCCCCGAATCTTCCCTGAAAGGTTATCATAATATCCTTCTCTCCTTGTTTCTGTCATCCCTTCAGTCCTCACTTCGTGATGACCATTACTGAACACTTACTGGTGAAACTATTACATTCCCCTTCTCCTTCTCCGAGGGTGGTAAATTACCTTCAGTCCTCCCATAGTCCTCATCTCTTTCTTGGGATACTGGCCATTGTGCCATACTAACAGCCCTGTCTAAATAGTCATTCCATCTAGCATCATCTACTTCTTTCTGTTGTAGAGCAAACATCCATTCCCTAACTATACTTCTTGTTACCTCCCTCTTCTGTAATAAGTGCAATGTTGCTGATGAAACTTGTAACTAATTGTCACTGTCTCCTGGACCCTGCTCTTCACCTCTACCCTCCTGGGAGGAAGCTGGATGTAAATGCAGTGTAAACTGTGCTTCTGAAAGTCACCCACCCCTACTTGTAGTCTGGAAGTACTTGCATGTCTTGGCTTTGACGTCTGTGGGGCAGCATTAGGGAACCTCTTTGGGGAATGTGAAGGGATCTCAACTTCAGGATTCTCAAAGACCATCGCGGCTACCTGTAGTTGTGTCTGAAGATAAATATCAGGTACCTTAGGGGAAGTACTCATTGAGTCATAGGGAGGTGGGGAAACGAACTGGGTACTTAGGATATTAGCATCATTAGACTTGAAGAATCATTAGACTTCTCACAAAACACTCTCTATAAGGCTAGGGTGGCTTCTCGCATCTGCAGTTCAGCTCCTGCATATTTACTCTTAGGGAATGTAACAATGTGCTTTAATATTTTGCCATCAAATGTTCTTTCTTTGGCTAGGGATACATATGCTTCTGAGTAGCCTTAAATGACTCTTGACAATATTTCTGTAATTTTCTCTGATCACCTGGAAAGGTCTTCTGAATGTGCTCTAAGGGATTCTCAATAACCCTTCCCACGTATTTCTAACAACTTTTGCAATTTAACTTTTACTGTCCACTCAATATTTCTCCTTTTATATTTTAACACTAGCCCATACAAACACGAAATTTGTCAATATGTCTTTTCAGTCATATGTTAAACACTATACATCATAATGCAATATTAAACAAATCACTCTGTGGCCACATTTCTATTTACACGCACACTCATCGCCATTTAAAAAATATGAACACTTCAACTATTTGCAAATGTTAAGCACAATTGTTTTGACTCTGAACTGTAAATAATGTTTGCAGCAACTGGCCACTTCCCTCTGTGCTCAAGAGAGGATAACCCTCAAACCATGTGTCTCATAGACCATGGAATGACTACTGGACATTAGGTCCTGGACAGTAATTCGAGTGTTTACATTGTATTAGGAGGCAAAGCTTTCGTGGTCGTGGAAGGAGTCTTTCTGCTGTTTCTCTATGTCAAAATATTGGAACACCTATTGGAAACCCAACATCAAATTACCTACATTGACCACTTCAAATTGTGTATTTGGGATAAACACTTTACCAAGTACGCAGCACCTTAACTTAATATTGTGCAACACATTCACACAATCTAGCATTTGATAACCTTACAACCCTAAATTTACATTACATCTCTGTTTACCATTGCAGGAGAGACAAGTCACACAATTTACATAAAACATGGACCGGCCTACAGACTTAAACTCACCCAACTTTCTTTTTCTCAAAACTACGGCCTATGTACGGCTGCCCGCAACCTAGTGATGTGACCCTGGTGACCAGAATGGTCTTCTGAGCTTGGAGAACGACCTTAAGGGACACCCACTGTGCCCATACCTTGACATAGCAAACACCCCTTTGGCAAGGTACATGGTTGCATGAAGTGGCCAAGCTGCAAGCGTTTGATAAATGGGATCTGGTGGGCATATCCCAGCTGGAAGAAGTGTGGGCCAGCTCCCACATGCGTTCCTTTCAAGACCTCACAGAGTACCAATTATCGCATTAACCCAGTTCTACAAATATCACCAACTACACCATGCTCTCCATACACATCTCACACATGTAGAAGTGCTCGGAATACAGTCCATTTGAAGTTAAGATTCTCATGCAACAGACAAATGCATACCTGGAGGGCATTCATTCTGGTCAGGCAGCCTAACAGCGAGCTTTTCAGACTCTGGCCTCAGCACTGATGGCAGCCATTGTCCATGTGTCCAGCCTCCCCCGTCCAACTTCCTCCACCCAGACCCAATCCCCAGTACCTCAGCCTATCCCAAGCACACCATCAGACCAGCATGCACACACCTCAACACACAAGGGTAGCTCTGGCAAACATAAGCACCACACATCCCACAGGCACTCACACAAGCATCATACCCATGCAGATATACCAACAGCCACTGCCTCCACTGTGTCCCCCTCCTCCACATCTCCCTCCTCCCTCCCTGTCACGTCTCCACTCACACCTGCATGCACTACATCTTCAGCCACTACGTCCATCACCAGCACGCCCATCACCACACACCGCTCATGTGCACTCACAACTCCCACTACCATTCACACATCCCCTGTGTCCTCTCCAAGTGTGTCTGTGAGCCCACCTCCCAAAGTACACAAACGCAGTCACACACTCACCCAACAGCCATCCACCTCACAACAGCCTCCAGCCCATGCACCTTCACCAAAAGTCAGCAAACGAACACCTCCTATAACCACTACCTCTTCCTCCACTCCCAAACCCCCTCCATCTACCCGTCCCAGTGTGTCTAAAAAACTTTTCCTGTCAAACCTTGACCTATTCCCTACACCTCCCCCATCCCTTCCGTCCCCTATGGCCCGTCTTTCCAGGTCCCAACCCAGAACCTCAGCCACCACATCACCGGGATCAGTGGTGCCAGCAGTAATCGGCTTCTGGAGTGCGCCAAGCAGCAGGGCATCCAGTGTCCCAAAGAGCCAGGCCAAGGACATTCCCCCACCTCAAAAACAAAAGAAGTTGGCCACAGCCCGGAGGGAGAAGGCCAAAACACCTGCCACCAAGGGCTCTCCCAGGACAACAGTTGGGAGTGGCAAGACAGCTGAGCCACCATCCAAGGTGGGGGAGGGCCAGAGAAAGAGAGGGAAGTTGCCGCCAACCTGCACGGCGGACCAGACCACCACTGGCACCGCCACCTGCACCGCCACCTGCACCGCCGCCACGGGCACCGCCACTCAGGACACCGCCGCCAGCAGCACGCTCATTGAGCCCCCCACCAGAACTGTCGCCCTGGACATTGCCGCCAGCAGCACGCTCAGTGAGCCCCCACCAGCACCGCCGCCCAGGACACCGCCGCCAGCAGCACGCTCAGTGAGCCCCCCTACCAGCACCGCTGCCCAATGAGCACCGCAAGCTCCGCCGCTACTGAGGCCGCCGCCAGCACCGCCAGCGGCCACGCCACAACCTGTGCCAGTAGCACCACCACAGACATGGCTGCCATTCCCAGTGGTCAGTCGTACGAGGCTGGTGGTCAGTTCCAGGGGCCTGGACAGCTCACATGTTGGCCCACCGTCAGCGGAATGTCAGATCCACTACCTCAGTCCTTGGCAGGATGAAGCACTCTGGGCACAAAGCCCCCTCCGGAACCAGTGGAGACTGTTATCCACTTGAGAGACTGTGGCTTTGCACTCCCCAGGATAAAGCAGTGGACAAACCACCCACTGAAAAGACTTGAGAGACTGTAGCTTTGCACTCCCCAGGATAAAGCAGTGGGCAAACCACCCACGGAAAATACTTTAGAGACTGTGGCTTTGCACTCCCCAGGATACATGAATGGGCATGGAGCCCCCTAGTGGAGCTGGCGTCGGGCACTTATGCGGCTGAGGTGCCCTTCTTCCCTTCCCCCTGAGGTGGCTGTTTTTTTTTCAATCTGATGCCCCTGCAGTGTTCTCTCCGTTTGGATCGGGTTTTGACTGTGGGCCTCGCCCATGCCTTTTGGGCACAGTGGTCAATGGACTATGTAGGTGCAGTACATGGACTTGAATTCTTGGTGTACATATTTGTTAATAGTGTATATATATTTTTGAGTAATAGATTTTTCCTGATTACAAACGTTCAAATCATTTCCTTTTCTCATTGCGTTCTTCCAGGGGGGGTTGAGGGGTGTAAATGTCATGTTTCATCATGGATTGGGGTGTGTTGTGTGTGAGGGTGGTGGTGGGGGTGTTGCGTGTGTGTGTCACTCTCTTTTCCCTCCCCCCTCCCCTGTGTCGTAGGTGCAGTACTCACCGTGGTCGTCGCCGCCATCGGTTGTGCTCCTGGTAGAGGAGCAGGAAGACAATGGCAGGCAGAATTTGGAGTTCCGGCTCCATGGCGTCCTGGTTCCTTGTGGGGTGTGTAGAGGTGAGAGTTTCCCCTTCCAAGTCCTGTTTCCACTCTCATAATGGTGTGGGCGGTACATTGTCTTCCGCCTGTCTGTTGGAGGTGACCGCCATGCTGTTTGTTTGTACCGCCGTGGCGGTCGGAGTGTTAAAGTAGCTGTCTATGTTGGTGGTTTCCGCCATGGTCGTGATTCCATTTTTTTTACCGCCAGCCTGTTGGCGGTCTTACCGCCACTTTACCACTGACCGCCAGGGTTGTAATGAGGGCCATTATCTGTCTCATCAAGAGAGCTAAGTATACTCTTTATGTCACCTACTGCCAAGGGGGTGCCTACACTTTTCTTTTCAAAGGACACAATCCAGTTCCCTTTTCCCTCTGTAAGTGGTGGTAACAACTTTATAAGATTTCCTTACACGATCTAAGGCTACCATTATGCAGTAATCCTTTAATGCTGCCCTAAACTGCAGCCTATTAAAGAGCAACAAATACATCATAAACAGAAAATTCCAAATTGGAGTTTCAAAAGTAATATTAGTTCATGACAACCAGGCACATTCCTCTTTTATTGGCTGCTCCTCAACAAAAGAAGTAGCATTTGCTTTCTTTGTAATTACTATATATTTCATGTTAAATTATAATTGTTATACTCGCTGTTACAGATAATTACAGCTTTACCCCTCCAATTTATGGTCAGGTTTATATTGCTTTTTCTTTAGTTAATAAAATAATGTATGACTTAAAAAAGTATAAAGTGGGTAATCTTTATCATACTGATGGTGTCTTTTAAGACTTCTGCTTTGTATAAAGAAAGCCCTTGATGCGTTCCAATTAGAACGCCTTATCCTTTGTACCAAAACCGTCCGTTTGGAACAGGGGAACAAGTTAGTTAACTTGCTTCCCCAGCTCCCAGTTCATCGAGCAGTGAGTTGCTTTGCTGGAAATCAGAGCACTTAATTGGAAAGCGGAGCACTTAACTTCAATGGTACTTACCTCACTTCCCCGGCTCTGGCTTCAAATATCCAACAAGCTGATCTCCGTTAGTGACGCCAGAGGGCGGACCACCTCATTTCAAATTCTCTTCCCTGGGAGTGCCAAACTTTTTAATTGAGCAATCATCTGGGGAACGACGCATGTAGGCGTATTGTGTTTGTTCAGTTTACTGTCGTCAGAGTCCTCTTGAAATAGAAATAGGACTTGCCGCTTAATGTGATAAGGATCGCCCATTTTAGTTTTGGCTTGAATGTTTTTCCTGATGCCTCGCAAGCCTTAGTATGGTAACACAAAAGTTGAAACTGTTACCATATTTCCTCATTTGACAGATGCAATAGTTATCAGGGCTTTCCTGTCATTTTTAATAAAAGTAATATAGGAGAAAAGTGTAAGAAAAGGTTTTTAAGAGAGACTTTATTTACATAAGCTGGTTCTGAGTTATCAGATCTATTATTAATTAAGTCTGAGCAATCTTCTACTTTTATGCCCTCTGCCCCGCCTCTCAGTCAGGATGTAATTAAAAATTATTTAGATAAAGAGTTAAAAATTCTCTTAAACAAGCTATTGAAGCTATTTTTAATAAAAGAAAAAGAGGCCCTCTCTTAAAGGAGGAATATTTGTCTCTGTCAAAGGAGGAGACTCCTGTTGATATTAAGAAAGAGAGTAAGGCTTTAAGGAAAAGCCAACACTTATAAGGGGGATGCCTAATGTCCATAAAAACACAAGACAACGTTGCCTGAGTGCTACAAAAGCCCAGGCTGTCCAATCGGGCACATTTACAAGGAGCGACAAATCTGGTGCAATAGATATAGGTGTCCCTCACAGCACTAGTGGAATGAGTGATCTTCATGACACAAGAAATGTATTCTACTCCCAAAATACATCTTTACTACCAAGACTATTAAGTATCCAACAGGTGCAGATATGATTATCCCTACTCTTATTACTCACCCAAGGGGATCAAACTGTTGCCCGTGGACTACATTAGTTCTTTTGTTACATTTTGGATCCGTAAGTCTCTGGAGACAGAGTCTCGTAATTTAATGACAGCAGAGTGCCCTAGACCTTTCGTGGATAACAAGGCAGGAAGTACACCAAATCTGGATCCAGAGTTATTGACCTTCCTGTTCAAATTGGGAAAAGATCCAAGAAAAGGACTTGAACGTTGCCTTAAGCAATGCCAAGATGGGATCTTTGATATGGTGGAAGAAGCTTGTTTCAAACACATTCCCGTTGACGTAGAGTTACTTATGGGTTGGAGCCAAAGGGCTTTATGCCTGCTTAGCAATGCTAATGCTGGCCTTGTAGATGAAAGAAGGAGGGCTATTCTTATAAAAATAAATCCTAAGCTAGGGGATTTAGCAAACAAATCATCCACTAGTGACCCTAATGGTCTACTCTTTGGGGAAAGCTTCATTAAGAGCCTAAGCAAGTACAATTCAACGTTTAATGCTTTTAGCAAGGCCCAATATAACATGTGTTGCATGTTCAACAATAGAGTTTTTGGAAGGGCTGACAGGAGGGGACTGGCTGACGGTCGTGATTTACAAAAGTCCCAATACTATTACCAAGACCAACAAGGTTACCGATGGGCTTTACGCTCCAACATTTTTCCGCAAAAGAGGCAGATCATCCCGGTCACATGGCAGAGGAAAATCTCAAGGTGCTGGAGACCATGGTAAGTGTACTTCCTTCAGTTGGTTCTTACCACACAAAGGTACAGGGAAGATTGCGGATCTTTGCACAAAATTGACTAACCATAACAAAAGATTCATGGGTATTGCAAACCGTGAACAATTTCAAAATAGATTTTTGGGATACCCTTTTCCAAGTTTGTCAACTAAAAGAGTTATCATTGGATCAAGATCAAATTACACTAGTAGATTCAGAGGTTGCTCTATGTTGCAAAGAGAGGCAATTTCCAAGGTTTTGGAACCAGAGATAGGGTTTGTAAGCCCGTTTTCTTTTTCAAGAAAAGGGACAGAGGTTGGCATCCAGTAGTAAATCTAAAAGAATCAAACAAATTCCTAGTTTACAGACATTTCAAGATGGAAGGAATCAATCTTCTCAAAGACATCCTTCAATACTGAGGCTGGATGGTGAAGCTAGATCTAAAAGATGCATACTTCACAATCCCCATGGGCGCAGGTTCTCAAAGGTTTTTGAAAGTCAGATGGAGAGGCATTTTATACCAATTCTCTTGTCTTCCTTTTGGTCTCTCATCAGCCACTTGGTGCTTTCCAAAAGTGATGCATCCAGTGGTTGCCTTTCTAAGAAAAATGGGCATGAGATTAATAATTTACCCGGATGACATACTGCTGATGTTTCAAGATCAAGGGGAGCTGTTGAGACATATGAGGTGGACCAGAGAGCTCTTGAAATCCTTAGGGTTCATTATTAATTTAGAGAGGTCAGTCATTTACCCTTTGCAGTTTTTGGAGTGTCTGGGTATTCAGGTAAATACCAATCTGACCCAACTGTGTTTTAATCAGAAAAAAACTTTCAAAGATTAAATAAAGGAGTGAGCCATGTGCTTACGAAGGACATGGTGACCCTGAAGGTTTTAGCAAGAGTGATGGGACTCTTGTCTTCTTCCATTTGAGCTGTTTCTCTGGGTCCTTTGCATTAAAGGGCTCTACCGAGACTGAAGACGATCGGCTTGAGGAAGGGTCTTTGGCATGCAGATACGGTTCCTCTATCCCAAGGTGCTTAAAAGGATTTAGAATGGTGGTTGAACAACCTAGGGTGTTGGAATGGCAAAGCAATATTTGAGAATGTTCCAGAAATTATGGTGGAGTCGCATGCAAGCAACCTTGGTTGGGGTACAAGATTAGGAAAGATAGAGAATGGAGGGAGATAGTCCAAGGAAGAAAAGTTGTTGCACATGAACTGTTAAGAATTGTTAGCAGGACTGAACTCCTTGATGAGTTTCAAATCAACCTTACAAAAACAGTGTAGTATTGATTTGTATTGACAATTTCACAGCCATATCTTGCATCAGTCGCTGAGAGGGATCAAGGTCAAAACTAGCCAAAAAGATTTGGTATTTTTGTTGGGACCAAAGAATTGTGTTGAAAGCAGAGTTCATTCCAGGTCACCAAAACCAGAGCACGGAGTGGAACTCAAGGTTTCTGAGGGATTCCACTGACCGGAAGCTGAATCCAGTGTATTTCAAAAAGATTCGTAATCTTTGGGGTCCTTTACAGGTAGACTTATTTGCCAGTATACTGACATTCCAGGAAACAAAGAATTTCAGTTGGAGACCGGATCCCAGGGCACTAGTGGATGCTTTAATGCAGACTTGGAGAGAAGGGAATTGTTTTGCCTTCCCACTGTTTGCAATGATTCAGTGAATCTTGTGAAAAGTTTGAAAGGAATGTTGCAAGATTGTCCCATTAACTCCTTTTTGGACTTCTCAAGTGTGGTTTCCTGGGGTAATGGAACTGGCAGTAGAAATACCTTGTTTGATACCAGTATGTCCAGGTCTGTTGGCATGTCAGGACGAAGAAGTTGGTGCTAGAAGGGACCTCGAACTTCCTTGTTTGGAGGGTATCAGGGGATCCGCTATCACCTTGAGCCTTTCAGGAGAGTCTAAAGATTTATTGGATGAGTCCTGGGCACCAGGTACCAGAAAAATATACAGAGGTGTATGGAGGAAGTGGTGTGGTTTGTGTTCGGAGAGGAATTGTTATGCATTCCCACTGTTTGCACTGATTCAAAGAGTCTTGTTAAAAGTTTGAAAGGAATGTTGCAAGACAGTCCCAGTAACTCCTTTTTGGACTTCTCAGGTGTGGTTTCCTGGGGTAATGTAACTGGCAGTAGAAATGCCTCGTTTGATACTAGAATGTCCAAGCCTGTTCGAATGTCACAACAAAGAAGCTTGTGCTAGAAGGGACTTTGAACCTTCTTGTTTGGAGGGTATCAGGGAATTCTCTATATACTTGGACCTTTCAGGAGAGGCTAAAGATTTATTGGATAAGCCCTGGGCACCAGGTACCAGAAAAAGATACAAATGTGTATGGAGGAAGTGGTGTGGTTGGTGCTTGGAGAGGAATTTGGATCCCGTACAGGTCCCTATAGTAGAAGTTGGTAACTATCTCACTGAACTTTTCAGGTAGGACTCTCTTACAGAACAGCTAACTGTTACAGATCAGGAATTTCTGCAGGTCATCCCCTAGTTAATAATTTTGCTATTGGAGTGATCCTTTGGTCCGCAGAGTTAGGAAAGGAGTAAAACTTCAGCAGCCTCCTAGGACTCGCTACGATTCTATATGGAATGTTAATAAGGTTTTTGACCTCTTCATCTCATGGCCAGATATTTTTTATCTTTCTTTGAAACACATATTTTGAAAATTAGCAACTTTGCTTTGTGTTATTTCTTTTAGAAGAGTGTCTAATGTTAAAGCTTTAGAAACAAGAAATAGATTCTGTTCCATAGATGGAGTTCCTTTTGATATCTGGAAAAGGACTAAGGCAATGTCTGAGAGCACTTTCTATCCGCTTTTCAATGAGTGCAAGAAATTATGTGTTGTGAGTTGTATGAAAGTATATGAGCAGAGGTTGTTAGAATTTAGAGTGAACGGTAAGGATCAATTACTAATCTCATATGTGAAACCATATAAGGATGCTACTATTTCCAGGTGGGTAAGAACTGAGATATCTGAAGCTGGGATTGACTTATCCAGGTTTGGAGCTCACTCTGCCAGGTGGGGCAATGCCTAGTTAAGTCTTCTGGGCCAGTGGAACACTTGCTGATATATTGAAGGCGGCAGACTGGTCCAGTGCTAGCACTTTTGCAAAGTTTTATCTTAAACCAGTGGAGCATGTGGGCAGTCTGGCGCTAGAGAGCTTGAAACATGCATGATGGTAGCCTCAGGTCTTGTAATGAAATGACAATTCTCCAATTATCATACAGAGAGAACATTGATTTAATTAAAGACAACGGAGACTAACATTATCCCTCCCACTACACCCTTGTGTAAAAAAAAAGTGGGGAAGTAAAAGTTATTGTATAATCCACTGCTAATAATTCTGTGATTCGCTGTTCTTCGTTTACAGAATGAAGTTTTTCTGTTGATTGCAAGGATTTGTAGTATTACCTCGTTTCTCTTTCTTTTCAGACTCAACCTTGAAATAAGAACATTTTCACCATCAAGCCTGAAGTTTGTCCTTTGCTTTGTCACAGCACAAAGAGGGATGTGCCTGGCTGTTATGGATTGATATTACTTGTTAAATTCCAATTTGAAATTTTCTGGTTATGATGTTTTTGTTGTTCTTTAAAGGGCTGCAGTTTGGGGCAGCAATAAAGGATTACTATATAATGTTAGCCTCCGTTGTCTTTAATGAAATCAAAATTCTCTCTGTTTGATAATTGAAGAATCATCTTTCTCCTTGTCCATTTCTGGCCACAGAACATTATAAGGTGCCCAAGGTCTGTTACGTATCAGGGAGATCTGATGTATCGGAGTGACAGAATATTGGGGTTTGTGCTGCATGGCATATTTTTGTCATACATGCAAACATTTCCACATGTAGGGATAATCCTAGTCTGGATCTCCCTCACCATAAAGAAATAAAGAATACAATCTTCAGCATTTGCTATGTCACGTGTGTCAAAGGACCCTTGTTGTGGCCATAGACTCATATTTGGGGCTGAACTTTTAGTCCATCATGCAAAATTATCCACATATGGTACAACACCGTACCAACTATTTTCTCATTCAGTAACTATCTAACTAGGGGTGAGATCAGTGCTTTGCAAAACCGATTGAATACTCACCTGCTGCATTGAGTTATCATGTAATGTGAATCCTCCCACAGCTTCACAAAATCCCATCTTAGGGTCTGGCTGACTATGCGTTCCCTGAAATCGCAACCGCGCAAGCTCAGTCGTTCGAAGTTTCATAGCTCTAGAGAACATGTCCTGCTCTCTTTCTTTAGTGTCAGTGTGATTGTGCACTCCCATCGCTCCCTTTGTATGGTCAAGATCAGTAAGGGGCCTTTCTTGAGTACTAATATCATAAGAAGAGTGCCTAGCCTTTGAAAATCGAAGTATTTAACCTATGTTATCTACATGCATATGTATTAACAGTACTCTACCATTCTCCCAAAACTTCCCCGAATCTTCCCTGAAAGGTTATCATAATATCCTTCTCTCCTTGTTTCTGTCATCCCTTCAGTCCTCACTTCGTGATGACCATTACTGAACACTTACTGGTGAAACTATTACATTCCCCTTCTCCTTCTCCGAGGGTGGTAAATTACCTTCAGTCCTCCCATAGTCCTCATCTCTTTCTTGGGATACTGGCCATTGTGCCATACTAACAGCCCTGTCTAAATAGTCATTCCATCTAGCATCATCTACTTCTTTCTGTTGTAGAGCAAACATCCATTCCCTAACTATACTTCTTGTTACCTCCCTCTTCTGTAATAAGTGCAATGTTGCTGATGAAACTTGTAACTAATTGTCACTGTCTCCTGGACCCTGCTCTTCACCTCTACCCTCCTGGGAGGAAGCTGGATGTAAATGCAGTGTAAACTGTGCTTCTGAAAGTCACCCACCCCTACTTGTAGTCTGGAAGTACTTGCATGTCTTGGCTTTGACGTCTGTGGGGCAGCATTAGGGAACCTCTTTGGGGAATGTGAAGGGATCTCAACTTCAGGATTCTCAAAGACCATCGCGGCTACCTGTAGTTGTGTCTGAAGATAAATATCAGGTACCTTAGGGGAAGTACTCATTGAGTCATAGGGAGGTGGGGAAACGAACTGGGTACTTAGGATATTAGCATCATTAGACTTGAAGAATCATTAGACTTCTCACAAAACACTCTCTATAAGGCTAGGGTGGCTTCTCGCATCTGCAGTTCAGCTCCTGCATATTTACTCTTAGGGAATGTAACAATGTGCTTTAATATTTTGCCATCAAATGTTCTTTCTTTGGCTAGGGATACATATGCTTCTGAGTAGCCTTAAATGACTCTTGACAATATTTCTGTAATTTTCTCTGATCACCTGGAAAGGTCTTCTGAATGTGCTCTAAGGGATTCTCAATAACCCTTCCCACGTATTTCTAACAACTTTTGCAATTTAACTTTTACTGTCCACTCAATATTTCTCCTTTTATATTTTAACACTAGCCCATACAAACACGAAATTTGTCAATATGTCTTTTCAGTCATATGTTAAACACTATACATCATAATGCAATATTAAACAAATCACTCTGTGGCCACATTTCTATTTACACGCACACTCATCGCCATTTAAAAAATATGAACACTTCAACTATTTGCAAATGTTAAGCACAATTGTTTTGACTCTGAACTGTAAATAATGTTTGCAGCAACTGGCCACTTCCCTCTGTGCTCAAGAGAGGATAACCCTCAAACCATGTGTCTCATAGACCATGGAATGACTACTGGACATTAGGTCCTGGACAGTAATTCGAGTGTTTACATTGTATTAGGAGGCAAAGCTTTCGTGGTCGTGGAAGGAGTCTTTCTGCTGTTTCTCTATGTCAAAATATTGGAACACCTATTGGAAACCCAACATCAAATTACCTACATTGACCACTTCAAATTGTGTATTTGGGATAAACACTTTACCAAGTACGCAGCACCTTAACTTAATATTGTGCAACACATTCACACAATCTAGCATTTGATAACCTTACAACCCTAAATTTACATTACATCTCTGTTTACCATTGCAGGAGAGACAAGTCACACAATTTACATAAAACATGGACCGGCCTACAGACTTAAACTCACCCAACTTTCTTTTTCTCAAAACTACGGCCTATGTACGGCTGCCCGCAACCTAGTGATGTGACCCTGGTGACCAGAATGGTCTTCTGAGCTTGGAGAACGACCTTAAGGGACACCCACTGTGCCCATACCTTGACATAGCAAACACCCCTTTGGCAAGGTACATGGTTGCATGAAGTGGCCAAGCTGCAAGCGTTTGATAAATGGGATCTGGTGGGCATATCCCAGCTGGAAGAAGTGTGGGCCAGCTCCCACATGCGTTCCTTTCAAGACCTCACAGAGTACCAATTATCGCATTAACCCAGTTCTACAAATATCACCAACTACACCATGCTCTCCATACACATCTCACACATGTAGAAGTGCTCGGAATACAGTCCATTTGAAGTTAAGATTCTCATGGCGCACTGGGACAGGGCGGTGTATCCCAAATGTATAAAACACTGATAATTAATGCCTCAGGGGACCTGACCCACATTAGAGACTGATAGGAACAATGGACGGGCCCCATCGATGACACTGATTAGCAAAATGCCTTGGAGGCACCCATAAGTGCAACTATGTCTCATTTGCTACTAATTCAGTCATACTACCTTAACAAGGCATATCTCTCACCAGCCAGGTTATACCGTGCAGGGCTCCTTCCAGATCCTACATGTCCCAGATGTAAAGGGTTTACTGCCGATTTTTACCACATAACCTGGCCCTGCCCCCACATTCAGAGTTATTGAATGCCACTAAAGTGTAAGCTTACTGTGCTATTGGGAGGGGAAATACCACTGTCCCCCTTAGTGATTTTACTGGGAGTCCTAGATAGGGGTTGGAGAAACACGAGCTGAACATACTTTTTAGGGTACAGCCTTAATTGTGTAAAAGAGAGACATTGCAACCCACTGAAGATCTGCCACATCCCCCTCCCTATCGAAATGGCCAAGAGGTGGATTGGTGTGCAAAACAAGGAAAAATAGTTTATGAGGCCAGGGACTGCACATGTAAACACAAACAAATATGGGGGGAATGGCTGGGACAACTCTGTTAAACACTTCTCAGGATGGAGTCCAGAAACTAATGTATCCTATTGCACTGTATTTGATGCTTACTGACAAAGTGTATATTTATTTGCGTGTCTGCAATGCTATAATGTTCTTAAGACAGTCTATGCCGTGATGTTTGTATAACGAAAATCAATAAAACCGGTTTATCAAAAATAAAAAACATGCAACGAACTCTGCATTGTCCTCACCTTAAAAGACAGCAATTGCCGGGTCCTACCTACACCAGTGAATAGCCATAACTTTAGAAGACACTGTGGGGGTCATTCTGACCCTGGCGGTCATGGACCGCCAGGGCCAACGACCGCGGGAGCACCGCCAACAGGCTGGCGGTGCTCCCATGGCATTCTGACCGCGGCAGTACAGCCGCGGTCAGATACGGGAAACCGGCGGTGTACCGCCGGTTTCCCGCTGCCCAAGGGAATCCTCCATGGCGGCGCTGCAAGCAGCGCCGCCATGGGGATTCCGACCCCCTTACCGCCAGCCTTGTTCTGGCGGTTTTGACCGCCAGAACCTGGTTGGCGGTAACGGGTGTCGTGGGGCCCCTGGGGGCCCCTACAGTGCCCATGCCAATGGCATGGGCACTGCAGGGGCCCCCTAACAGGGCCCCACCAAGATTTTCAGTGTCTGCCACGCAGACACTGAAAATCGCGACAGGTGCAACTGCACCCGTCGCACCCCTTCCACTCCGCCGGCTCCATTCGGAGCCGGCATCCTCATGGAAGGGGGTTTCCCGCTGGGCTGGCGGGGGCCTTCTGGCGGTCTCCCGCCAGCCCAGCGGGAAACTCAGAATTACTGCGGCGGTCTTTTGACCGCACAGCGGTATTCTGCCGGCGGGACTTTGGCGGGCGGCGGTCAGAATGACCCCCTGTGTCTGCTTACTTTATCAAAGATGCACAATGATCAATGCAGCAGGGAGAGGCGGTAATCTGGTGGTAGTCATCGGCTGAGGGCAAAAAAGGACTCCTATTCTGGCTCGCTAAATGCTGTGGGGAAACTTATGATTAAAAAAAAGAGAAGAATCCTTTCGGCAAGGCAAACACAGTTTTTTACTGTCACGGCACAGAGAGTAGATATCTCCATTCAAGTAAACAGCTTGTCTCAATGTTGCTCCTTCACAGGCTGCCACTTATACAGCAACATGAGCAATACTTATTAGAAAAGGTCAAATAATAATTTAGTTAGCAGTTTATTGTGGGGATGGTCCAAGTTGAACTGCTTTGTGAGTGGAAGACTGTGCTGTCCATGCTTGTTTGCATTTCAGAACTATTGGAAGGAGAGGGAAACATTTCCAAAAATGGTGGGGGTGTAGTGTATGGAGTTTTACCTGAGGTGGGAATATTTTGCCTACGGAGGGAAAAATTCCTATTGCACAGTTGTAATGGTATTTCTCCATGTACAGTTGTGAATTTGTAAATGTAGGAATGCGTCCACAAGGTTGCAGTTACAAATAGGCCTGGACAGAGCTCACAGAGTTCCACTCTGTCGAATTCCACAGAGTGAATTTAAATCTCTGTGGAATTACGTGGAGGCAGATCCATGGATCCCTCAGGCCTCTGGGCCCTGGTGTCACTGCACCTGCTCACCAATGCAAGCTATGCCCCCTGTATGAGAACACCCAGTAAAACTTTATGGGTTTCTGTGCACATTTTCCTCCTGCTATGTGCGGAGAAATGCATGGGATTGGGAAATATGCGGAACTGAATGTGGAAATATGCGGTTACCACCGGTTTTCCCTGACTTCAGGCTCGTAAACGTATAATTGGCGTAGTTATAGTGGCTGGAATAACTATGTCCAGTCCCGTTATCTTTGCGTAACATTGCTGGCCTAGTTGTAACAGAACTTTACTGCTGATTTCCCAAGAGTACGTCAGAACCACTAATGAAAAAATGGTTTTGGTGAAAAGATGACAGTTTATCACAGTGATGACTCACGTGTCGCCTCATCCAAACTGTGTTGGACAGGTAGTGGTCATGCTGGGCTTAAGAAACGGTTTTAGATGAATAAGGAATTCTTAATACTTGTGTTTCAAAGCAATTCCTGGATTCCTGCTATACACTCTGTGCTGACAACTATAAGAAGAATCTGGAAGTGCCCCGAGCAGTTATCATTGGCACACCTCACAAATAAAATGAGTTGTGTTGTTACAGGTAGAACAGGTCTCTGCAATGCATCTCTCGGAAGGTCACTGCGGTCAGTCACGAAAGACAGACATTGCGCAAGAGCACACTGCCGCCATTCTTGCTGCTTCACTGCACTATTGGAACATTTCCATACTGTTGAACAATTATGTCACCGACGAGTCAGCTCGACTCTGCCCTTAAAGATATTTCTTGTGTAAAACTAATGGGCATATTTAAGAAAAGTGGTGCTTCACACACTGCAGCACCACGTTTCTTCCACACCTTAGCACCCCACTAATGCCATCATATGTACGCCATATTTAAAATGCGGTGCACCATGGCGGTAGTTAGGGGACTAATGTCAGAATTTTTTATGCTAGTCTGGCACTTTGCCCGATTTTCATAAAAAAATTAAACGCTAATCCTGCAAAGCACCAGAGGCCTATTTTAACCAATGGAAGTCTCCTTTTAATGCCTGCTCTGAGCAGGCGTTAAAAGTGCTGAAAGAAAATGGTGTAAAGAAATCTGTTAGATTTCTTTGCGCCATTTATTTGGCCCCCCCCAAGGGGTGAACGTCCACTTTGCATACATTACGCCTGGCACAGGAATAATGTAGCGCAAAGGGTTTCAAATTGGTGCAATGCATGTATTGTGTCACTTAGTAAATATGGCACAGTGTTTTTAGCCTTCCAAAGCCACATTACCATTAAAAAAAATGACGCTAATGTGGTGTTAGAATGGCACTAGGGGCTCTTAAATATGCCCCTAAATTATTAGCTACTTCCATGTTCGACAGAGTTCCCTTAGAGAAACATGTGGCCTGCAGGCAGTTTGCTGTGCTTCGTGACATTTCCGCCTTTGTTCAGAACTGGGTGTGAAATAACAAATTGTTTTCACACCTATTTCAACTTTGTGCCCAATCGCAAGTTGGGCAGGAATAGAGCGAATTCCCAAAACCTGCTTGTCCAGTTTTCTACAGGCCTATGGTAGGAAAATGTTTGGACAAACACAATAGTGGCAATATCGGGGGAAAAATCAGTCTCAAAAGTTTTTGCAGATTATCTATTCCTTATTAGATAACCTTAAAAACACCATTTGCAAATAGGATTTACACAAGTGGATCTTTGCGCCTTTTATAATCATCAAACATGGAACGAATTCCGTTTTTTTGGTTACTTAACCATGAATCAGTGTTCTGTCAAATATTGCTTTCTACAACATTGCTTTTGATCATGACATTGGTGCATAGTTTCTCAAATATGAGCATATCTGGGGTGCATAAAGGTGCTGTCACACAAGAGCTTCCTTCTCTTTCCTAAAGTACGTGCTCTCAGTGGATGCGCTTTTTTTTTCATTTGACTTCTGGCATGTCATGTGTTACACTGTGTTAGAAATTAGGTCTTTGGTTGACAGTCAGGTTACCCCCTGTTCAAGCAAGGACCCTCGCTCTAGTCAGGGTAAAAGAGAATCACCCTCAGCTAACCCCTGCTTACCCCCTTGGTAGCTTGGCAGAGCAGTAGGCTTAACTTTAGAGTACTAGGTGTAAAGTATTTGTACCAAGACACACAGGCCCTCATTACAACCCTGGCGGTAAATCCCGCTTACCGCCGTGCAGAAGACCGCCAACATACCGCTGCGGCTGCGGAATTTCGCTACAGGTATTACGACCCACAGCCCGAAATCCGCCACAATACAGACACCCACACAAGTCTGCCACACCAAAGGTCAGTGATAAGCCAACACCGTCACGCCAACAAGAATACGCCCACACTATCACGACCCACGAATCAACGCGGCGGACTTTCAACCGCGGTAAACCATTGGCGGTACACACCGCTGCGCTCAAAATACACACACATTTACAAAACACCACCACATTGTACAATTCGAAATACACACACCTGATACACATACACACACCACACCCACACACTCACACCACTATAAAACACACACCCACATCACCCACATACCCTTACTACCAGAAATTTGATAGGAGGCCAGAGAGAGACACTACCTAAACAACACCAGCATCCACAGACACACAACACCATCACTTACACAACATCCACGCACCTTAAACAACACACACCAAAACATCCCCTCACACATCACAACACACACCATCTCACACATCACCCACACCACATCATGGAATCTCAACGACACCCCAGGTTCTCTGAGGAGGAGCTCAGGGTCATGGTGGAGGAAATCGTCCGGGTAGAACCACAGCTATTCGGATCACAGGTGCAGCACACCTCCATTGCAAGGAAAATGGAGCTATGGCAGAGAATTGTCGACAGGGTCAACGCAGTGGGACAGCATCCAAGAACACGGGATGACATCAGGAAGAGGTGGAACGACCTACGGGGGAAGGTGCGTTCCGTGGCCTCCAGACACCAGATTGCAGTACAGAGGACTGGCAGTGGACCCCCACAACTAACAACATGGGAGGAGCAAGTCTTGGCAATACTGCATCCTGAGGGCCTCGCAGGAGTAGCAGGAGGACTGGACTCTGGTAAGGCAAATCTTTACTACTTTATTCCCCACCCTACCTGCATGCCATCACATACCCCACACTTACCCTCACACCCATCACCCCAACAACCCACTGATACCCCACCAACACAACCCACACATCCCAAAAACAAGCCCTGCATGTAACACCAATGCATGGACACCCATCACCAAAGCATGTCCAGTACAGATACCCACACAGACCCCAAACCAACTATCACACAACGACCAAGCCAAGAATGAAAGCACTGGAGTACAGGCTCACTCACCCTTTGCACACGATGGCACACACATATGCAATAATCATGCTTTTACACCCCTACAGGACCCCTACCCAACGTCATCGGACAGGAGGTGCCAGACATACCCAGTCCCCCCACAGAAGAGACACACAGTGATGACAGCAGCTCTGCACAACTGGATCAAGATGACCAACCCGGCCCACCAGGGACCTCGGGACAGTCGGTTCCCCTGACACAGTCACAAGCCACCACAGACCCTCACTCCTCAGGCCCATACCTCTGTCCCCAGGACACGTCAGTCAGCAGTGTGTCCACCACTACAGGGAACCCAGGCAACCCCACTAACACAGGACGATCAGGGACCTGGAGGCAGTGACACTGGGCACACGGTTCAGGGAACAGAGGCACAGGACAACAGGGAAGCTGGGAGTACTGCTGTGCGACAGGGGGAGGACAGGCCCAGGGAACCCACTCTCTACGAGGCACTCTCCAACATCATGGGAACTTACCATCATTCCCAGGAGACGATGGCAACGGTACTGGCCAAGTTTCAGGAGACCCAGCGGCTGCAGGAGGAACACTACATTGGGATCAGGGAGGACTTGAAGTCCATTAACAACACCCTGGTCACCATTGCAGGGGTGCTGGCAGACCTTGTCAACACCAGGAGGGACACAGTGGCACAACAAGGGGCCCCTGACACTAGCCTGGACGATGAACAGCCCTCCACCTCCGCTGGTGCCAGTGGACAGGAGGCACCGCCACAGGAACACGACACCAGCACTGCACCCCCTGCAGATGGAGAACCACCCCACAAACGGTCCCTGAGATCCAGGAAAAAGACAGAGAACATTGCCAAGACTCCCGCCAGGAAATGAGACCCCCCTGAATGTCACCCTTCTGTCCCACTTTGTCAACCTGTCCATCCTTAAACTGCCATTGCTTCACTTCCTATGCCCCTTTGGACAATGCACCTGTGAAACAAATAGACTGGACTCTGCCATGGACATTCCTCCACCATCCCCCCAGCACATTTTACAACTCCGTCCACTTATTAGCACGGAAATAAACACACTTCAATCACAAAACAATCTGGAGTCAGTCTGTGCTTTCACAAATGTGTAATTGCAATAACCATGGAATATAGCAATGTCAATTTACTTGTGCACACACCGATGTAACACAGCTGTAGGCCAGGAGGAAATATAGCTGAGGGCACAAAGTTGGACCCTCATCTGTGAAATGTAAAGGCAAAGTGACATGTCAGGGTCCATACACTGAGTGAAAATGACAGACTTATGCTGGCTCCAACAATAGAATGAGATGTGGGAGACAGTGACATCTTCTTACCTGTGTCTCACTGGAAATACTGCATGTTTCGGTTATCGATATCCTCTTCTTCTGCCTCCCCTTCTTCACTGTCCACAGGCTCCACAGCTGCCACAAGACCACCAGCTGGCCCATCCTCCTGCAGAAAAGGCACCTGCCGTTGCAAAGCCAGGTTGTGCAGCATACAGCAGGCCATGATCATCTGGCACACCTTCTTTGGTGAGTAGTATAGGGAACCACCTATGGAGGCACCGGAATCTGGCCATCAGGAGGCCGAAGGTGCGTTAGATTACCCTCCTAGTTCGCCCATGTGCCTCATTGTAGCATTCCTCTGCCCTTGTCCTGGGATTCCTCACTGGGGTCAGTAGCCATGACAGGTTGGGGTAACCAGAGTCACCTGTAAATATCGAGGGACAACTGATAGACACACACTAACCCTTGGGGACAACCCCATACCCAGACACCTATTCACACTGTATTGGGTCCTTGGCCTCACATATTAGCCACACACGGTGCCTCTGGAGTTGCCCCATCACATAAGGGATGCTGCTATTCCTCAAAATGTAAGCGTCATGCACTAAGCCAGGAAACTTGGTATTCACATGGGAGATGTACTGGTCTGCCAAACACACCATCTGCATATTCATCGAATGGTAGCTCTACCGGTTTCTGTACACCTGTTCACTCCTGCGGGGGGGGGTACTAATGCCACATGTGTTCCATCAATGGCACCAATGATGTTGGGGATATGTTCCAGGGCATATAAGTCACCTTTCACTGTGGGCAAATCCTCCACCTGAGGGACACGATATAGCTGCGCATGTGTTTCAGCAGGGCAGACAACACTCTGGACAACACGTTAGAGAACATTGGCTGGGACACCCCTGATGCAATGGCCACTGTTGTTTGAAAGGAACCACTTGCCAGGAAATGGCAGGGCCTGCACTAGAGGGGGTATCCCTGTGGGATGGCGGATAGCTGACATCAGGTCTGGCTCCAACTGGGCACACAGTTCCTGGATTGCTGCACGATCAAGTCTGTATGTGACTAGGATGTGTCTCTCTTCCATTGTCGACAGGTCCACCAGGGGTCTGTACACCGGAGGATGCCGCCATCCCATCACCTGCCCCAGCAGATGTGCCCTATGGAGGAGAACAGCTAGCAGAGAGTCAGCCAACACTGAGGTATCACAAAATGTCATTTGCAGAAATTTATTATTCCGCAATGTGCTTGTAACTGTGTGTATTCCAGGCCTAGATAGGTGTTACACAGTTATTATTAATGCCATGTGGCCCCCTGAAATGGCAGCTGCCTGACCTGTAAGGTTGGACAAGTGGATATGAGGTAACTGCGCTGATGTTGTACACTGTCGCCGTGGATGGTCGAAGACCGCAGCGCAATTCAGCATTGGTTAACATTGGGCCCTATAGGTCCGAGGAGCCAATGACGATGTACGCCGGCGGTGACGGTATGCACCGCCGCGGACGTGACCGCCATTTTCTGTTTGTTCACTCACTTGATACCTGACCTTCAACAGGATAGGACCTACAATGCAAGTGCTGCTGTGACCTGTGTCTGGAACCGATGATGGCTCATGTGTCTGGGGAAATGGCCCCTGCCTTCACTTCGGAGGAGTTGGAGAAACTAGTGGATGGGGTCCTCCCCCAGTACACGCAACTGTACGGTCCTCCAGACAAACAGGTGAGTACACTGTGAGCATGCTGAATGGTCAATGCCTGCTTTGAGTGGTGTGGATGGAAGATACATGGGGGGGCTGAGGCTTACATGTGCGGATGCTGAGTGTGTGTGTATCAGGGCATGGGTGGGAACTGGTGGGCAATGAGTACGATAGTCCGGCCGGGTGAGTAATGTCCTTTCACCCTGTACCATTCCTCAAGGTCAATGCCCACCAGAAGAAGGCTATTTGGCGTGCCATTGCCAAGGACGTCCGGACCCTGGTGGTCTACCACAGACGGAGCACCCACTGCCGGAAAAGATGGGAGGACCTGCACCGCTGGAGCAACAAGATGGCGGAGGCCCAGCTGGGGATGGCCTCCCAACGTGGGAGGGGTGCCCGTCGCACCATGACCCCCTGGTGTTTCGGATCCTGGCGGTGGCCTATCCGGAGTTGGATGGGGGCTTGAGGACATCATAGCAGCCACAAGGGGGTGAGTACACTCTCATTCAGCTGACTCTGAGTGCATTACGAGGTGTCTGGGCGGCGGAGGTGGGCAGTGGGTTCCCCTAGGCCAGGACGATCTTGGTAGGCAAGGTCCCTTGTGAGGCAGGCTATGTGGCACCCAAACACCACTAGTGGTAATAGCCATCTACACGTAGTCAGGCTCCTGTGACTTCCAGGTGTGCAGCAATTGGGCTTAGGCCTCGTACCCCATGGGCATGTGAAAAATCTAGGAACTATAAGTGCATGGCGTAGTGCAGATGGCTGCTCACTGTCTGTTGTGGCCGCCAATGGTAGTGGTGTTGCATGCACGGAACATGTCTTTCTTCTGTCTTCCCCCCCTTTTTGTTTTGTCTCCCTGTTCTTGTGTGCAATAGCATCATCAGGCAGAGGAGCATTGGCACCGGAGCAGGAGGGAACTGCTCTCCCACTTGGCCCTGGAGGGTGAAGCGACGGAGTCTGAAGCCACCAGTGGGCCGGAGGGCGAGGGGAGCTCCACAGCGGGGACAGGAGCAGAGACCAGCGACAGCGACTCCTCCTCTGATGGGAGCTCCCTTGCGTGGCGGGCCCCTCTCTGCCCACCGCATCAACAGGTACAGCCGCCACCCCCCCACCAGCACCGCCCTCCCAGCAGCCCCTCAGCATCTGTCCGTGCCCGCTCACGACAGGAGGGTGAGCATCTCCTTTGCCCCAGGCACCTCAGGCCCTGCCCCAGTCATCCCTGCTGCTCTCAGTGAGGAGGCTTTTGACCTCCTGAGATCCCTCACTGTTGGGCAGTCTACCATTCTGAATGCTATCCAGGGTGTTGAGAGGCATTTGCAACAAACAAATGCATACCTGGAGGGCATTCATTCTGGCCAGGCAGCCCAACACAGAGCATTTCAGGCTCTGGCCTCAGCACTGATGGCAGCCATTGTCCCTGTGTCCAGCCCCCCCCCTCCAACCTCCTCCACCCAGACCCAATCCCCTGTACCTCAGCCTATCCCAAGCACACCATCAGACCAGCATGCACACACATCAACACACAAGAGTGGCTCAGGCAAACATAAGCACCACACAACCCACAGGCACTCACACAAGCATCATTCCCATGCTCACATACCAACATCCACTTCCTCCACTGTGTCCCCCTCCTCCACGTCTCCCTCCTCCCTCCCACCTGCACTACATCCTCAGCCACTACCTCCATCACCAGCATGCCCATCAACACACACCACTCATGTGCACTCACCACCCCCACTACCATTCACACATCCCCAGTGTCCTCTCCCAGTGTGTCAGTGAGCCCTCCTCCCAAAGTACACAAACGCAGGCACACACCCACCCAACAGCCATCCAGCTCACAACAGCCTCCAGCCCATGCACCTTCACCCAAATTCATCAGACATACACCTCTTACAACCACTACCTCTTCCTCCACTCCCAAACCCCCTCCATCTTCCCTTCCTAGTCTGTCTAAAAAACTCTTCCTGGCTAACATTGACCTCTTCCGTAAACCTCCCCCCCCGTCCTTCCCCTAGGGCCAGGCTTTCCAGGTCCCAGCCCAGCACCTCAGCCACCACATCCCCAGGCACAGTGGTGCCAGCAACTGCTGGGTCATGGAGTGTGCCAACCATCAGGGCTGTCAGTGTGCCACGTATCGAGGGCAAGGACATTCCACCACCTGCCAAGGTGAAAAAGGTGCCCACATCCCAGAGGGAGAAGCTGAAACCACCAGCCACGAAGGGGTCAGCAAAAACGAAAGGAGATAGTGGCAAGACAACTGTGCCACCATTCAAGGTGGGGAAGGGCCAAAAACAAAAGGGCAGGTCAGGAGTGGGCATGGTGGCACAGACTGAGGGACCAGTGTCACACCTTCTGTCTACGTCCACGCCAACCTGTACGGCGGTGAACACCGCCACCTGCACCACCACCTGCACTGCCTCTGGCACGTCTACAGCCGCTGCGACTGCCCCCAGCCTCTTCCCCGGTGGGCAGCTGTCCGAGGCTGCAGGAGACATCCTGCTTTCTCCCTCAGCAGGTGCTGACACATGCCCTGCCGTCAGCCCCGCCCCACAGACTCCGCCGCCAGCACCGTCACCACAGACACCGCCGCCAGCTCCACCACCACAGACCCCGCCACCAGAACCGCCACCACAGACACCGCCGCCAGCACTGCCACCACTGACACCGCCGCAAGCACCGCCAGCGGCCCGCGACGTCTTCGGACAGTGGTACCACTGCTGGCATGCCTACCATCCCCAGTGGTCAGTCGTCCGAGGCTGGTGGTGAGTTCCAGGACCCTGGGCAGCTTCCATGAAGCATTACTGTCATCACTGTTGGCACCTGCAGGTGGAATTTGAAGCCGCAGCAGTGTGGGGTATGTTGCTGCCTCCATGGCGTATCATGCTACCTGTACCTCGCCAATGTCATGCCACGCACACCCAGGTGAGTGAATTGTACCAGCCACACTGCACGTGGAGCACTCTGGGCACCATGCCCCCTCCAGAACAAGTGGAGAGAAACATCCACTATCTCAGTCCTTGGCAGAATGAAGCACTCTGGGCACCAGGCCTCCTCCAGAACCAGTGGAGAATCACATCCCCTACCTCAGTCCTTGGCAGGATAAAGCACTCTGGGCACCATGCCCCCTCCAGAACCAGCAAAGAATCACACCCACTACCTCAGTCCTTGGCAGGATGAAGCACTCTGGGCACCAGGCCCCCTCCAGAACCAGTGGAGAATCACATCCACTACCTCAGTCCTTGGCAGGATGAAGCACTCTGGGCACCAGGCCCCCTCCAGAACCAGTGGAGACTGTTATCCACTTGAGAGACTGTGGCTTGGCACTCCCCAGGATAAAGCAGTGGGCAAACCACCCACTGGAGAGACTTGAGAGACTGTGGCTTTGCACTCCCCAGGATAAAGCAGTGGGCAAACCACCCACTGGAGAGACTTGAGAGACTGTGGCTTTGCACTCCCAAGGATAAAGCAGTGGGCAAACCACCCACTGGAGAGACTTGAGAGACTGTGGCTTTGCACTCCCCAGAATGAAGCAGTGGGCAAACCACCCACTTAAGAGACTGTGGCTTTGCACTCCCCAGGATACAGCAATGGGCATGGAGCCCCCTCGTGCAGCAGTGGCGTCGTGCGTTCATCTGGCTGAGGTGCCCCCCCTCCCCCTGAGGTGCCTGTTTCATTTCGATCTGATGCCCCTGCAGTGTTCTCTCCGTTTCCAGTCAGGTATCCAGTGTGGGCTTCGCCCATGTATTTTGGGCCCAGTGGCCCACGGACAATGATTGGTGCACTATCCGGACTTGTGTAGTTGGTGTACATAATTGTATTTACTGGATTTTGAACTTTGATAATGAGATTTCACATGATTACATTTGTTCAAATAATTTCCTTTTGTCCTTGCATTCTTCCAGGGGGTGGGGAGGTTGTATGTGTAATGTTGCTGCATGTATTTGTGTGTATGGTGTTGTGGGTGAGGCTGGGGGTGGGAGTGTTGCATGTTGCGTGTGTGTGTCACTCTCTTTTCCCTCCCCCCTCCCCTGTGTTATAGGTGTAGTACTCACTGTGGTCGTTACCGCCGTCTTTGGTGCTCCTGATAGAAGAGAAGGAAGACCAGCATCAGCAGTATCTTCAATTTGGGCTCCATGGCGTCCTGGTTCCTTGTGGGGTGTGGAGAGGTGAGTGTTTTCCCTTCTGTGTACTGTTTCCGCTGTGTTTTTGTTCGCGTTGGTTCTGCCCTGGAAAAGATGGGGGATAGACCTCTTGTGATACGGTGGGCAGTACATTGCATTCTGCCTGTCTGTTGGCGGTTACCGCCGCAGTGTTTGTTTCTACCGCCGTGGTGGTCGAAGTGTTAAAGTGGCTGTCTATGTTGGCGGTTTCCGCCATGGTCATGATTATCTTATTTTTCCGCTGGACTGTTTGCGGTATTACCGCCGCTTTAACACCAACCGCCAGGGTTGTAATGAGGGCCACAGTATCTTAATGAGTACACTACAAAATGACACAACACAGGTTTAGAAAAATAGGAAATATTTATCTAAACAAAACAAGACCAAAACGACAAAAATCCACAATACACAAGTTATCAATAAAAATGCAAAAATAATTTTTAAGTAGTTTCAAACACACACTAACGCTGTCAGCGTGAAAAAGTACCTTGGGTGCATCAAAAATAACCCCGCACGGGCGAGTGCGCATCAAAAAGGGCTTTTGGTGCGTTGATTCCACTCACGAGCGGGACCTTGCGTCGTTTCTCCTATTGCTGGGTCGGGCTGCGTCATTTCTTCTCTCCACAGGAGAGCGATGTGTCGATCCGGTCAGCGCTCTCAGGTCCGGGCAGGCCCTGCGTTGTTTTTCCACGCACAGCGGTACTTGAGTCGGAAATCCCGCCGCACAATGATCCTAAAACCCAGCAGCGCGCATTGTGATCTTCCAGCCTCCGTCGGCGATGCTGCACGACGTTTCTCCTGCTCCGTGTGTTGATTCTTCAGTCGCGTTTCCTGTGAGCTCCGTTTCTCAGCTGCGGAGCCAGTGGCGCGTCATTTCTTCAGCCGCAGATCGGAGTTGCATCGATCTTTTCCCCACACGGCGCTCTGCGCGTGTATTTCCCTGTCTTTAGGCTGCCAGCTCCTCCTTTCAGTGTCCCAGGAACTGGATGGGCACCACAGGGCAGAGTAGGAGTCTCTCCACAGCTAGCACCTTGAGACCCCATAGGTGATAAGCCGCACTTTATAAATGTTGATGATAAGCCGCACCTTAGAAATGTTGATCGATTTATTTTATTGAGCCCTCTTCAGGCATTGCCTGTTTACATTTTATAAACGTTGTTATTGGCTGGGTAGGCTGTTTTTACTATTGAATAGGTGATCACTTGGGACTTAAAGTAGTTCTCTGCTGAAACTACTCCACTGTGGTATCACACCCTCTCACTGTCACTCTGCCCACCGCCCCCCAGCGAGCATCCCCACACCCTCCCTCTAATGCATAATATAGCCACTGCTGCCTCCCACCACCAAGCGATATCTGTCCTCCACTTGATCTTATTTTGGCTTTGCTGATGTATGTTGAATTGTGTCACACTGTTAGTAAAGCCAGAACTTTCGAAATAGCCTCCTTGAGTGCATGTGCATGCACGGCAGCCATGGAGCTAGTGGAGTTTTTAATATTACCTATTTAGGGCATAACAAAGTGACAGTTATTTTTCTGTTAGCAATCCTGTTGTTTTAGTGTCCAAAACTGTGACCCAGAAAGAAACCTTAAACACATATGGTGACCTCTGTTCACACCTAAAATGTGCTCAACATCCTCCATCATTCATGGAAAACAACCCACTAAAGAGAGAAGTTGCAGAGGGCCGTCTGTGTCACTTCAACTGAAACTTGCTAACTAGGCACACATCTACATCACTTGTGATGACTTAACGAAAGGCACTAATGAGCACCTCACAAAACCTACCCAGTCGATACCAATCTATGTGTGGCAGTGATGAGTTTAAATGACTTCCTACACTGCACTCCTGTTGGGTAAGCTTATCATGTACATGCCATACTCACTGCCTGATACACTTGTGTCACTCCCCAGCCTTGCCAACTGTTTCACCCCGTTTGTGGTTGATTGTCATCCTCCTCACAAGGCTTTCGTGACCAGCAGCTGCTGCCAGTGGCGCTTGATGGGTAGATGTGACAATAGGCTGTCCAACATACTTAAGCTCTTCTTGTCATCGAGAGCCACTTTTCGGTCATCCATTGCGTTAATAGTTCAATGCTCAGTGGCAAAGGCAAGAGATATTGGCTTTGTCAATGCTTGTTTGTTAATGTGTTGTCTTAACTGGTTTAGGTGTTATTATTTTCATTCTGTTCCTTTACCTTTCCTCCCATTACCAAATCAATGAAGGAGAAGAAGCATCTGCTCACAAAATACACCCCAAGTGGGATGACAGTTTCTACTGCCATGCAGTACAGGGAGTGCAGAATTATTAGGCAAATGAGTATTTTGACCACATCATCCTCTTTATGCATGTTGTCTTACTCCAAGCTGTATAGGCTCGAAAGCCTACTACCAATTAAGCATATTAGGTGATGTGCATCTCTGTAATGAGAAGGGGTGTGGTCTAATGACATCAACACCCTATATCAGGTGTGCATAATTATTAGGCAACTTCCTTTCCTTTGGCAAAATGGGTCAAAAGAAGGACTTGACAGGCTCAGAAAAGTCAAAAATAGTGAGATATCTTGCAGAGGGATGCAGCACTCTTAAAATTGCAAAGCTTCTGAAGCGTGATCATCGAACAATCAAGCGTTTCATTCAAAATAGTCAACAGGGTCGCAAGAAGCGTGTGGAAAAACCAAGGCGCAAAATAACTGCCCATGAACTGAGAAAAGTCAAGCGTGCACCTGCCACGATGCCACTTGCCACCAGTTTGGCCATATTTCAGAGCTGCAACATCACTGGAGTGCCCAAAAGCACAAGGTGTGCAATACTCAGAGACATGGCCAAGGTAAGAAAGGCTGAAAGACGACCACCACTGAACAAGACACACAAGCTGAAACGTCAAGACTGGGCCAAGAAATATCTCAAGACTGATTTTCTAAGGTTTTATGGACTGATGAAATGAGAGTGAGTCTTGATGGGCCAGATGGATGGGCCCGTGGCTGGATTGGTAAAGGGCAGAGAGCTCCAGTCCGACTCAGACGCCAGCAAGGTGGAGGTGGAGTACTGGTTTGGGCTGGTATCATCAAAGATGAGCTTGTGGGGCCTTTTCAGGTTGAGGATGGAGTCAAGCTCAACTCCCAGTCCTACTGCCAGTTCATGGTAGACACCTTCTTCAAGCAGTGGTACAGGAAGAAGTCTGCATCCTTCAAGAAAAACATGATTTTCATGCAGGACAATGCTCCATCACACGTGTCCAAGTACTCCACAGCGTGGCTGGCAAGAAAGGGTATAAAAGAAGGAAATCTAATGACATGGCCTCCTTGTTCACCTGATCTGAACCCCATTGAGAACCTGTGGTCCATCATCAAATGTGAGATTTACAAGGAGGGAAAACAGTACACCTCTCTGAACAGTGTCTGGGAGGCTGTGGTTGCTGCTGCACGCAATGTTGATGGTGAACAGATCAAAACACTGACAGAATCCATGGATGGCAGGCTTTTGAGTGTCCTTGCAAAGAAAGGTGGCTATATTGGTCACTGATTTGTTTTTGTTTTGTTTTTGAATGTCAGAAATGTATATTTGTGAATGTTGAGATGTTATATTGGTTTCACTGGTAATAATAAATAATTGAAATGGGTATATATTTGTTTTTTGTTAAGTTGCCTAATAATTATGCACAGTAATAGTCACCTGCACACACAGATATCCCCCTAACATAGCTAAAACTAAAAACAAACTAAAAACTACTTCCAAAAATATTCAGCTTTGATATTAATGAGTTTTTTGGGTTCATTGAGAACATGGTTGTTGTTCAATAATAAAATTAATCCTCAAAAATACAACTTGCCTAATAATTCTGCACTCCCTGTATTTTGTAATGTAGACACTTGGGATGATGCTGCTGCTGTAATTCTAGAGAAGAATATTACTGGTACTCACACAGCACAGTGAAGTTTGTCTGGTGAGGTTATCTTTTCCATAGAGACATTGGATTAGGTCTCCCACACACTGTGGTGTGTCTCCAGGAATCCTGATGGCGCTCCTCAAAAGTACCACCCAAAATAACACCAGCAAAAATTTGGATTTTTTGTAGATGGTCCAGTCCAAGATTGCACTAGATATGTAATCCGTTGATGAATTACTCTTTGAGTGGAGCAAAGAAAGAAGCCCATGTGCACGATGCACAATACCAAAAAAATGAGATCTGCCACCAGAGAGTTTATTAAGTGTTGTAATGTGCTATGGGTAAAAGGGTGCCCCTAACCAGTACTCCTGCACGCCATCCTTCATTAGGTAATGGACAGTATATAACTTTGGCATTGGTTGCCGTGTGCTACTGTGGGCTATGCCATAACATTTGGTAAATCATGATGGCTATGTGTAACACTGAACCCTTTAATTTAGAGCCAATTATAAAGCATTAATCAGCACTCAGAATTATTGACTAGATTATGGTGAATAATTTGGGGCAGTGGAAATTCCTGAAATACCTTTTTTGCTATGCTAAGTAACTCAGTTTATTTTGTCTGACCCTATTTTATATAATTTACCCCAAGTTGACCAACCTAACATAAATAAGTTTGACAACAATATGGTGGATTGAAGGCATATGGATGCAAACTAGCCGTCATAATTATGGAAGGCTATACTAGAGCATCATAGCCTGCTGTCAAGGACTATAATTGTTGTTAAAGACACTAGCTGCCACCCAGTCTTTAGTAAGAGGTACAGCCAGCAGGGTTATAACACTTTTAGGAGATTAAGCCCACTGAGAACAGAATTTTCTAAAATAACCAGAGAGAAAACGACAAGCATTGAAATGTTGGGCAAGGAGCCTTTGATTCATTTCATTGTCTTCGGTGAAGCTCCAACTATTCCAATTATTTAAAAAGAGATAGTGAAATCCGAACTTAATTTGCCATTTTGTTTATAATTTCCTTTTGGCTAGCACCATTTTCCTTTTATTTCCTTACCCTCATGTACTGTCCTGACCATGTCCTTTACTTCTCTATTTTTTCTCTCCGTTCATTAATGTCTTTCTTTTTTTATCTCAGGCATAACAATTTCCTTTTATGACTGTCTTTGAACTCTGCTATCATTTGCTTGATCTCTTTTCCTTTCCCTTCCACGAGTATCAGGCATATTTCTCCACAACCGCAAAGTGCTTGTTTTCTCGAGCATCAACTATTGAACAACTCCAATAATCAGTGATAGAAGGGCATTGTAATCTTAGAAATCAGTCCCAGTAAACAATTGGTAACACATTTTGATATTAATTTTGTATTAAAGAGTATTCCTGATTTTATAATCCATGCTCCTATGAAAATTATGCACCAGTGTTTTCACTGTTTTAAAGTACTTCAAAACCCTAATTACGAGCGGTTCAATAATTCTAATTATAATGGGAGTAATTCACTTCCTCCTCCACCTAAAATTACCAGGAGCACCAGTACCGGTAATTACTGGGAGGGAAATAATGTGATTTATTAGGCGCTTAGGTGTTATACTGATATTTAAGCACCGAAACATATTTACCACTTGCCTTGATTCCTGATCCATGCATGATTGAGTGGAAGCTGGGATTCTCTTCATTTCTAGGCTACATTTCGTGGAATAAATCCCACAAAGATTCATCTCTACCTTTGTAGGACAAGATGAGTGGAAAAGGCACCCTCTTGTGGCTTGAGGTATGAACCTTGATTACTTTCATCAGTGGCATATAATTATTGTGATCTTATAAAAAAAAGCTAATCACTTCTGTTCAACACTGGTAATTCAGCATTTGACGAAGTATGTGCAGAGTTTAACTACTAGCTGCAGTGCTTTTTTTCCTAAACTTGTTATTCTTTGTAGTTATTTCTTGTTCTAGCACTTAAGAGGAGTGCACTGTTGTTTCTCGAGCCACACTGTTTATCAGTAACGAATGACTTCCCTTCTTTGACACATGTAGCTCACGGTAAGCCTTTTAGTGGTGTCATTATTGATGTATTTTTTGATTTTACAGATCATGACTGCAATTTTTACTCTTTGGTTGTTATCGTTTTTTACCACACATCACCTCTATGCACACCTTGGATGCATTATTATTATTGTCCCCAACAGGAGGCTTACCAAACTAAAACACTATGGCAATTACAGTTGCACTAAAATTATGTGGTAATTAGGTAATCCCAAGAGGTCTACGCACACACTCACACTTTCCAAATTATGCTGGTAATAAGTCTAATTTACACAAAGAATAAGCACTAAGTCTCAGTCGAGACATACGAGACCCTAGATCATGAGCGAGCTGTCAAAGAGATTGATTCGTTTCAACATGACATTTAGGCCCTATTTATGTACCAAAAGAAACTTAATGTTATTTTTGGAAAGGTAACTGGATGTGATTGATTTGCAGAAGCAAAACAAATTTGTTCATGATGTCCTATATTATCACTGTATCACAATATACACTTTTGCTGTGAATTGCAAGCATTCGTATCAAGAAAAACAATTTACAGAACAACTATTAAAATATAATACAAATCCGAGCTCAATTCCCGTTGATTCCTCTCATAATAAGGCCACTACTAATAATAGTAACGACAGGTACTGGTATGGGCTACATCCTGTTTAGATAATCACTCTTAACTGATCAAAATAGTCAGTTCTTTTGTAAATGTGTGCCTGCACAGCAAGATGTTTTCCTAGGATGTGCCCATGTACCTATACTCTTCAAGCTTTATCTTAAACCTCCGGGTGTATTCATCAAATAGTACACCATACCTTTTCACTAGAATACTTATGAGACTTACCTTTATGTGAAGCTTTCTATCTTGCTAACATCTCCATACTTACTTCCGAATTCAAAAACTTACCATCTTGGATGGCTGCAAATCCTCAAGTTCAACCCCAACAAAACTGAGTTTTTTATTTATTTCACCGTGATCATCTTCTACCTCAGTTGAAAATTGGCTGTACCTCACTCAGGCCCTCATTACGAGTTTGGCGGTCTTCAGGCAAGACCGCCATGCAAAATCCCACCACCATTTCGCCAGTGTTGGCGGTACAGTGTCCGCCGTATTACAACTCACAAACACCAAGGCAACGAAACACAGCCAGAAATCTAACATCGCCAGTGCCACTGACGGCGAAAGAACGACTGTCCGGCTGCCGGGCCCCCATGCGGACACCATTCCAGCCGCCATATTATAAGTTACAATTCAGCAAGGCGGGAAACCATTGGCGGTGTGCACCAAGGCGGGCTAGAAAATCACTGTCAATAGAAGGCAACACCAGAATGGACAGCTTGAATACCCCACACCTGAAACATATACACACACCACACACATCTGTTCACCGCACTATAATACACACACCCTCACAAACCCTTGCGAATATCACCACGAGTCAGAGATATACAATGTATGAACCACTGCACATTGAGCAATAATTCACACGTAGCACACACCCCCACAACAATCATCCGCCCGCACTGCACCTCACACATTTAGCAGGCACCCCCACAACATGTCACGCCACAGGCACCCACGCTTCACCGACAATGAGTTGTGGGTCATAGTGGATGAGATCGTCAGCGTGGAGCCACAACTGATGAGAGCACAAGTCCAAAAAACATCAATGGCCAGGAACACAGAGCTATGGCAGAGGATCGTCGACAGGGTGAGCGCAGTCGGCAGCTACCCACGCACAAGGGAGGACATCAGAAAGAGCATTCTATGCAGTAAACACAAATATGGAAATAAACAAACAAACAAATAGATAAACAAAAAAATGTAAATAAATAAACAGATAAATAAATAAAGACTCACAAAGATCAAAATCTCAATTTTAGGAGAATTGAGGACTCAACTAGGGGAGCTACAGAAAAAACTACATCAAACGTGAAAGAACAGGAAACAAAAAACAAAAGTAGTGGGCACAGGCACACAACAAAAAGATAAATATTCAAAAAGGAATCAAGATTAATCTCTTCTACACTTCAAAAAATGGTACTGTGACTCACTTTGTGTTGAACGTATTGAAATTCTCCAGAATACTGAGACTGTGCAAACAGTTTGCCCAAAAACCTTCAGCAATTGTTTCACATGAGTATACTTTACTCCTTAATAATCTTACAATCAAAAATTTAGACATCTTAATCTGTCTGTGAGATTTGGAATATATATCTGAGAGTACTAAAATGATCTATGGTGAAGTGATTGCCAATGACGGGGGCATTAATATCATAAGCCTGGAAAGCTGGTTTATGAATCACTCAACTTTCTGTCAACGAAGACAGGATAACCTAACTAAATTGTTTGCAAATGAATTTTGGAATCACTATGTTGATACAGTCTAACATCAAACAACCCTACATAAATATGAGAATAAATGATGAAAGTTTACCAAATGTCAATATATAGCTTTAGGTAACCTCTTTAAAGAATAGTTTATTGGCATTAGCTCATTAGACATTTGGCAGGGATAATGCCATAGTTCCATTCACTCGCACAATGTTTTGTCTACAAAGAAAATCATAAATTAAATTCCAAGCAACCAGAAGACTCAAAGACGCTAGTAAGGACTACTTTACAGAATATGTGTTGCAATATGTCAATCAGTTTCGGTTCTGTTTACTGATTAGTACTTTCCTCATGTGTTTGCTGAATGAACGATGTTGTCAACAAACTAGAAAATCTTCTGACATGTTAGGGATAGCTTTGGTATATATTGGTGTCTATACACACTATACATCTATTCAACATAAAATCAGTCTGAAAGTCCTACCCCAATTCATGTCATGGTGGTCTATGTCATTTTTGAAACACGTGAAGCTGTTACGTTGAATGCCAAGTTTTATGTTAGAAAGTAATTATTTTATTGTTAGCAGCTAGCTTTTTCTGCAATGTCAGAAAAATGTCACGGGCTCCATATTTGAAACCAATAATCTCAATTTCACCTGTGGGACATTTCGAGAAAATATGTGTCTTGAACCCAGACCTGGATACATTTACAGATCAGATCAGGGTGTGGCTTCAATACATAGATGAGGTTTTTATAATTTGGAGTTTCACTAAATGTTAACTCACTGACTGCATAACATACATAAATCAAAACATCTTGTAGCTAACCTTTTAAAACATATACAGAACCAAAGAGGTTACGTTTCTTGACTGGAGATTTATGCAAAAGTGGGATAATGAACGTTCACCTTTTCTGGAAACTATAGATCCTCATAGATCCATGTTTAGGGAAACATCCAAAAATGACAGATTATTTATATGAGTGGTACTTTCAGTAGGGTTGATAAAATATCACATATGGACTTCCTCGAATAAATACTCAGAAAGTACAAAGCATACAATAAGGGGTAAAAAACAATCATATTTCTTAGTCTATTTATCAAACACAGCAGGGAATTAACGTGCATTTGAACACATACTGTCCACTTCATATCAGTGACAATGAGACGTGCATATTTAAAAATTCCCTGCATGTATATATATATATGTGAGTTCCATATATAAATGAAAGAGTGACAACTAGTCTCTATAATAGTGAATACAAAAAACCTTTGCAAACTTGAAAAGTATTCCATAAATATGGAGAATGTCACCTGTGCCTCAATGCATCAGACAAAAGTAAACTAGCCACAGGTTGTAATGGAAAGGATTTTGAAAGCAGAGTTTTGGTTAACTATAAAACAAACTATGTGAATTACATTTTACAATTTCGGTCACTGCATTTTAAAGAGTTCCACACAGGTATCCTATGGCATTGCATTTTAAGGAGATACATGGCAGTGACCCGTCTCTCTTAAAATGTGCATAAACCTGTAAGGTACCAGAATGCTGATGTCGAGGAAACAGATAACTACAATTAAGACAAAACTGAAGAGTACTACATAACTTCTGACAACATAATCTGAACATTGATGACGTATTTTATTATAATCCTTGATTATGTTTTCTGTTTTTTTGTTTTCTCTCGTTTTTCAGTATCTGTCTGTTCCATTGGAACCTATAATCTAGTTTTTGAACATGGTTGTGGTAGCATTATATCTTTGCCTCTAGGGCTTAAAGTTTCAAGGGTATGTTTTATGCCATGGAGTATTATGCTCTTATTGCAGTATGTTTGCATGTGTCTGCTTGGGGGCATTGCCAGAGTCTGCTGTTGGTCTGGTTAGTATGCTCCTCCTAGATTTATGTATCCAACCAAAATTGGGTTCAAGTGTGGTCCACTCTGTTTTCTGATAGAGCCTTGTGGTTGAGGCATCATGTGTAATTCACTCTACTTAAGACCCATTCCATTGTTTGCTCGATCGAAAGGCTGTGTCTGACCTTAAAGATGTGGTGTATGCCTTTGTGGAATCTATGACTGTAGATGCCTGGGCTGAAGGTCCTACTCGTCTGTGGCCCTTGCTGGTGTTTTAGTGATTTAGTCAGGTACAAGAGTTATCATTAGTCATTCTGTTTCCATTCATTACCAAACAGGTATGACACTCTTAAGGTGTTGCCTTTTGGGTGGATGCCTGGAAGGACACCCTAGGGTTCTGGTTTGAATGGTTCATGGGTTAGGAGAGGGGAGGCAATATGAGTCCTGTTCATATTAACCAAAACCCTATGAGAAGAGTGGTTAGAGAGACTAGTCCCAGAGGCCAACTAACTGTGGTTCTACCAGAGTCCTTCCAGAAAATCAAACCTATAAAAGCAGCAATAAAGTGCTTGAATCAAAAAGGTAAATACTAAGCACTTCTCTTGCCTATCTAAAACAACACTTTTTTTAACAGACTACCAGAATGGCAACACAATATACCGAGGCACAACTCAATATTTTCAGTTATTTTTAACTTTTCTACCAAAGCATTTTTTGTTAGCCACACACATTAGACAAGTCTGTACCCCAATTGCTTCCTCAGGTAAGACTTATTCCCTCACTGACTCAGAGTCTCCTAGCAGCTCCTTCGTATTGTAAGATGATGCCAGGGTGTTCATGGAATTCAGGGAATTTCAATGCAGTGGTCCAAAAGCATCATAAAAACCCATTTCATTTCAAGCAACCCTGTGTCTCTTCATATTAGGAAGTTGACTTAGAGAAGAGCTGATGGTACTGGTAAAGCAGCCTTGAATGGGAAAGGAATCGGTAACCCTTACACTTTCGGTACAGCAGCTGGGTACAGGTAATAGTGTGCAACAATAAACAATGAAACATCTCAGAGCTTCAGATCATATTCATCCGTTATTGCACATGATCTAGAAAGCTATGAATTCTTTGATAAGAATCAGGGTTTCGCCAGCCATGCGAGTGTGTGGCCCGGAATCTTAGGGCAAAGGCTGGATTCATGGGGAAGATGATGAATGATGGAGTGTTGGGTGGCAGATGCCAGCTGCACTTGAGTGAAGAGGATGACTGTTGCAGCAGTGAATGCTTGCTACATGGCACCGGTGTGGCGACCACAGGCTGTAGACAAAGGCTGCCTACATGTTATGAGTGAGTGACAGGAAGATCAGTGATAGAACCTACCTACACAACACAGGTGTTGAGGTAAAGGTGTGATGGGGTCTGAAGGTGGAAGAGGTGGCATATATATTGGAGTAGGAGTGTGGGCTAGGTACAGCTGAAGTAAATGCACTGGAGGAGAATGGTAAGGGACTGGAAAGAGACCTAGGTTGTTATGCAGCTTATTAGAGCGAGCGTTGTGCAGTGTTGTGACAAGCCAAGTGCCCAGGAGAATGGACATACTGAGCCAGAACCTTGTTAAAGCACTAGGCAGCACTAGATGGGATGTCCTACCAACACCAAGCAATGTGAAGCTTGCAGCTCAAATGAAATAAAACAGACCATTAGAAAGATGGCATCCCAGACACACTAGCCTGGAGCAGAGTAAATAACATGGTTTATAAACGGCCGCACCACTCTATCTTACATTCACTCCAATTCAATGCTTGGCTAGAAGCTTGCGCTTAGAGATTGCCAAAGAACCATGATAGGTTTGGGTGGAGGCATAAGGCATGGATCAGTTTGCAGGCGCACCAGCAGCCCAAGCACTGTTCTTTTCATTTTTGTTTATTGCTGAAAGGGAAAAGCATAGGGTGGTATGCCTGCACGATGCATATGTCCCTGAAAAAAGTATGTACTAGCCTTTACTTGGCCTCCCCTAGTGTGTTTGCACTCTGTGGCCTCACTGCCACAAGATGATTGAATCCAAGAGATAGGTCTGTGCAATAATTTCAGAGCAAGGCAAAATATTCTTCTACGGGGCACTAGAAAGCATTGTGACCAGAACAACTTAATTCATGGTATGCTACCTCAAAGATGCCTCAGGCCAAAAGTGGAAAGCCTACTGCATACATGCAATGGCCTTCACCAATTCAAATATGAAATCACATGAAAGAAATATATTTTATCATCTTTGGGGCTGCCTGTTTTCTTTGCGGATCTTTTCAATTCTACCAACATGTGGACTCATGCAGCACTGTGAGAACTGAGAACAGTAGCAAAGTCTCAGCAAGGGAACATTGTGGGGGGAAATCAGGAGATGAACGAGCCTTCCTCCCCCCTAATGTCTGAATACTTCAATGGCTTTATGTGGCAGTTATTTTCCCTTTCCTGGCAATGAGGAAGCAAATGTAGATTTGGGACATTGGTATAGAGAGAAGATCTGATCACACCCAACTCCTTCTTATCTCCAGCACTGACCCAGAGCTAGGCTGGGCATATGAAATTAGCCCTACACCTAGTTCAACTGCAGACTTCACTTGTATCCCCAGAAAGAGGGAAAAGGTTCACAGGCTTTGGATGTGAGGAGATCTCCCATCACAAAAAGATTCCGACATAAGATGACATTGCCACCCTTCCCCACGAGCCACTTCCTTTAGGTGCTGCTCTTAGCTCCAGCCTCCTGCAACTTTCGGATCAGCTTCCAGAATTAGATTACCCTGCAAAGTTCTCTGTAAGAGAGACTGGTGTAGCTCGACCAGTCAGCCACCGAAAAACAAAAGGATAACCCACTTGAGGAAGGCTCGACTGGCATCCGCATAAATCCTTCTGGAAAAACTTCTTCAGCAGCGGCCAGCAGCAAACTGACAACATGTTTCAATATTAAAATATGATTTCAAAGCACAGTACTCCCATAATCACTTCCCTGATGTAGCTCCTCAAAACATGAGCCTACTCTATTGTGCATTAATTCAATTTTACATTAATAAACAGGTAGGACAGGTGACGGATGGGAGGCTTCAACCCACCTGTACTGAAATATAAGGTATCTAACCCATCCAATTTTGTGTTCAAAAGGGGTGGTAGTGTGTGGCTGTAGTGAGGGAACCATATTTAAGACACTAATAATAAAATATTTTCTAATAATAAAGGTTGATGCCGATAACTAGGGCAGATACCTACAGGGAAATGAGTACTTCATTTCTGAACTCTGAAACTTGCATGCTTAACTAGCGCAATATGACAGAGCAGCTTCAAAACCTATTCAGACATTACAAATTTGGTGTGACAATATCAAAGCATATCATGCAAGCACATGCCCATATATCATACTCACCTACAGTGCTTGCAATTACTCACAGACACAAACACACACTCACACAATCATCACTTCACACCAACACACAATAACCAGCCAATACAACCACAGACATTATACACTTTCAATACACATCATAATACCCTGCGTACCGTACCCTCCACACCGAAACTTAGTCCACAAAACATTATACTTAGACATTTAAAAAAACAAGCACTGGCAAAGCCAATAGGTATGGCTTTGAAGGAATGTTGTATGGTACTGTGAATTGTTGTAAGTTAAATAGCATGGGAATGAATTTGTAATTGTGGTGAAGCAAAGAACTGTAGAATATTCATACAGATTGAAAGGTCAAGTGGCAGTTGCATTGTCAAGTCAAACCTAAAAATTCATATAGGTTAGTGACTGCACTCCTTCCATCTGTAATGCTACCAGAGAAAAACAACATAAATTATCTAGTTACATAAAACACTTTAATAGCTTTACAATGGCATGTGTGTGTTCCTGAAAGTCCAATCTCAGGCAGCTGGATAAATAAAAAAATTATCACCGCAAGGGCTATTTACAGAATCACACCACACAAGTTCTGCCCAATAAAAATATGTACACCAAGCTCCCAACATGTGGGTGGAGCCAAAGCACCACTCCTGGTGGTTCTCACATAATTGTCTGGCAACAGCTGCGCTGTCAAACCAGATCATAATCACATACGTACTCAGATAAGCTTTGACTGCTGCCATGCATGTTGTACCTATTTTTGAGGATGAGCTAGGCAAGAGTGAATTGCTGCTTTTGGAGACTAACTCTTTGATGCATGTGTTCTGTAGAATGCAGCACACATGCAACGAGGAACAAGCATTGGCAATGCCAATAGGTGTGCCTTTAAAAGAATTCTGTATGATAATGTGAATCCTTACAAGTAAATAGCATGTGAATAGATTTGTGCGGTGGAAGTATAGAACTATAGAATAATAATAATCATAATAAAATTGGTGTTGGTTGAAACGTCAGGTGACAGTTGCACTGCAACGCGACACCGAAAAATTCATGTAGGTTATAACTTCCCTCCTCCCATCAGTCCTGCTGCAAGAGATAATGAACATGAATGTTATATTTGTAGTAAACTTTAAAACCACCCCAGTGTCAAGTGTGTGTCCCTGAAAGTTCACACTGCGGCAGCTGGATAAATAAATAAAATGGTCACCATTGCATCGTGGGCGAGCACTTTTTCTGTCAAAGCCCACAACTTCTGCCCATTCAAAACATGTACTCCTGGCTCCCAAGACATAGGTGGAGCCAAAGCCCCTCTCTGATGATGATCACATAATTGTCTGGTGACAACTGCACAATAGACCATGAAAAACGAGGGGAAATGAAAACAAATATTTTTGTTAGAACTGCCTCAGGGAGGTGTAGCATTTCGCAGTAAATCTCTGTCTACAATTCGTTGTAGATCGGGATTTGCATCAAACCCCGTATGCAGTTGAATAGGAACTCCCATACACCACCCAGGGAACGCCTCCTTGATGTAGAGTACACAAGCCAGGGGATTGTGCTGCCTTACACGATTTTGGGTTACAATCAAATAGAAATCACGAATTGCATTTAATTGTAAATTCTACCCAAAGAAACTGATGCAACTCTTCGACACACTTGAATGGATGCAACACAGCTAACTCTAGACGGAACGTATCAACCAAATAAAGACCACACAAATGAACAAATGCCAAATTTTGCAATTTGCAGCTGTTGTATCTATGTCATGAAACAGTATGACACATAAATAAAATGGATTATACAATACAGTGGAACCTGCGAACTATGCGTGTTCTGGGAGAAGCAGTTGGAAACTGTTAAGCGTCCCCGTGGTCAGGCCGCAGAACACTGCGGGGCATATTTATACTTCGTTTGCGCCGGAATTGCGTAGTTTTTTTTAACGCAATTTCGACGCAAAACTAACTCCATATTTATACTTTGGCGTTAGACGCGTTTAGCGCCAAAGTCCATGGAGTTTGCGTCATTTTTTAGCATGGACACCTACTTTGCGTTAATGACATGCAAGGTAGGCGTTCACGTCTAAAAAATCGACTCCGAGGCATGTGCGTCGGATTTATACTCCCGGGCAAAATTCACGCCCGGGAGTGGGCGGGTCAAAAAAAATGACGTACGGCCACTTTTGCGCCGTTTTTTAGCGCCTGCAAAAGGCAGGCGTTAAGGGATCTGTGGGCTCTGAAGGAGCCCAGAGGTGCCCTCCCATGCCCCCAGGGACACCCCCTGTCACCCTTGCCCACCCCAGGAGGACACCCAAGGATGGAGGGACGCATCCCAGGGACATTAAGGTAAGTTCAGGTAAGTGTTTTTTTTTTTTTTTTTTTTTTTGGTGGCATAGTGGCGCCTGATTTGTGCTCCCCTACATGCCACTATGCCCAATGACCATGCCCAGGGGACAGAAGTCCCCTGGGCATGGCCATTGGGCAAGGGGGCATGACTCCTGTCTTTGCTAAGACAGGAGTCATTTCAATGGGGGTTGGGAGTGAAACAAAATGGCGCAAATCGGGTTGAGGCGAAAAAATTGCCTCAACCTGACTTGCCCCATTTCTTGATGCCCAAGCTCCATTTTCCCCTACGCCGGCGCTGCCTGGTGTACGTCGTTTTTTTTAACGCACACCAGACGGCGCCGGCGGCTAACGCCGGCTAACGTCATTCAATAAATACGGCGCCTGCATGGCGCTCCAGAATGGCGTTAGCCGGCGCTAATTTTTTTGACGCAAAACTGCGTTAGCGCAGTTTTGCGTCAAAAAGTATAAATATGGGCCTGCGTGAGCTGCCTGACCTAGTGGAAATAGACCTGTGTTTCAGGCCTATGCGGACCGGGTCGCCTTTGTAATAGCAGCGCTGCCAGAGCATACGCACCGGTAGTAGACAGGTAAACAGGAATCTATCCAGACGTTATGCCAAGAAGTGAGGCAATTCCGTGAAAAGAAAAATGAAACAAAATAAACTCCATGCAAGACGAAGAAATATGCAGAGACGTTACGCCATGTCAAAGCTCGCCCCTAAAAACAGTTGCAAGATCAGAGCAGAGAAACAGAAAGCTAAAGAGGACAACGCTGCGTTCTCCTCAGAGCTATTGCAACTCGATGTAATATGCCAGCCTCTGAGAGAATTGTGTTATAGGACGAAAGAAGTTATAATAACACTCATTTGACGACTCACTTTCTATCCTATGAATAAAAGCAGGGAATTCAACCCATTGACAAGTTCAGTTTACCGCATGTGCCCTGAGTGTTTCTTTAGCTTAATTTGTGCCGATGGTTACAGATGGCAGACTCCAACACTGATTTGTCGGGACCAGAACTTAATTTTCATCCTCAGACTTCGACCAGCCAATAGTGTGGAAGGCAGAAAAGGCTGGAAAAAGAAAGGGAAAAAGATAAAGAAAACGTTCAAAATTTTGAAAGCATGGATGATAAAAGGGCGGCCAAGAATTACATAAAGCGACAGGAACAGCAGAGTGGTTAAAGAAAGTGGAGATGAGCTACTGAGAAACACTTTGGCCTCTGCCTTTCCTGAGTCCTGCTCGCTTCCTAAGATGATGCTGATGCAGTATAACAGAGGGTATAATTCTATGGTGAATACATTTTTCTTATATACACAAACAAGCACTAACACAGACCATGCCATAAGTCTGGCCTTGGCAAACTGACGAATGGCTATCATTTTTTTTTCATTTTACTTCAAGCATATTCAACAAAAAGAAAAAAAACAAATTATGATGTCGGTTAGACAGGGTGACCATGCTCTTCCAATACAAATTTAAATTAAAAACTATAATAAATAAATGCAACTTTATTAGATATGTACTGTTGCTTCCTAGCAGGCAGGTGTACTTAGTGCAGGGCTGGAAAACCTGATCAGCTCTAATGCATCCTTCCTGAATCCATCAGGACTATCCTAACAAAGACTGGCCTCTTTTTTTGCTGGCCTCTATAGAAAAACGCTGGCCAGGCCGGTAAAAAACGATCGAGATGGTAGCCCTAATTCTAACTCTGCTCCAGTCTGGGAAAGAGTTGATGACCAACTTCTTTAAAGAGCAGTCCAACACCGTGCATTCCCAGTCCACAAACAAGCCACCTCTCCTATCACTTGTTGACTTTATGCTTGTCCTTAACCATATAGAGCGCTCTGCTGCCTTTTGGCTAGATTCACATATGAAATACCTCATAAATACATATATATGCACAATGTATATCACAGGAAAATATGGGTTTTATTGGCAAAGAAAAGTCGCTCCCTGTCGTGATTATGTAACAGGAAGGCAGAGTTTAAACAAACAAGGATAGCTACCAAAGATAATAAAAACGACAAAGGCTGGAAAGAAAAGAGCATTGCCAAACTATTAACCCATCAGCCCTGGCACCGTATTGAGGTTATTTGTAAGCGTTTGTGGACCTATAATCATATAAAATGCTGTTGCTTGCAGTGCTCCAGAGCCAATGGCGGAAGTGCCCTGACCCACTGGCCCTCGCTATATCCTGTGGTGAGGGTGAAATGTAAATGACGACGGAACAGACCAATTGATGGAGAGGGCTGTCCCCAAAGCCATCATCGTGCATATATATGTTTGTGTTTTTTATTTATATATTCGTTTTTATTTCATGGAGCGGGAGAACATGCAGCTGCACAGATGTATAAAAGAAGGAAAAGTTGCTTTCCGCTAAATAAATAAACGCTAAATACATAATACAAATAAAATATGCTAGACGTGAGTTTCTGTGATTCCCTCTTCCCTACTATTGTCATCAGCACAACTTGTGCAAATAAAATTTACGCCCATATTTAAAAACAAACTGTCAACAAGCAATACTTTTGTTTTCCACTGGTAAATTTCTGACTTGTGAACTAAAGTTAGTTTTAGAAGAATCAGCATTTGACAGATACCACCATGAATTGTTCATCTTTGAATAGATAAACTTTAAACCTTTTTTGACAGAAGCTCAATAACGGAATTTTGATTGAAGTTTGCCAAAAGAGCACAGTTCTTGTCAGGCTTAAACCGTGAATCAGGTTGTTGAAGCTGGAATCACTCTAGCCAGTGCTCTCTGCTGCGGTCGGCTACACACCGGTAATTATGTAAATAGTGCTTGGAAACCGAAAGGGTGTGACAATTATTAATTAATGTCTGAAAATATAAGTACAACTTTGGCCTAAGGCAACACTGTTCTATCATTTGAAGGCAACGTCGGATCCCACCCAGGGCGTGGGAAGCATAATTAAAAGGCAAAGTTAGAATGCAAAATTATATTTTTCAAACAGATCACAAATATGATAACTAAAATAAAAGAAGGGTGTGACAGAAAGCTAGGTTTTGACTCTCATTTGGAACATGTTTAGCTTCACCTGCGTGTCAGACTTTTCTATTTTCTGCTGATGTTGAACACTGTCCAAAGGACCTGATTAATTGAATCCCAAAGCACAAACTTCTATTGATAGTCATTAAGCAACAGTCTATATTCCTTTTTCCTTAATTCGATCAGCGTCAGTAGAGTCGATAGTGACTCAAATCCAAATCACAATTTCAGGAAAACGCACAGACTATGTAAATGAGTTCCATTTAGATTCAGTGTATGTAAAGGTATTGTTTGTGGGCATCCTGAAAATCGTGCATGGATCGGAATTGCTGGGCTACCTTCTATCCAGCGACGGCCTCTGCAAATATCAAGGGGGAGCCGGGGGCAATGAGAATGGGGAAAACAAAAAAGAAATAAATACAAAAACAAAATATACCTTATTTGATGTTCCCGTTGCCTCCTACCATCTCCTTCCATCTGGTTCCTCTTCTGGTGTCTTGCATCGACTGGGACACCAGCACAGGCTCCCAAGTAATCCTGGTGCTGCTTTCATGCACAACCTAGCATGAAAGCAGTGTCAGGATTGGTCTGAGCAGCAGTAATTGCCACTCAGGCAATCCTAAAGTCTGTGCAGTTTCTCCAGCTCGACTGTTAAACACAGCCGGGCTGGAGAAACCTAAGTGCGCATGTGTGTTTGGCCGGCCTGAGATGGCCAGCCAAACACACATGCTCACTTAGTCCATTCTCTCCTCCTCCCCCTTCTGTGTCTGAGCCCCACCCCTCCCTGTACTTCAGGCTGAGCCAACATGAAAAATGAAACAATCGTGGAACTATCATTTTATTTTTTACCTCCTGGCTCTTGGCCAGGGGTGCGATGCTCCTCCGCCATTGCAGAGGAGCCACCCCTGCTTGAATCTCCTGCTTTATATTCATAGATTATCACTCTAAAATGTCATGTGCAGGAGGCAGAAAGTGGGAACTGAACTGCCACTGAAAGTGTGGCCAATGTCTTGGTATTTAGTTCTGTCATAACTGTTGGTTGGCTTGCAGACATCTCTTTACAGAATATAGCACCATGCGATTGACACTTACCTTGTGTGGTACTAGTGTCCCAGATATGTCAGTGGTTGCAATAGGATACTGATCTCCAGCATTGCCTACTGAAAGTCATCTAAAGGATCAGCACACAACGAGTTAATGGTGTTTGTTTATTTCCTAATAGGTTTATGACCTTATCACAAAATCAATTTTAATGTATGACCTTACATACGTGTCACAGAAGCGCCATTAAAGGTAAATGTTTTGTAGAAGCTCTTTCAAAACAAACAAGATGGCATTCCGTATAACTTAATTTCAAGAGACAATGAGGAATAGTTGCTAGGTGGTGGAAGGAAAAAAACCTTTATAAGCAGAGAAAAAAGGAGTCCGCCTGCAAACAATTTTTATGTATTTTACAGTTTAAATCTAAAAAGAATACCTGTGTCAGCGTTTCCTCCGAATTCAGCAGAGAGTGAGAGGACAGCATTGAGTGAACTGGACTGGCATTGAGTGAACACCTAGTGCTGTACCCATTGCTCTCCTGGCCCCTGCTGCTAAATCAGCTCACTTCATTTCTTAGCAGATGTCAAGTTGTTATTGGACTGCAGTGCCAAATCAGACTTTTTTCTTTAAATTGTTTTCAGTTCTCCATTAATGCTCACTATGCTCTGGGAAACCCCTGTTACTTCAATGTTTTATTATGTGCAGACACCTGGAAGGTTTTCAAATGATTACACCTCAGTTAGACTTTTGTTGTTTCTAACACATTGAGGTGAGTCGTGACTGAATGTATTTCTGGAATATAGCCTTATTATCTCACGCTTTCAGACCTGTGTGATGGACTTATTTTCATATTGGAATGGATAGGGTTCCACATCCTGGGTGCACTTCCAGGGAAGAATTGTTTCAGAATATTTTCCTTTCTGCAGACAGGTTACTCCAGCAAAAAAATATAGACACTCAAAGTTGATATAACTATTTAGTTTAAGAGTAGCTTGGATTCTTAGATAGGATAGATTTGTGTTTAACACCAGCTAGTGTCAGGGTACTTCTCAGTTTCATTTGAGCCAGTGAGAGAAATCAAAATGATGTGATAGGGTCACACTTCCTGGCACCTAAGAATGTGTTCCAATATTCTAACCTTGGGATGACTTAAAATTGGACTGCATGCTTAAAATCATCTGCAGTAGAAAAGGATTAATTCCAGGTAAAAGTATAGATAGGATTTGAGCTCCTTTTGCTACAGTATTGATCTGTGTTGGTAGATTGAAATTTTTGTTTAACTGGAAGCCTAAGAATTTTATCCAATGAATGATGGTGACAGTCCAGGATATTGGGTGTGTTTATCCAGGGTTGGAGTGGAATGAAACATTTGGGAGGAGACATTGGTAAAAATTAAAAAAATTATTTATTCTGTTTGAGGAGGAGTTGGGTCAGCTTTGGATTCTGTCCATGACAAGAACAAGAAATTCAAAATGATATGATATGTTGGAGATTTTTAACAAGTAGCCCAGATGTTCCATACATATAGTAAAGAGGGTGGCAATACAGCAGTGTGTTAGGTACCTGCTTTAATAGTGAAGTCGGGTTGGGTATTGGACTTTGATGGGTTTACAATGAAAGAAGGAACTTCTTCCGCCCTATGGCTCTCGTCTAGAATGGAATAAAAGTACTTAATTATTGATAGTGTCAGAAGCCGCCTAAAGGTCAAGGCAGATGAGGAGACATGAGTCTCCTTTGTCCAGTATATGGAGTGCTTCATCAATGATTTGAAGCATTGCTGTCCCAGTACAGCGTCCTGATCAGAAACCAGACTGACCATCATCAAAAAGGTTGTTGAATCAATTTAGTCAGTTTTCTACACAGCTCTCCAGGACCCTTACCAGGAAGAGATGGTTTAACACTGGACAGTAGTCATTCAAATTTGCGACCCAGGCTTTTTCCTGAAGTGGTAACTTGATGAGTTTTTAGACTGTCTGGGCATAGAGTCATGGATATGATCTGGAAAGTGTCAAGATAGTCGCAGTTTTGCTATCGTTTTGCAAAGTTCAGATTTAGTGATTTCTCTAAACTCAGACCAGAGAGTTGGGCATTTCTGAATCAGTACTGAAGGAGCATGTTGGTGGATGCCAGCCCAAGGGATTTTGGTTATTTTAACCTTAAAGAAGTGGAAAAAATGTTCTTAGGAAAGGAGTGTGTGAAGGGTTTGTCGAATGTTTGACCATCTCAAAGAGTTTTGGCCTAGAATATGAGTTGTTGCATACTTTCTCTCATCAGAAAGCTGCTCTGAGTTGTTGCATATTTCCTCTCATCAAAAAGCTGCTCCAGGTAATTTGCCAAAGTGTTTAATGCATCATTCACTGCTCTGAGAGCTTTTCTCTGGGGTTTGAGTTGTTTTGAGAAACACATCATGGGTGGTCCGAGTGTCTGTAGTTTCAGTTTTTTCAGCCATCACTTCCGTGATACCTGTCATTTTGTCTGTAAATTGCTTGATCAGTTTGTTGATCTCTTGCAAAAAGAACTATCACAAAGGTATGAGGTTATGTGGTTTGATAGGTCAACTTTTTCAATGTCCTTATAGTCTCTAATTTCAGCGGTACTTCCATATGAAACCAGTTTCAACTAACTAAATTCCAAATGAAGTTGACATTTTCTGATGTCTTTTGAAACGTATAGCATATAATGCATACATTCCTTTATTGACATTGCTTTGGCAAACTGATCCACAACAAAATACATATGTCACTCTTTCATCTTCGGCTTATTATGTGTATTTTGGGTCTAAATGATTTTTTATTTTGGCAAGATTTTTATGTTACACCGTGAGTGGAAAGAGGTGACTTTCCGCTGAGTTTTAGATAGCTTACGAAAATGGACCAGGATCTGATCTTCTACATAATCCATATATCACATACTTCAAAGTAATTGGCAAGTGCCTTAGGCATTATTTATGATGTTAGATCGCTATCAAACTATGTAGCAGCAACACTGCAATAGTGATATGGAGGAGTGCAAGGGAGAAGAGATGATTATAGAAAATGGAGTGTGTGAGAGAGAATGGAATAGAGGAAGCACCAACCACAAAATAGAAAGAGAGAGAGAGTATTGTAGTGTTGTGAGACTAGGTGCTCTAGGACCCTTGTGGTTCTGTGAGGACTTAGAGGAGAGATTGTGCAACATATTGGGAGGTGTTAATTTGTGCCTATTAATGCCTATGATGTAATCAGTGATTTAATGTGTGATTGTATGAGGAGTAAAAGAGACGTTTAATCAATAGCTCTGTGTGTGGCGTGGTCTTTGCATGCCCCAGGCTGGGAAGAATGCTACAGCTGGTGATGAGTAAGAGGACACGTGCCCTGAAGAAACGCAGTTGCTCTCCCTGAGTGTTTGCAATGACCCAGCACACTGCCCATGTGTGCCACATGCACTCAACTCATTTAGAAGTTAGTCAGACTGTGTGGTTCTGGAATAGAATTGCTGCTCCAGCCCCTATATGGCCCTTAAAGAGTGGAGGAAAGCGCTCAAAAGAAAACTTTAGAATCCAGAGGTGTGCCATAACACAGAGCCATCATTGATGCAAGTGAAACGCTGAAGGCAGTGACTACCTGTTATGATGCAAAAAATTAAATACAACAGTGTTCAAGTGCGAGTAAAAGAACCATTGCCTACTGTCAAGAAAGAGGGTGATGATTTACGACCTCTGCTCAGAGAAGGCAACCCTAGCACAAACAAGTGGCCTGTGCTTGCAGAAGTTACAGTGACCACCGATGAGCCACTGCTGCCAGCTGAACAATATATACTCTCAGCTTCAGTAAAAAAGGGTGTGGAGTATGATGCAGCTGTGTCCCTGAAGCCACCACTGCCATTTGACAATGCCAAGAAACAGAACAATGGTGTCAAGTGGACTGCATGGTTTGAGAGGTTCAATTACTTCATAGATGCCCTAGGAGAAGTAGATGATAAGAGAATCATTAAGTACTTAAGGGACCTTGACGGTAATGGTGTCAAATACGTTTTTAAAGAAATCTTGCAGACTGAGGCAATACCATACCGTCAGAAAACAAAAGCTTTGAATACTAAGTTCAATCAGATGCTAAACATTGACTATAAAAGGTACATTTTCAATCAAGTGAGGCAGCAAGATGGTGAGACGATGAATGAGCTTGTTAAAAGACTTGATGTGCTCATCAAACACTGTAAATTTGTTGAATTTAATGATGCAGGAGCCACACACCTTAGAGTCATCGATGGCTGTCTGTTGGACTCTTTCAGAAGATACATGTTGAGAAATACACTCAGTTTTGACAAAATACTAATGTCTGCAAGAGCCGATGAAAGAGCAGAAAGCCAAGTGGCTGATATGAAAGCTAGAACAGTGAAAAATGAATCAGCGCTTGTCATGGCATGCAAGTACAAGCACTCCACAGATGCACATAAATCGATGTCTTCAGATAAGGAAGGGATGTGTTTTCGTTATGGGTTTTCATATTCCCATGAGAGCAAATGTCCAGTCATAAGATATGACGTGCAAAGGTTGTGGAAAAGAAAACCACCTCATAACCGTGTGCAATGTGAAAGAGAAACCAAATGTTTCACTTCATGAAGAGAAAATGGGTGCCAAAAAGTTACAGCAACATTCTCGCCACACCCACAAGTCCAAAAAGCAACATCAGTTGTGACAAGTAGAAACCTGATGAATTTGATTATCGTTAAACTCCTCCCACAAAACTTCTTCAACATCATCGTCAAGCACCAGTGAAGAAGACGGGTGCGTAATAATGATGTGAACCAAACGACTCCAGTCACATGTTGAGTTGGCTGCGTGCGAGGCAGAACAAGTGACAAAGATAAGTCATCAAATGGAAAAACCCAGTTAGTTTGGGCACTGCCCCAAGATCATAGTAAAGGTTAAAGGTTCCCTCATAATTTTCATCACAGGCAGTGGTGCTTTGGTTAATATGGAGCCAGTTGAGAAGTTTAACAACCTGTCTCCTGTGCCACGAAGTAACCCATCAAACAAAAAGGTATACAAGTGGGCTGTTTCCAAACCATTGCAAAGTCAAGATCGATGCACAGCAACCATGAAATACAAAGCAGTGTCTGTGCCAACGCCAATTCATGTACTTCCAGGAACATCATCCAGTGCATGCCTTCTCAGCTTTGCCACTGCTTCTGACATGGGACTAATATCTCTCAATTACAACTTATACACTCAGTCTGAAATTGTAGGTCAGTTTCCATTGTTTTTCTATGGTCTTGGCAGACTCAAAATAATGCAAGGGAGACTTCACATTAACAAGGACATTCACCCTATTGCTCTGCAGCACCGCAGAATTGGCTTTTATTTGCAGGAAGATGTAGAGAAAGAACTAAAAACGCAGCGTAAGCATGACATCATTGTGCATTTCACTTGTCCTACGTCATGGGTTTCACCCATAGTGATGATGCCAAAATGGACAGTTATCTTCAATGAGGGGACTACACCTGACAGCTTGTATCAGGCACTGAACTCTGCACCAGGTGCTCAATTAGAATTTATATCCATCAACTCACACCATTCAATCTGGTTGACTAGTGTGAGCTTCTCAACGACTCATCGAAGAGATCTGATATCATTTTTGTTTGACCATTTTATTTAACAAGGGAGGAGATGTAGTGTTGTGTGATTAGGTGCACTTGGGCCTTTGAGGTTCTGGGTGGACTTAGAGGAGAGATTGTGTTAAGGTGTGACTATTAAGGGCAATGATGTATTCAATCATTTAGTGTGTGATTGTATGCTGAGGAATAAAGATGTCTAATCAAGAGCCCTGTGTGTGCTGTGGCCTTAACATGTTCCTGGGCTCAGGAGGACGCTACATGGGTGAAAATGAAAAGAGGAGAGTGGAGGGAGTGAGAAGAGGTTACAAAGAGAGAATCAGAGGTAGGAAAGGGCAAGAGCGAGCACGCCACAAAGATAGGGGAATTGAGAAAAAGGGGGGGAAAGTGGGAAAGAAAAGGGGTATGGCAGTCTGTAAGTAGGGCTGACAAGGAGACAGAAGTGAGAAGAAAATGGTGGAAGGAGGACAGAGAAATAAAAATCCATGAACTGAAAAATTGACTGGGTGGAGTGATCTAAGGGGGTGTGGGAGACATGACGGCTCAGTGTGTTCGTATGTATGAGGTATCTGTATAGAGAAGAATGCAGTATATGTATCAGAGAAAGAGAGGGAGATAAGAGGAATTTCCTGGGGTGTGAGATTTCATCCTCCTAGTTACATATACATAATAAATTGGAACCCTACTGCATAGTTTGTGCTAAACCTCCTACAGGGAGAAAAAGTGCAAGTCTTTTTTTTATAACCATCACCAACCTGGGTTACCCCCTTGGTGGCATGCTTCATCATAGGAATATTCCATTCCCGAAAGAAGAGGAAGTGAAGCCAGCATGACCTGACCAATTAGAAGGCAGAAAATAAGAATGACAATGAAGCCAGCAAATGTTAAGCAAAGGCGGCCTGTGAGCCACTGATTATATGCAATATCTTCAGTGCATGTGCTGTCGCAGGCAAGACCTAAAAAAGGTCATGAATGTGGCATGTGTTGTAAAATAATTATATTTTTCATAATTTGGTCAGCCATATACTTTTCAACCACAGTATTTTGCTGCAATCGGTTACAAACACCCCTAAGAGTTGGAAAGTGATTTTAAAAGCTCTTGTGATGTATTGTGTCCTTTCAGGCGGCAGCAAATGCATCTTCAATTTCCAAAGCCTTCCTGCCAAATTGATTACGAGGTTATAACAGAGGCATATTGTGCACCATTCAAATGCAAGTATGAATCGGTTTCGAGCTGTGACCGAAAATAGACTGGGCACCAAAATAAAAGTGGCCTCTATTACAGAATAAGATAGCGAAATAAAGTGGCCCACCAAATTGAGCTGTTTTGAACATGGAATGGAACGCTGTATAGGTTTTTTTGCAAGATATGCGGGACTGCATGCATTAGTGTTTGCTGCTGATAGTCTTTGTGGTAAAATCATAGCAATCAACAGTAAAAACCGATGCACCAGACCATGCAACAGACCCACAAGCAGCTAAAAAACAGTCCATACTCCAGTCTGTTAAAGTAGCGATTTCGGGCACTACCAGGTTGCCCTATAGGCAGGGCCACTGGAATTATGTGATTATGCAGTCACTGCATTTTCTACATAATTATGGATTTGCTGCAATTGTCACTCACATAATCCATAATCTGATGCATAATCTGCAGATTTTAACAAAAAAATATTTCTAGTCCTGACAGTTCAAAAGAAACTAACAAAAAATGGCAACACGTATTCCTGCTCCGTGGATGGCCCATCACATAGGTTAACTGGTCATCTTTCAGTTGTTTATTGCTGTATCTTGGTATTAAACTGGTACTAATAATTTGAAATCATTTTCCAGACAGTTTTACCATGTGCAAAAAGGACAAAATGGAGAATTATTGCTACCACAAAATGCTGGATTACGCCACATAATTTGCCTTTCCTTGCTGCATAAAGTAAATAATCCTGCTACATAATTTGGTCCTCCCTGTCAAATCATTACAGTGGAGCTGCCCATAGGTCAGTCCGACCCTACTATGAAAGTTAATGGCCATTATGCTATAAATGTAGGCCCTCCCCGTTCACTTTCATCTTCTGTGGCTCTCCCCAATTACAAACTAGGCACTCATTTTGAGTGTTGAAGTAATTTGCATCCAATAATTTCACACCTGGAATTACCAATACTGAGAGCACCGTTAATTCTGGGATGCTTAATTTGGGGGCATTCCTCTACTAAAAGATAAAAATACGGGGAAAGTGGTGTTGCCAAACCTATTTCCAAGAGATAATGCCTCAAATCAGGGCCATTGTCTGGGCAAAAAAATCCCACCGATTTGAAATGGTAAATGAGCCCCTAGAAACATCCGGATTATTACTGTATGCACATGGAACACATGCAGTATTAATGCATTCTGAATTTCCTGTTAGGCAGGTATTTTCAGTTTCCGGTCAATTCGGAAATTCCAAAACACTAATAGTGAGTGAGCAACCTTAGTTTATAATGTCGGACATTTCAAAGCTTCTGGCGCCCACGCAGGCCACGCTCACTGGAAAAGGCAAAGGACGCCTCGGTTGGAAATGGAGTGCTCCGTACCATAAATGCCATTAAATAGCTTAATTTTATTTCACTGATTGCAGGTCAAGAGTGTGTAGGCAAATAATACAATATAATTCGTAGTTTGTATTTCTAAATTATTATTCATTGTAACCTTTTTTTATTACTGTTAAACTTCTTAAGAAACCTTGCTTCTATGGTTTGCTTTCATATTAGATTAAAACACGTTAGTGAAGGCTTTTGTTTCACAAAAGGGGTACAATAAAACGTTGATTTTATCACCAGGTACTATGCACCTAACACTGCTAATGTAGTTTTTTAATTGAACTTTGTCTTAGACACGTTTTAGCAGCAATATATTTAAAAATAATATTCCTATGAAGGCTCCTTCAGTGTTCATAGATGAATGCTTCAACTATTTTGCACTAGTAGCTATAGAGTTTATTTAACCACAGGCATCTCACATTCTTGTTAAAGTGAAGAAATATCTACAGCATAGCTCAGCTGTCTGGGATTTATGCCCTTGACCACACAATCACTTCCAGGATTGTGACATATTTAATTAAGCGACTCATAAAAGTTTGAATCAATTGATTTTTCAAGGTGCTTGGTGCTGAGTCAATTTTTCATGACACTGCATACTCTGAACACTCAAAACACTCCCGGACGTGGCTGTGTACAGACTCACTAGTGAGTACATCATGAACTTGGGAGATTCTTCTTGACACAGACACTTAGATGCCCATAAAGTTACTTTTCTCGATTGCGCAATATATATTTAAAACAGCAAATACATTCTATGTATGGACATAGCTGATCGCCTGCCCCCTTTCTTGGAGACTGGAATAGGAACAAGCATTTTCAATGCAACGGGGCTCGCATTTGCTAGAGTTTGAGCTATTTGCGTTGTATACTCCTAGCCTACCTTTTCTTGCCACACCAGTTAAAAGAAAAAAAAAAACAGCGTGATAGCGCTATGTAAAATGCAGAGCGATCGCGCTGAAATTGAAAATGAAAAAACGGAGCGTGATCGCGCTATTTAAACCCCAGCGCGATCCTGCTGCGGGAAAAAATGAACAGATAAAGTAGTCCAGAAACCAGGCTCAAAACATCGAGCCTCCTATGTTTCTAGTAGTTTACCGGTGCTGTGTAGGTGGGCTAAACACCGGAAAAGGCATGACCTATGCATGCCTTTCACAAATGATAGCACGCAGATTTTAAAGAGCTAGCCTATGAACCAATGAAAGAGACTGATGTGACCTGGGCGTGGTTTGAAGCCCAAAGAAAGATTACTTTATGGAGGGAGTGCTTTGCGCTCACCCATAAAAAGGCCTGGGCACCAAAATAAAAGTGTTTTCTGATTGATTGATAAAAGAAGAAACTGAGCCACATTTACAAACCGGTGCCGCTTTGAAATTGTAGCGACACTCTTTAGAATTGTTTTACCAGCTATGAGGGGTTGCATGCATTTGTACTTGCTGCAGGAAATGCATGTATTACTATTAGGAGAATCACCAATAAAAACCTGCCAACAGGACCAAAAAAAGGCCCACAAACGGCGAAAAAAAAACAGGCAGATTGGACTAGCCCTTCGGGCACTGCCTTATTGCTCTATTTGCCAGTTCGACCCTGCTCCTAGTCTCTAATTTTGTGTCATGTGAATGAGCAATTACAACATATTTTTGTAGCAAAATCGGCTGTGAGAACGATAATATTGTGCACAGACACACTTTCTGCAAAATATTCACCAGTTGGCTTTTTTTTTGGAGGTGGACCTATCACTTCCGATAAAACCACCTGCTGTAATTACATATGCAGAAAAGGATCATCCTTTTTGTTGAAGCCTTTTAACATTAACCAGACTTTTGGAGGTAGCTACGAAGAAATCCTCCACCTCAAAGCAGATGGTACATCATTGCAATTTAGTTAATGTAGTTACTCAAGGTGGAATCTCAGAAAATAAATTACAAACTATGCAAACGTAATTGGATAGTCAAAACCACAAGACGTTTTTGTGGTGCTATTTGGGTTTTCCTTACTGTTATGGGGATCAAAGACTGTTTCCACATATTACTGATTGCCCCAAGGTCCACAGAGCAAATCTCCTGTCACCTAAAGATGCAACAACTTATGAGCATGAAGATCATTTATGTTCTAAACCAGCTCCTGAGGGGTTTAATCAAGCTTAACTTTACTACTCTCTGAAAAAATGCTTTAATGCCTCATCAGGGATCACAACCACTATACAAATGTATTTAAAGTTGGAATGCCAGATTCTCTGCCAAGGAAAAGCTGCATTTCATGGACAAGGGAGAATGGATACACACTCAGAAGATGATTCCTTGGTGAGTAGATCACACACCACATAACGGGATTGTGAAATGTGCAAAAGTAGGAATCAAGTGTGCTTTAGGGATGTGGAAGCACACTTCAAGATATATTGACACCTATAGGTCTGGTGCAATCTTACTACATTCCTACAGAAATCCAGTGCTTGGGTTGCTGAACCGACACATACATAAAAATGTTCCAAGTGGCGTCATTTTAGTGATGTCTAGATGTACATCATGCTAAACTGGTTCTCTACACTTCAGTGAGGAAACATCATATTGTTAACACATCGGTCCTTATGACGCGTATAGGTCGATGAACCTTCTGATTTGTTTAAGGTGTTCTTACCATAGTATCAGTACAGAAACAATAGTCACACACACAATAATCATTAATCATTAGTCAAATCAATAATCAATAATCACTGTTACACTCAATATGGCGCCTAAGCAGCACGCCGCTATCCAGACTCTCTGTCCAATATGAGGACCTCCGATTCTAGAACTCGGATTATCCACATTTAAAAATTCGAACATATTCTGATGAATAATGTAATGCCTTGAGAAAGCCCTAGGTGAACACACCACAAGAGGCGAAACACGTGTTGGCTGTCTCTTCTTGCAACTTTCAAGAATTCTTCCCCAACCGGGATGTAATAAATACATCTGATCTAAAAAACGTGGATTTGATATATTTTTTTGTCTGCCTGCTGCCTGTAACAATATATTAACCTTTAAAATGATTTGAGTGGGTTCTCATTTTCAGTACTTACAGACTCTACATTTGTTAGTGGACAACTGGTCCAAACCCCTATCTGACTACCCACTTATCAATTCAACCCTTTGGGCATCGTAGAGGAAGGATAATTTGGACCTCTTTTCTTTGGACTCAATACTAAAAGTCATGAATCTTAATCATCAACTCAAATCAACTAATTTAATAATGATTGGTAATCAACAAATCACAAGAAAACACGATCTGATCAAAGCTTGAATCAAAAGACATTCCAATGCATCAGCACAAATCATTAGTAAAACCCATTTAAGCAAGGCTAAGATGTCCATAAAGTACAGCAAAATAGTCCGTCAACCATTTGTCTCTGCAATTCGTCAGTCATCATGTGAGTAAACTCAACTAACACAGATTAGTATGAGCATGAGGGGCTTCATGCAAAACAATTTAGAACACACATTTGGAAAACATCTACCTAAAGAAAGTATTAAGACAGCTGAGTTGGTACCTAGAAAGAAAAGGCATAAAAATGCAATTCAGTAGTAATTGTCATATCTATCTATCCACGGTATGGGTCAGCAAGTAGAATCAGTCTTCGTCCTCAGGTCATCACTCGATCAGCAAAGCATCAGGCTCCCAGTGAGAGAGTAAGATCCCAATGACAGAATCTCAAATCTCTTCTTAAGTCAATATCGCATCACACAACGGGGTAAGATCTAATCTGCCTGTGGTCTCCTCTGTCACGTTGTCATATCAAATTCACCCAAACTATCCCCTAATTTCTAATTGGTCGATTAATCGTACGTCATTACTCTATCCAATGATGTCCATATACCAAATCTATGAATTCTAATATTTCACAGTTCACATGTCGCTGATTGGTCCGCTTTACGATGTTCTCATCATCCGGCTCGTCAGGTATCAAAATTGTTGCATCTTCTTCTCCAGTCAGTGTCTTCATTGTTCGCGTCTTGGGAAAGTACATCTCATGCACATTACACACATTTGGATACATTACTAGAGACCTCATATCCTGTCCTTGGTTCTCATAGAAAGTTTCTGCTAATCATTTTATTAAAACAATGAGCATTTTCAAAGTTAGTTCACGCTGTCAGCACTTTCCATTGAACGCTAAGAAATACAGCTTCTGTATGAGGCTCAGTTAAGGCCTACAATTATTAAGCAAGAACATAATTCATGACCCTTAATATGACATATTACTACATTAATCTAATACATTTTTCAATATTTTATACGTATTAATTATAAATGAATACATTTTGTGAATACTGTTGGCCATTCTCCGAGGTCACATTTTCAAACGTGCACATTATTTTTCTGCACTATACATTTTTCTACAGAATTCATTATTAAAAATACATAAACATTTCATTAAAAATTATAATTAAGACATCTGTTTCAGCAATATTGACAAAATGACAACTGCAAAGTCTTGATTGCAACTAAATGGGTATTAGAAATGTATTAGTTGTGGACAAGTAGCGCTGGAATCGCAAAGGTAACACAGTTACCATTGATTCAGTTACAACTTGCATATGTGAAAATGTACAAGTGCTTGTGTATGCGCACTCGCAGCATTGATCCTCACAAATACCTCTCTGTTCTTTCCCTGCAGGAGATTCTCAATATCCATTGAGCCCTTGGGTAATGAATCATTTTCAGGAATCTACACAGGAGTAAGCATATAACAGAGCACACTTGGGGACATGTAACATGAGAGAGTTAACATTTGGCCTCTTGAAGGTCTGTTTCCATTGTCAGTATTGCACTTATGGTATCTTCGCATACAAAAGTTAGGTGTGATCACACAATTTTGTTATGTGCTGCACTATATTTCCATGAAGTGACATTTGACAATTCTAGAGGAGGCATTGAATGAATTAATGAAACACAAGTGCTGAGTATGAGGCGACGCAAGTGGGACATGACAAACAGCTATAGGATGCTGATGCTGCTGGCATCATAAATAATGCCTTCATGAATAGCATTTCAACTCACCTACACTAACAGTACACTTCTTTTACAGATAAAATGCTGCACAGAGGTTTTGTGTTTGTAATATTTATTGAAAGAATTGCTCATGTGACCTATTATTTCTCTCCTTGCTCCCACCCTATTCAGAAACATCCCATCCATTAGCTGTTATATCTGCCGTAATCTCAACTATCCCATTTTCTAGTTTTACTATCCTTCCTTTCACCTTAACCCCTGGCAAGGCTTGTGCCCTGGCACCTCTATCCTACTTCCTGCCACAACCCCAACTAACCCATCCCTAATTGCATTACTCTACCTCTACCACAGCTCCGTAAACCCATGGGACTTGGAATGTCTCTTCAACATTCCAACCTAACACCAATTAACTCATTGCCTGGCTTTTCTGCCCTACCACACCTTAGCCCCATCAACCAGAACAACTCCTGTGCACTGTCACTCTAGCATCTGTGGTCACTATGGCCCTCATTACAACCCTGGCGGTCAGTGATAAAGCGGTGGTAATACTGCCAACAAGCCGGCGGTAAAAAAAAATGGAATCATGACCACGACGGAAACCTCCAACACAGACAGCCACTTTAACACTCCGACCGCCACGGCGGAAGCAACATTCACCTCGGCGGTAACCGCTAACAGCCAAGCGGAAGACAATGAACTGCCCACAGCATTACAACAGGCCTATCCGCCACCTTTTCCAGAGCGGTACCAACGCCATCAAAAGCACGGCAGAAACAGTACACAGAAGGGAAACTACTCACCTCTCAACACTCAAGGAAGAACCACGACCCCATGGAGCCCGGGCTGCACATTTTTCTAATGCTGGAGTACCTCCTCAAACACCAAGAACACGAATGCCGGCGAAGATGACCACGGTGAGTACAGCACCTAGCACTCAAGGGGGGGAGGAAAAAGAGGGTGACACACACATGCAACACGCAACACCAGCACCCCCAACACCATACACACAAACAGATGCAACAACATTAGATATACACCCCGTAACCCTCAGGAATAACGCAAGGCCAAAAGGAATGGATTAAAATGGGTGGAATAGCAAAATTTTAGATAAATACATCCTTAAAGCAATAAACAGTATGTACAATATATACAAAGGGAGGGACAATGCCCACTCCAAAATGTACATGGCCCACAGGGCAATAACACATAGGCCAAGGCCACACTTGACTCCTGCCTCAAAACGGAGAGAACACTGCTGGGGCATCAGGTCGAAAACACACAGGCACCTCAGGGGGATGGAGAATGGGGGGGCACATTAGCCGGAAGATGGTACAACGCCACTGGCTTGGAGGGGGCTCTATGCCCACTGCTTGGTCCTGGGGAGTGCCAAGCCACAGTCTCTCAAGTGGGTGGTTTGCCCACTGCTTGGTCGGTCCTGTGGAGTGCAAAGCCACTGTCTTTCAAGTGGGTGATTTGCCCACTGCTTGCTCCTGGGGAGAGCAAAGCCACAGTCTCTCAAGTGGATGGCTTCTCCACTGGTTCTGGAGGAGGCTATGTGCCCAGTGTGCTTATCCTGCCAAGGAGAGGGTGAGTGGATGCCTTCTTCCACTGGTTCTGGAGGGGGCTTTGTGCCCAGTGTCCTTCATCCTGCCAAAGAGGGGGAGAGTGGATGCCTTCTTCCACTGGTGCTGGAGGGGGCTTTGTGCCCACTGTGCTTCATCCTGGATGGGGCAAGGTCACAGTGTCTCACCTGTGTGGCACACCGACAGGTGTTGTAGGGGCCAGGACGCACTGCAGTCCATGCAGTCACTACTACACACTGCTCGCCGGCGGTGATGGCTGCTCAGTAGATGGCAGTTGCGCTGCAGTTGGCGGTGCTGTCAGTGGTGGTGGGAGGCTTCAGCCCTTCACCTACAGCCTCAGACGGCTGCCCACTGGGGCTGCTGCTGCTGGCAATGGTGCTGCTGGCGGCGGGGCAGGTGGCGGTGCTGGCCACGGTGCAGGTAGCGGTGCAGGTGGCGGTGCAGGTGGCGGTGCTGTCAGTGGTGGTGGGATGCTCCAGCCCTTCACCTGCAGCCTCGGACGGCTGCCCACTGGGGCTTCTGCTGCTGGCAGTGGTGCTACCGGCAGGGGTGCAGGTGGCGGTGCTGGCCACGGTGCAGGTGGCGGTGCTGTCAGTGGTGGGGGAGGCTCCAGCCCTTCACCTGCAACCTCGGACAGCTGCCCGTGGGGCTGCTGCTGCTGGCAGTGGTGCTGCTGTCGTGGGGCATGTTGCGGTGCTGGCCGCGGTGCAGATGGTGGTGCTGGCTGCGGGGCAGGTGGCAGTGCTGTCAGTGGTGGAGGAAGGCTCCAGCCCTTCTTGTGCAGCCTCGGACAGCTGAAGTGCCATGGCTGGTGTTGTGTTCCCCTTCCTGACCTTGGCAGATGGTGGTGCCTCCTTGCTTCTGCCAGCTGGTGTTTTTTTCTTGCCCATGCTGGCTTGTGCTGCCTCCTTCCCCTTGCTGGCTGGTGGTGTCTCCTTCCCCTTGCTGGCTGGTGTCCCCTTCTTGCCCTTGCTAGGTGGCGGCCCCTTCTTGGCCTTGGCAGGTGGTGCTGGTACACTGGCTGTGCTGACGGGTACCTCCTTGGAACCTCTCACACCTGCAGTAGCTGCAGAAACCACTGTGGCCGTGGACTGGGTAGCTGAGGTGCTGGGCTGGGTTCTGGCCACCTTGGCCTGAAGTGAAGGATGGGGTAGGGGTATGGAATAGGTCAATGGTGGTGGGGAAAAGCTTCTTAGGGACACTGGGGCAGGAAGAGGGTGAAGGTTTGGGAGTGGGGGAAGAGGGAGTGGTTGTAGGAGGTGTCAGTCTGGTGTGTTTAGGTGCAGGTGCATGGGCTGGATGCTGTTGTGAGGTGGATGGCTGTTGGGTGTCTGTGTGCTTGCATTTGTGTACTTTGGGAGGAGGGGTCACAGACAAAGTGGAAGAGGACACAGGGGACGTGTGCATGGATGTGGGGTTGGTGACTGACAGTGAGGGGCGTGTAGTGAAAAGTGTGCTGATGATGGAGGTAGTGGATGAGGATGTAGTGCATGCAGGTGTGAGTGGAGATGCTACTGGGAGGGAGGTGGACGATGAGGAGGCGGGGGACACAGTGGATGCAGTGTGTCTGCAGCTGGATAGTGCTTGTGTAAGTGCCTGTGGGATGATGTGTGGTGCTTGTGTTTGCCTGAGCCACTTCTGTGTGTTGATTTGGGTGAATGCTGGTCTGAAAGTGTGCTTGGGATACGCTGGGGTTGAGGGGATTGGGACTGGGTAGAGGAAGTTGGAGGGGGAGGCTGGAGACAGGGACAATGGCTGCCATCAGTGAGTTGGCCAGAGCCTGGAATGCTCTCTGTTGGGCTGCCACACCAGAGTGAATGCCCTCCAGGTCTGCATTTGTTTGTTGCAAATGCCCTGCTAGACCCTGGATGGCATTCAGTATGGTTGACTGCCCAACAGAGATGGCTCTCAGGAAGTCAATAGCTTCCTCACTCAGGGCAGCAGGGCTGACTGGGGCAGGGCCTGGGGTGCCTGGGGCGAAGGAGCTGCCCATCCTCCTGGGTGATCGGGCACAGGAAACACGCTGAGGGGCTGCTGGTAGGGAGGTGCTGGTACGATGGGGGTGGATGTACCTGTAGTTGGGGTGGGCACAGAGGTATCCGCCACCGCCAGGGAGCTTCCATCGGAGGAGGAGTCGCTGTTGGTACTGTCTCCTCCTGTCTCTGTCGTGGTGCTCTCCTCACACTCCGTCCTACTGGTGCCCTCACCGTTGGTGGATTTGGCCTGCAGGCCCATGTGGGATGCAGCTCCCTGCGTCACCGGTGCCTCTGGTCCTCTGCCAGATTATGCTAATGCACACAAGAACAGGGTGACAAAACAAAAAGGGGGGGAGAGACAGAGGATGCAGTTGGTCAATGCCAGCAACAACACTACCATTGGCATACACAACTCACAGGGAACAGGCCTATGTTGTAGGCCATGCACTACCAGTTACAATGCTAGTCACCAGCCCATGGGGTACAATGCCTAATGCCATTAGCTGCACAACTGAAATCCACAGGACGCTGCTTAGTAGTTGATGCCCACCAACATTATTGTGGTTGGGGTGCATCTGAGCTTGTCCATCATGGAATCTACCCTGCCATGTTCGCCCTGGCCTAGTGGCACCCACAGCCCACATCGCCCACCCAGGTAACACCTTTATGCGTGCAAAGTCAAGAATCTGAATCTGTACTCACCCCCTTGTGGCTGCAGTGATGCCTTCAAGCGCCCATCCAACTCCGGATAGGCCACTGCCATGATGCAGAACATCAGGGGGGTCAGGATACGACGGGCACCGCTTCCTCGTTGGGAGGCCAGCCCCAGCTGGGTCTCTGCCGTCTTCCTTGCCCAGCGGCTAAGGTCGTCCCACCGTTTGTGGCAGTGGGTGCTCCGCCTGTCAAAGACCCCCAGAGTCTGCACATTCTTGGCGACGGCACGCCAAATACCCTTTTTTCTGATGGGCGCTGACCTGCAGGAAAAATACAGCAGAAAAGGTATTAGTCATACCATCAGGACTGTCATACTGATGGCCCGCCATATCCCTCCCATCCCCTTACGCACAGACAATGACTACCATACATGCAGCACTCTGCCTAGGACCCCTCAGTCCCCCCCACATGAGGCTTACACACACAGCACTCCATACATTCATGCCCCACGCATCATGGTCACAGTGTACTCACCTGTTGGTCTGGAGGACCAAAAAGTAAACGGTATTGGGGTAGGACCCCATCCACCAGTCTCTCCAACTCCTCCGAAGTAAAGGCAGGGGCCCTTACCCCAGACACTCGAACCATGGTCCCTTCCGGACACAGGTCACAGCAGCACTTGCAGTGTAGGTCCTCTCCTGTTGAAGGTCAGGTAGCAAGTGAGTGAACAGATAGAAAATTACAGTCATGTCCGTGACGGTGCGTACATTCACAGCCGGCGTACATCGCCATTGGCTCCTGGAACCCGTAGGCCCCAATGATAATCAATGCAGTGTTGCACAGCGGTCATCGACTGCCGACTGCAACGGTGCACAACGCCAGCGGAATTACCTTGTTTCCACTTGTCCCTCCTCACAGGTCAGGCAGCCGCCATTTCAGGGGGGCACAGGCCATGGCACCTAACTGCGTCACATCAGACTTAGGCACATCAACTGTCTTACAAGTTCACATTCTGTTTCTGTAAAACAAAAATTGCATATTAATCTGAGTATATGTTTGAATATGACCTTCTGCTCACCGTTTTTCACCCTAGAGTTAAACCGCTGAGGATGAATAGGAGATGAAGACATCGCCCGTGAACAGACCCCTGGTGGACCTGGGGACAATGGAGGACAGGCACATTATCCTAACCTACAGACTTGATAGGGCTAAAATCCAAGAACTGTGTGCCCAATTGGAGCCAGACCTGATTTCAGCTATCTGCCACCCCACAGGAATCCTCCCTTCTAGTGCAGGTCCTGTCAGTGCTCTATTTCCTGGCAAGTGGTTCCTTCCAAGTGACAGTGGTCATGGCATCAGGAATGTCACAGCCTACGTTCTCAAACATGCTGACCAGAGTGTTGTCTGCCCTGATGAAACACATGCACAGCTACATGGTAATCCCCCAGGTGGAGGATTTGGCCACAGTGAAGGCTGACTTCTATGCACTGGGACATATCCCTGACATCATTGGTGCCATTATGGTACACATATTGCCGTTGTGTCCCCCCTGGAGAAATGAACAGGTGTTCAGAAATCGAAAGAGCTTTCACTCTCTGAATGTGCAGATGGTGTGTTTGGTGGACCAGTACATCTCCTATGTCATGCAAAGTATCCTGGCTGTCTGCATGATGCCTTTATCCTTGAGGAATAGCAGCATCCCATATGTGATGGCTCAACTCCAGAGGCACCGGGTGTGGCTAATAGGTGAGCCAATGGTCCCCACCCAGTTGATGTAGGTATATGGGTGTGGGGTTGTCCCTAAGGGTGAGTGTGTGTGGCTAACAGGTATCCCTCAATATTTACAGGTGACTCTGGTTACACATGTGGCATTAGTACCCCCCGCAGGAGTGAACAGGTGTACAGAAACCGGTAGAGCTACCATTCGATGAATATGCAGATGGTGTGTTTGGCAGACCAGTACATCTCCCATGTGAATACCAAGTTTCCTGGCTCAGTGCATGACGCTTACATTTTGAGGAATAGCAGCATCCCTTATGTGATGAGGCAACTCCAGAGGCACCGTGTGTGGCTAATACGTGAGGCCAAGGACCCCATACAGTGTGAATGGGTGTCTGGGTATGGGGTTGTCCCCAAGGATTATTGTGTGTCTAACAGTTGTTTCTCGATATTTACAGGTGACTCTGGTTACCCCAACCTCTCATGGCCACTGACCCCCAGTGAGGAATACCAGGACAAGGGCAGAGGAACGTTACAATGAGGCACATGGGCAAACAAGGAGGATCATTGAGCGCACCTTTGGCCTCCTGAAGGCCAGATTCCGGTGCCTCCATCTGACAGGTGGATCCCTGTACTACTAACCCGAGAAGCTGTGCCAGATCATCGTTGAATGTTGCATGTTGCACAACCTGGCCTTGAGATGCCAGGTGCCTTTTCTGCAGGAGGTTAAGCCTGGAGATGGTTGTGTGGCAGCGGTGGAGCCTGTGGACAGTGACGAAGAGCAGGCAGAGGAAGAGGATGTGGACAACAGAACTACAATAATCCAACAGTACTTCCAGTGACACACCGGTAAGACACTGTAACTTCACCTTCCATTGCAGTTTTGTGTTGGACATTGTACATGGCAGCCTGATTTCCCTATTTCTATGGCCACTTACTGTACTCTTTGGCATATCTATTTTCAGATGTCTGTGCGCCACTCTGGCTCCTGGCGTGTTTACTGCTGCCCACTACAGGTCATACCTATGTAAATATAACTGTACATTTCAATTGCAATGTTTACAGCTTGTTTAAGTAATACATATTTCAATCAGTTGACAGACTCCATACTTGCATTTGTTCCAAGGGTGTTAATTTCTGTGATAATATGTGCAGGGGGTATTGCAATGGGCTGGGATGATGGTGGAGAAATGTCCAGGATAGAGTCCAGTCTATTGGTATCACAGGTGCATTGGTATCACAGGTGCATTGTCCAAGGGGGCATAGGGAGTGGAGCAATGTCAGTTCAAGGTGGACAGAGTGACAGAGTGGGACACAAGGGTGACAATCAGGGGAGTCCTATTTCCTGGCGGGGGTCTTGGCAATGTTCTCTGGCGTCTGCCTGGAATAGGGTGCTGGTGGCCTGTTGTTCCAGTGGTGGGGCCTCCTGTCCACTAGCGTTGATGGAGGTGGAGGGCTCTTCTTCGGTGTGGCTAGTGTCAGGGGCCTCTTGGTGTGCCACTGCCTCCCTCATGGTGTTGGCCATGTCTCCCAGCACCCCTGCAATGGTGACCAGGGTGGTGTAGATATCCCTCATGTCCTTCCTGATCCCCAGGTACCGTCCCTTCAGCAGCTGCTGGGGCTCCTGCAGCTTGGCCAGTATCTGGCCCATGGTCTCCTGGGAATGGTGGTAAGCTCGCAGGATGTTGGTGAGTGCCTCCTGGAGGGTCGGTTCCCTGGGCCTCTCTTCCCCTTGTCGCACAGCAGTCCTCCCAGCTTTCCTGTTGCCCTGTGCCCATGTCCCCTGAACTGTGTGCCCACTGCCACAGACCCCAGGTCCTTGATCATCCTGTGTTTGTGGGGTTGCCTGGGGTCCCTGTAGTGGTGGACATACTGCTGATTGACATGTCCTGGGGACAGAGGGATGGGCCCGCTGGGTGAGTGCTGTGCTAGTGTTTCCTGAGGGGGGAGGCTCTGTGGTGGTTTGGGACTGTGGCTGGGTCACTGACTGTCCAGAGGTCCGGATGGGCCAGGTTGGTCATCCTGATCCAGGCGTGCAGAGCTGCTGTCATCACTGTGGGCCTCTTCTGGGGGGGACTAGATGTTGCTGGCACCTCCTCTCCGGTGATGTTGTGTGGGGGTCCTGTGGGATTGTAAATGCTGTGTCATTGTTTCTGCGTGTGACATCTTGTGCATGGGTATGTTTCCCTCTATGGTTGTTATTACCAAGGCAGCTTTGGCTTTCGTCGGTTGTGATTTGGTTGGCTAAGTGACTGTCACTAGTGTGCATGCTGTGGTGATTGGTGTCCATGCAGGTCTGTGATGGGGGTCCATGCATTGGTGTTGCATGCAGGGCTTGGTATTGGGATGGGTGGGTTGTGATGGTGGGGAATATGTGAGGTGGTGGAGTGATGGGGGTGAGGGTAGGGGTAGGAGTTTGTGATGGCAGGCAGGTGGGGGGGGGATTAAGTTGTAAAGATTTGACATACCAGAGTCCTGCTACTCCTGCCAGGCCCTCAGGATGCATGATCTCCAAGACTTGCTCCTCCCATGTCCTTAGTTGTGGGAGAGGAGGTGAGGTCCACTGCCAGTCCTCTGTACAGCTATCTGGTGTCTTGCAACCACGGAACACACCTTCCCCCATAGGTCGTTCCACCTCTTCCTGATGTCATCCGTTGTTCTGGGGTGCTGTCCCACGGCGAACACATATATTCATGCAATGCTCCAATGCCCACTTTAAGAAAATCTGGGCCCAGTTTCAGAAATCTACACAGAAAGGATAACCCTACTACCACAGAAAGCTGGGTTAGTACAACATTACAACGGAACATAACTTCAAACAATTAAATCTATGGACAAAAGTTCCTAATTTTGATAACGTAAAACTCAGAACATCTGAAAAATTTAATTTAGCAAAAATACTTAGTATCTGCTATGTAGAATCTTTGCGCTGTTGGAAACTTTTTCTGCAGAGCTAGAAAACATGTGGAACATACTGGACAGAACATGTCAACTTTAATCTGCACACAAGTTTACTCTTCAATACAAAGATTTATAACGTGTTCAGTACTTCCACACACTGATGTTGCAGAAGTTTGGTACTGTCCCTCATTTCACAGTGGTCATCTATATATGACAGTTTATGGATTGCATTAATCAAAGTACTAATAGTTTAGTTGTAAAGTGATGCACTGAGAAGCCATATTAGCGTGCATTCACTCAAGCTCCACCTCTCAACACCAATGACCCTAACACTGCCGCCCTGAACTTCACACGATGACTAGAAACTTGTGCAGACTCCATCGCCCCTTTGAAAACAAATAAGAACACCCGCACCATCACGACCGCCCACTGGTTCACCACAGAACTTCAGTCTTCCAAATGAGAATGCTGAAAAATTGAGAAATACTGGCGCCAAGAATTCTTAATGAGCAACTTCTCCGCCCTCAAAACAGCCATGCGCAAACACCACCAACTCATCCAGACCACCAAACGGTCCTTCTACAAAGAACACATAGATAACAACAACAACACACACAACAGCAAGGAACTTTTTGCCATCATCAAAGAACTCACCAAACCCAAATCCTGCACCATCGACCCTGAAGACCTCACAAGCTACCAACCCATCTCTCTTCTCCCCTTCCCCCAAAATGTCATGGAGAAGTTACTAAACGTACAACTGTCTCGCTTCCTAGAAGACAACAACATACTTGACGTCTCCCAGTCTGGATTCCGCAAAAACCACAGCACCAAGACTGACCTCATCGCCTGCACAGATGACATCAGGACCAGATTGGACAAGGGCGAGACCGTCGCCCCCATCCTCCAAGACCTCTCTTCAGCTTTTGACACTGTGGGGGTCATTCTGACCATGGCGGTAATTACCGCCATGGCGGAGGTCGGCGGTAGCACCGCCAACAGGCTGGCGGTGCAACGTTGGGCATTCTGAACCGCCGCGGCCAGAAACGGAAAGTCGGCGGTGTACCGCCGACTTTCCGCTGCCCGTCTGAATCCTCCATGGCGGCAGAGCGCGCTCCGCCGCCATGGGGATTCTGGCACCCCCTACCGCCATCCTGTTCATGGCGGCTCTCCCGCCACGAACAGGATGGCGGTAGGGGGTGCCGCGGGGCCCCTGGGGGCCCCTGCCGTGCCCATGCCAATGGCATGGGCACGGCAGGGGCCCCCGTAAGAGGGCCCCAAAAAGTATTTCAGTGTCTGCCCAGCAGACACTGAAATACGCGACAGGTGCAACTGCACCCGTCGCACCTTCCCACTCCGCCGGCTCAATTCTGAGCCGGCATCCTAGTGGGAAGGTTGATTTGCCCTGGGCTGGCGGGCGGTCTTTTGGCGGCCGCCCGCCAGCCCAGGGCAAATGTCAGAATCACCGCCGCGGTCTTTCGACCGCGGTGCGGTGTTCTGACGGCGTTACCTTGGCGGACGGCCTCCACCGTCTGCCAAGGTCAGAATGACCCCCTGTATGCCACCAAACCCTCCGCACATGCCTTTTCGACCCCGGAATTCACCACAAAGCCCTGGACTGGCTCTCCCCCTTCCTCCCTGAAAGAACACAAAGAGTTTGCCTCCCTCCTTTCCGGCCTACAACCACCACGATCATCTGTGGGGTCCCCCAAGGATCCTCCCTCAGCCACACCCTTTTCAACATCTACATGGCTCCTCTCATCAACATCCTCCTCCCCCACGGCCTCACCATCATTTCATACACTGATGACACCCTGCTCATCATCTCCCTCACTAGGAACCCAGCTACTGCCAAGAATAACCTGCACGCCGGACTCCATGACATCGCCAACTGAATGACAGCAAGCCATCTCAAACTGAACTCAGACAAAACAGAGATCTTCATCTTCAGTCCCAACAAGACAGCATGGAACGACTCTTGGTGGCCCACCACCATCGGACCACCCCCAACGCCCACCACCCACGCATGCAATCTTGGCATCATACTGGACTCATCTCTCTCCATGACTCGGCAAATCAACATCATATCAACCTCCTGCTTCAACAACCTCATTTGCTACGCAAGACTTTCAAATGGATTCCTTTAGAAACAAGAAGAACAGTCACCCACGCCCTCATAAGCAGCAGACTGGACTATGGCAACACCCTTTACGCAGATACCACAGCCAAGCTTCAGAGAAAACTCCAGCGAATCCAGAACGCAGTCACACGTCTCATCCTCAACCTCCCTCATCACGAGCACATCTCCACCCACCTCAGATCCCTACACTGGCTGCCCATCAACAAAAGGATCATTTTCAAAAATCCTTGTCCACGCTCGCAAAACCCTTCACGACACTGGACCGGCCTACCTTAACGAATGAATCAACTTCCACACGCCAACTCGACAGCTCCGCTCCGCCGACCTCGCCCTCGCTACAGTCCTCCGCATCCAACGCACCACCTCCGGCAGCAGATCCTCCTCCCACCTCGCCGCCAAAACCTGGAACTCCCTGCCCACCAACCTATGCAACCCCAGAACCTCCTAACCTTCAGAAAGCACCTCAAAACATGGCTTTTCGAGCAGTAACCCCACCCCAGTGCGTCGAGACCCTACCGGGTGAGTAGTGCGCTTAAGAAATGTATTTGATTGACTGATTGATTCACTCTAGGTCAGCTGATGAAACCCTTGTGGTATAGCCTTTAAATTTCATGTGTGATGCATTAACTTGCAATCATGTTATATTTTAGAAGGAAAACTAATAGTCTGTATTAAAACAGTAGTACATTTCACGTGGGAAATGGTTTAAACTTATATGCAAAGGTAGAGGAATGTGGTTCTGCACCATATTAACAGAAATGTAATGACAGAGTTATTTCATTTAAAAGTTACTGTAACATGAATGCTAATAGACGTTTATGAATGTCAAACTTGTAATTTGAGTATTAAAATGTGTTTTATTTACTTGATTTAATGTGCTGTTTTAATTCATTTGCATTAGTCTAAGTGAAGCTTATTAGGACCTGTATTTGGTACTGTGCAGAAAATGTTTGGGCATCTTCCAGGTTTCGTTCTTATGAGAATGCTAGCTTGGTAATAGATGTCTGTTGTTCTAGTGAGCCTGGGAAGTTGTCCTAGAGTACAATACATTCAGCACTGTGGACTGGCAACATATAAGAGTGTTACAATTCGCAAAGATGTGACCAGATGGGAATGTTTGCTACTTATCGGTAATGAAAATCTTCAGTGATGTTGCAGTCTGAATCCCATGATCGTTTCCTATTGGATGTTACATCTTCAACGTCATGTGGAGTGATGAATGGATGAATCATCTTGCCCTATGAACTTTAATGTACCGTTCTTTGGATGACTTTGCCATAGACTTCTTTGAGGACTCATCGCTTATGCCCGAGAGAGATCATCTTTCATTTTTGCTATTAGTTGAACCCGTTGTACTCTGAGAGGAATAATCCTACTTGCCATTGCCTTTTGAAATGCTTTACTGAGACTTAGAGATGCCACCCTTCACCCAAAGAAGATGACTCTTGACCAAGCTTCTGAGATGCTGACGCCTTCCCTTGTTACTTACGTTTTGCCCACTTTTGATAGTGATTTGTTGCCTCAGACTCACTTTTTCCAAATTCATTTTTACCCTTTTTGGTCTTTTTGTCTTTTGTCCACATGTGTTCAGGCCAGCACTAATCTGTAGGGTTTCCGTTTTTCAAACTAGCTAAACTTAGATGACTTAAAATTGCCTTAATGCTATTCAGAACATTTATTTTCTCTACATTAGGGTATTCTTCTAATGTTCCGTATTGTATTTGTTGAATGTTTAGTTCTCCTAATGTTAATTTGATTGCTGTGAAATTGAATTACTTTTTCTTCACACACTTATGCTGGGTCCAAAGATTCATTGACCTCATCAAGCATTGATTCCTGCGAAAGAAGAAATGTGTCAGCAAATCTGGTAGCACAGGATGGTTCTCCCTATAAGTGGGGAGAACAATTTAGGCAAAGTATTAAGGAAATAGGATTGGTCTTTTCCTATTGCCCACTCCGGGTTTTGCCCACCCTGAATTCTGTCCCATGGTTTGCTCCGAAGAATGATGAAGTTCCAGCATTGCTCTTACGATAGGCAGAACTGTGTATCAATAGTGTCTTGCGATTTCATTGCTTTTGGTCTGAAGTCTGTGGTAAGTGTGATGTTGTGAAGTGTTTTGGGGAGTTTCTGAAAATGTCTGCAGTTGTTGTTGTTGTTGTTGACGGGTCTGTCGAGGCCTAAAATCCTGGGAAAATACTCAAGTGGAGAAGACGCTTGGTTAATTTATTGTCTGCTGTGAGGTGCTTGTAATGAGACGTTATTGGCAGTACCAAAACTTTTCCTTGAATGGGTTTGTTTGGTATTAAGTGAATCCTGAGAGCACATGGAGGATATATATCAACCGGAGTGAGAATTGCTGGTCAAGTTTTACTTGTTGAGTAATTGTGAATGCCATAGTTGGAAAGTGTATCTCTATACTGCTTTAAAGTGTTTGGGTTAACGTAACCTGTAGTAAGCAGACCGGTCGTTTGTTTTTTCTTGCAATATTTTTGCATTAGGCGTGTATGTGCTATTGAGAGAGATACAATTGCAAAGAGAATGCATTGCTGAAAGGAGGAAGTTTGACATCATCATGGGTTGCGCTGGTGTAGGTCAGTTGGTGTCATGCTGCACTTATTGGTGGGCAGTGCTGTGTTGCTATTGGCTGAGACCATTGAGAGAAAAGGATTGTGAGATTAAAGTTACTTCCTGATTCAAGTGAAAGGTTTATTGTGATAAAATTGAAAATGAAGTTCTTTAAAGTGTTAAAAAGTACATTAAAAAGAGATGTATTTATTCCAATTAGAGAGGGAGTAGAAAACCCACCCAAAGGTACTCCAGGTCATTGTGTCATGTTCAAAAAAGGACTTGCATGCATGTTTGTGGCTTGAGCAGTGGTGCAAGATTACTGAGAAAGAACGTGCATTGGCATTTCTCCATTATGGAACTTTTAATATTAGAATTCCAGATAATCTGAGGTGAGTACTTTATGAGATGAAACTGCTTCTGAGATCTGTACAGTTCAAAACACTTCAGAAATTCAATTCGGAAAGCCTTAAAGACAATTGTAGAGGCAAGATGAGATGAGTAGCAGAAAACACTTCAGAGCAGAAATTACTGAAGAAGCTAGATGGTTTCCAGCTATTTCTAGTGAAGATAGGGAAAGCACTAAGCCCAAAACTAAGAAATAGACAGGAAAAGCAGAACAGATAACATATACTGGAGAGAAAAAGACAGTGATGTACGTAAGTGAATCAGATGATGAATTTATAAATCAGATCTTGTTAAATCGACCGCCTGCTTACCATTCTGTTAAGGTAATAGGAAAAAGTGAAGCTGCAAAAAAATATTATCCCGAATGTGTCTACTGCTCCAGTCGCAGAAACCAAGAATCAAATAGTACTAGATACTCCTACGAATTTAGTGACACAAATTTGTGAAGTGAATTAACCAGGTCAGAGCTTTAACACAGTTCAGCCTCTACAGAGTCCTAGTGTGAATCAGAGTCTGCTAAGCTCTAATGTGAACCAACCCATTCACACACCTTATGTGAATCTGCCTGTGCCAAATTCTATTCCAAATTAACCTGTGCAAATGTTCAGTCCAGGTCAGTCAATATGAAATGTTTTGCTGACTCAAATAGGACAAAGTTTCAGTACTGACTTTTCAGGACAGAGTATAGAAATTACTATTCATCCGAATCAGACAAGTCATATTGGTCCAGCTGCCCTAACACTTCCTGTGAGTATAGGTCCTGTTGTTCCTTTGTATGCTCTAGGTATGTCTGGAAGAAATGTGCATTTATCAAATGTACGGACAGTTCCTGATACACCAGTTACATTCCATGGGATGTCCCCGCATGGTGAGCAGAGATCAATATATTCTAATAACTCAGAGATGGAGAGAACAGGTTCTCTTCTGAGACCGTTAACCCCCTACACGGATCGCAGATCCAATCCCAATGACAAGTCAGACAGGATTTACCCCTGATGCAAGGTTTCCTTGGAGATCCTCACCTTATTTTGTGCGCAGACCAGAGCAGATTCTGAATGCAAATTGCAGTACTCCACAAGGAGTTATTAATGTACCAGAGACCATTTCTATAGCAAATACACTGTTTCAATCAGTTGCAGGTCCATTGGAAGAGAAGCGATACAGAATAATTCTGTAAATCTGAGAGGTTTCACTTCACAGTAATGAAATGAGTGGTTAAATAATTTAAGTCCTGATGGTGTGGCAGGTATAACAACCTGCATTGTAAGAACAGAAGATACCCCAGAGAGAGATAGGTCATTAAATGTGTTCACACTGAAATTGGAACTAATGAAATGATATTTGGAACGTTAGACACAGCCCTATGGGAAACTTACACAGAAGGTGAATTGCGGTTCGTGTGCAAAGATATTACTCAATGTGCAGAACAGGCTTATCAAAGATTAGCCGAAATAGCTGAGAAATATGTGAATTTGGAGAAATCAAGGCCCTTAAAAAGAGGTTACAGATTGGAGTTCAGCATAAAAGACATAGCTAACATGGGATACCCTGGAATAAAATTGCACATTAAGGAACTGATCATGCATATTATGAAATGGGGAGCTATGGATAAGTGAGAAGGTAGATGGACAAAGAAAAGACATCAGAAGTAAGTAAAACCAGATGTGCCTCCGCCAGGAGCAAATCAAGCGGAGGCCAATGTAAAAACGCTGCCCATGAGAGAAATAGGAGCAGTTATACTCATGTATCATGGATCAGGAGTGATACTGTGTCATTCACAAATGATTTCCTGAGATTGAAAGAGAACCCAGTGGAATGGTACAAGCAGAGTTGTGAAACCTTCAAACTGCCTGTGGGAAGATTTGAATAAATGTTTTGGCATTGTGGTTTCCGTCGATTGGCCTGATAGGGAACCTCCACAAAACCCAATAACAGGTGCGCCATCTGAAGAGGTGATGAAACAGTATTACAAGGTAATTCGCTTTTTGAACCACAAGGCATCACCTAAAGACATTGATTGGCTGAAAATTGACAGGATGATGCAGGAATCGAAGGAGTTGATTCATGCAAATTATGAGAGTTTTTCACAGACTCTCAGACATTTCAGTGGTACAGAGACAGTAGAAGCTAAAGGTATGGGTAATTTTGTGTTTAGATTTGTGCAAGGACTAAAAACAGATATAAGTGAAATGACTCAACAGCATCTGATTTGTTGTCAGAACAAACTGATTGATAAAATTCTGCATTATGCAAAGTATTGCAGTGACAAATTGGAATTGAAGCAGAAGAAATTGAAAGAGGTCATGGTTATGTAAATAAATGCTGAAAAGAAAGCTAGTTAGAGCCCTCAGATGATGGTGAACACTGGTGGCATGCCAGGAATGCAACAGCAGGGATCACATGTTATCCAACCTAGAGATAGAGGGTGTGGTGTCAGGTAGATCAGACTAGAATTGCTGACATCCAAACTTTGAAGAGAACTAATTTACGCCATGCGTGCAGAAATTTGGGCCATTGAAGAAGGGAATGTTCCCGTAATAATGTGAATAATCAGAAAAAGAATAATGGAGCTGCACACGTACAAGGTAATTATCAGGATTAAATTCTGTGAGTTCAGAGAGCCTGAGAGCAGGATGTATATGTGCCCCAAGTACAGCAGATTTGAATACCGCAAGCCCTGATGACACAACAACAAGTGGTTTTTCCCAGACAGAATTTAAATCAAATTGCAAATGCACGTTTCAATCAGTTAGACTAGCAGTTCCCCTAATGGATCTGAGTGATGAGGAATTTTCAGAAATTCTTAAGGTGGATAACTCATAAGGCGAGGATTGCATGTTACGTGCATCCTTAGAAGTAGATCAACGTGGCCACTATGTAAATGCCAATGTAATGGGTCACCATGTGACATTTCTGGTTGACACTGGGTGTACATGCTCCGTATTTGCCCCTTTCAGGAATAAGAATCCAAGTTCTAGGAGTTGCAAATAAACAATTGATTAACCCTGTAACAGAATCTGTCCATGTTAAAATAGGTTTGTTTGAAGATAAACGCCAGTTTGTGTTCTGTGATTTGAGTCTGTAAGTTTACTTGGACACAACTTACTGTGTTTGCTAAATTGTTCTATTAGCTGCACAACCCGAGAAATCACTATAGAGACAAATAATGAGGATGGCCCTGTGAAACAGTACCCGAGTGTCACATTGTATCCACATGTAGTGATTTGCCTGAAGATCTGAGAGATACAGTGAAGTGAAAATAACCATGAGGCCAAATGCAGTGTTGTATAAAAATTCCTCCATATAAAATGACACCCAAGACAATTGCTGGAATGACAACCCTGATAAGGTGTCTGATTGAACAAGGGACTCTGAAGGAAATAATGGGAAGTCCATGTAACTCTCTAATTTTAGGACTACAGAAGACTAATGGAAAGTACCGCATAGTCCAGGACCTTAGAAAGGTTAATGAGATTTTTGTCCCAAGTTGTCCTGTGGTAATGAATCCAGCAGTGATTTTATTTAAAATTCCATGTGAAGTAGAATGGTTCACCGTGATTGACCCCTGCCAAGCCTTTTTCTCCATACTGTTGCATGAGGAGAGCTAGATTTCTCTTTGCGTTTCAGTTTGGAAGTCGTGTTTTGGCATGGTGCTGAGTCCCACAAGGGTAGACTGAGAGTCCCTCCATTTTTAGCTAGATCTTGAAAAAGAATCTGGAGTCACTTGAATTGCCCTATCATTCAGTCTATTGATGGCCTAGTTGTGGCATCAAACACTAGAGATGCATGTGTGAGAGACACAATTTTTCTCATGAATCATTTAGGACAAAATGGACACAAGGTCTCCCCAGCAAAATTAAAGTATTGCAAGAAAGAAGTACTGTTTCTAGGTCACCACATTGAGAAAGGTCTACAGAAGGTGTCACCAGAAAGAATAGCAGCAATTTAAAAAACAAATCCCCCCACCACTCAGAAAGAAGTCTGAATGTTCCTGGGAATCATTAGCAACTGTTGTCAGTGGATTCCAAAATTTTCCTTTTTGGCCAAGCTTTTACAGAAGCTGACATACAAAGATATGTCTAATCCGGTAACACTGGATGACAACTGCTTGTGTGCTTTCGCAGAGCTGAGACAAAATCTCTGTTGCACCCCTACTCTGGGAATGCCTGAGTATAACAAATGTTTTTCCTTGTAATACTGTGAGGATGAGGGATGCACTATCTCAGTTTTGACTTAGTTGCACAGAGGTGCAAACAAGCCTGTGACTTATATTTACACCACACTTGATCCTGTGGCCTCTGTGCTGCCTGGATATTTGAAGGTGGTTGTATCCTTGAGTGTCAGCATTGAACATTGCGAAGGCATTGTTATGGTTCACCTCTGAATGTTTTCGTACCCGGCTCCATGGAGATATTGTTAACCAGAGCCAAGACACAGAATATCATCAGTGTGCATTTGAACCGTTATGAACAGGTCATCCTCGCCACTACTAATCTCAATTTGAGGAGATGCTCTGTACTGAATCCAGAGAGTGTGATACCTACCCCTGTTGAAAATGCCAATTAATGTATAGGTAATGAATGCCTTGATGTTACTGAATTGTGCAGACCTGCCATTTAGGATATTCCCCTAAATGAATATCACTATGTAATGTTTATTGATGACTCTTGTTTAAGAGACAAAAATGGTGCTGTGAAAGCTGGTTATGTAGTTTGCACAGTTTCAGGTGTGATCAAGGCTTCCTGGCTTTGAAGAGTCTTTTCTTCCCAAGTAGCTCAATTAGTTGCTTTTAATAGAGCATGCTGTGTTTCTGAATAGCTGTAAGTGACTTTTACACTGGCAGTCAGTATAGTTTTGGTGTTGTTCACAACTTTGGACAGTTGTGGTCACAGAAAGGCTTTATGACCTCATCTGGATCATCTATCCGAAACAGTGACAACATTTATATTTGCATTACAGTTGCCTGCAAAAATTGCTGGCGTAAAATGAGCCGCTCACAAAAGTCCACTGACTATATAACTTTTCGAAATTCATATGCAGATGAAGTGGTGAGATATATTGCACCTTAAGCTGCACCTTCTTTAATGGAGAATGGAACAATGAGTTGAATGATGAGACAAGTCTGAATTTCCTGCTGACTACTGTGGATACCTGGGAGGTAAAGTTAATATATTGCAAGAAGAGGTGACTGAAGAGGAACAGCAGAGTTGGGTTAGAGCATGATGTGTGAAGAGAAAGGAGGATGATATTTGCATTTCACGTTATGGAAGAGCTGTGTTACCAAACAGTTTGCTGTCACCCATGGCTAGACACTATCATGGACGGGTACATGTAGGTCAAGACACAATGATCAGAACCTTTGGACAGACATGGTTTAACCCCAGATTTAGAGTGATAGCAGAAGCCATGTGTCACAGGGTTGTCACATGCCAGCAGATGAATGTAGGAAAACGCACAGTAGTTACACTGAGTCACATAGGAAGATTAGGAGGACTGTTCAATAGGACACAGTTGGATTTTATAGAGTTACCTTTATGCAATGGACTGAGATATAATTTGGTCATTGAGTGCATGTTCTCTCATTGGGTTGAAGCTTACCCAACCAGGAGAAATGACAGTCTCACAGTGGCAAAGCTGTTACTTATGGAATGGATTCCAGGGTTTATCTTCCTGACTTCTTTAGAGTTAGACAGAGAGACACACTTCAGTGAGGTCCCAAAATGACTATGTGTGGCATTGAAAGTTGAGCAAAGATTACATTGCAGTTACAGACCTGAGGCTTCTGGATTTTTGGAGCAAGTCAATGGTACTCTGAAGTCTAGATTGGCGAAAGTATGTGCATCCACCACTTTGAAATGGCCAGACGCATTGCCTCATGTTTTGATGAGTATGCGCAGTAATAACATTTATCATGTTGAGGACCATGCAGTGCTTAATTTGAGCAGTGGTTTCTAGTGCGGTGCATAGGCACTTATATTTTAGGGCAGGCACTTATTTTGCCTCAAGCATTTACTGTGAGCAAAAGACACATATGGGAGAGACAGAGGAAGAGAACAATGAAACATTGATCCAAAGGGAGAAAGCAGAAAACTGCAAGAGTGACCTGAAGGGGCAGAGGGTGGTTGTAAATTGATTAAAGAGGCCTGAAATGACTTTAGGATTACGGTGCCTTAGCATTCTATGCTCACACATTTATTTGCAGCAGCCGTCCGTTTCAAAGGAGAGCTTTGGGTACTGGCACATTGTAATTTACAAATTAATCACTGGGGCCATGAGATTGCCAGCTGAACCTGCAAATGCGCTTGCAAACATTACTGATGGCTTGGTGCAGTATTATTGCAAAGGACTGGCTGATGTTGTTTGTTCTTTGTCTCATCAGTTTGGAGAAGCTAATGTAAAGCCGCAGCAGGAGCTTTGCCATGATCTATGTCCAGGCGACTGGGTCATGGTGAAAAGGCCCATAAGAAAATCCTGCTTAGAATCACTTTGGAAAGGTCCCCATCAGGTAGTTATGATCCCTACAACAGCTGTGAAGTGGGCTGGTCTCCCTAAGCTGGTGCTAGCTAGCCACACTTGCAAGGTTCCAAGTCCCCTAGATGATACAGCACCTGTTCCAAAAGCGTCAGTTGTAGTGAGCGAAAGGAATCAGGTTAGTCAAGCTGATGGGTCTGGGCAAGTGGCTGCTACAGCACAAGTACCGTCTGAAAGGGGTCTGAATGAGTCAACATCAGTGGGTGGTACCGAAAGGTTGAGACAGAATCATTTGACTCACATAAGCTTGGATGCTGATGAAGGACCAGTTGCTGTAGATAACAGAGCTGTACCAGGAGACAATTGGCCAAGTGTCCAAACAATGCCAGCTGTAAAAGTGCCTCCGACAATTGCTGAGGGACTGAAGAGTCAAGTCAAAGTGACAGTGATCCTAAGGGTTGAGTAAATAGAAGATCAAAGAGAAAAAGAGTACCAAGCCGAAAAATACTCAGCACCTCAATTGACCTATTTCACCACAAATCAGTGGGAGAAGGTATTTGCAACCTTTTGCTTTAACAATTTGATTCCAGTCCAATATTCTTGAGTTTGTAAATGTGGTGAAAGTGAACTTTGAAATATCACTGGCACCTGAAGAACAAAGACATTGGCCCTCATTACAACTTTGGTGGGCGGCAACTGCCGCCAGCCAAGTTGTATATGCCGTGCGGCCGCACTCCTGCGGAGGCCATTAAGACATCCTCGCTGGGCCGGCGGGCGGAAACCAACGGGAGCTGGCTCCAAATAGAGCCGGTGGTGTTGCCGCGGTGCGACGGGTGCAGTTGCACCTGTCGCGCTTTTCAATGTCAGCTATGCAGACAGTGAAAAGCTGCATGGGTCCGTTGCAGGGGCCCCCAGGGGCCCCACGACTCCCCTTTCCACCAGCCTTTTCATGGCGGTTCCTACCACCATGAAAAGGCTGGCGGGAGGGGGACTCGTAAAACCGCTGAGACCAATGTGACGGGAAACCGCCGGTCCTGGCAGTGCGACCGCGGCGCTTCCGCCACAGTCGTAATCTCCTAGCTTGCACCGCCAGATGTTGACGGTACAAACTCCAAAACAGCCCTGGCGGTCTTTGACCGTCAGGGTGGTAATGAGGGCCATTATGTTTTGGAAATGTTTATTAGTGATAATGATCTGTGCTTTTATTATAAACATCTGAACTTTACTAGAAGCCTTTTGAACATTTGCAAGTAAAAACACTTGAACTTTCTAGAAGATCAAGCTAATTTTTGTAAATAATTAGAATTTGTAGAGAAAGAGACTATTTTTGCATAGTTGCTTTGCTCAAAATAAAAAAGGACTGAAAAAGACAATTAATATTTTAAGTGGTTTTGCCTTTTTTTATTTTTTGAATTTGAATTTTTGGTCTGAAATTAGAGAACTCATAGAGATGAATTAGAAGTAGAGGTAATAAGTGTAAATATATGTGTGTAGACTTAGTAGTTGTGACAGTCCGTTTGATCATATTGTTGCTCATTAATTGAGTCTACCAGCAACAAATCAAGGAGGGAAAGTTAAATCTACAATTGCCCGAGAGCAGAAAATCCCATAGCGGATCAAAATCCCTTATACAATGACGGGAAATATTTACCCAGTGATGGTTCTAGAGGTATAATATAAGTTGTTATATGGGTATGTAGATACCATGGAAGTTAAACACTGTAACATGGGCACGGAGTTGCCTTAATCAGTGAGTGAGGGATTCTTATATCATAGTCTCCCCTTAACCTATGGAATTTCTTGTAGCCTGCCGTAAACACTTTTGTATTATCAGGAATATTATTAATATTATTATTCCAACTATTATCTTGTGTTTTTTCAATTGTCCCAGTCAAGAAAAGCATGTAAGCAACATTGCAAAAGCCAAAAACATTGACACAGTGGGAGGAGTCTTTAAGCCTACATCGACATTTGGTACAGTTTATGCCCATAAAAATAATCTGACCTGCTTTCTTACTCCTGTAGAGAAAGAGTTTATTTGACAAGTTGAAGAAAGGAGAAGGTTTATGAAGGCTAAATCAGAAAAGGGAATGGTTCTTCACAGTTGGGCAAAAGAAGAGACACATTCATTAGCTGGAACTCAAGGATCCTTTGCGTTAGATTGCCAACAGGTAATTAAATTATGTGTATATAGACCCAAATCAAAGACTGATACACTTTTTGTAGGGACTAGTAAATGTAGACCTATGTTCATGTATGGACTTTTATGCTTGCTGGACAAGACCCTGCCATGCCAGGTATATTTCATTTGTAGGGAAAATCCCTATTACAAGTTACAGAAAGGCTGGTAGGGATCATATTACCTGGGAGAAGTGTTTCCAAAGATTTATCATTTGGACCATTCTAATGACCCAATTTGGGATAAGAAATCGAGCACTTGTGCCCTAAGGTAACTATAACTCGTACTCCCATCATGCACAGTTTTCTCTTCAAAAAAAATTTCTACAGATATTGCACTGATATTATCAATGACGTCATAGATGATGTTATGAGTAATATAATATATGTGGTAGCTAGCAGTGCATGGTCAAGGCGCGAGTTATAGTTAACTTATGGCATGAGTTATAGTTACTTGAGATAAAAATAATTATAACTTCTGAATTTCTGTGGTTTTGTGCTAGTAAATTCAGAACCTAACTATAATGTTCCTATAATGTTCCTGTAACCTTTGGTTGTTTAAATGAACTCCTATGTGTTTTTAATTCTATTTCCTAACTATAGCATCTCTGTAACCTCTGTTTTTTAAAGTGAATTTCTAAGTTTTTAAAATTATATTTCTTAACTATGAAGTCCCTGTAACCTTTGATTTTTTCAGTGAATTTCTATGTGTTTTTTTAACGTTGAGCAATTTTAATGACTTTACATTATTCCAACCACCACTGAGCATAGCTTTTGGCCATGTGTGACAGGCTGCAGAGCCTGGCCTGTGGCCAAGCCCTGCAGCTAACTCCCTATAGCCACCTTACCCTGTGCCTTGCTTGGTCTTTGGCCATGCATAGCGTGGGTTGGTGGCAGGGCTTGCCTGTGGCCAGACCCTACCACCACCCACCTATAATTACCAAAACCCATGCCACATATGACCTTCGGCCACGTGCAAGGGAGATTGGATACAAGAACTGCCCTTCAGCCAGGCCCTTGGCCTGCACACCAGAACTAACCCCACATTACTCATGGAATGCTTCTTTTTTGGTGGAGATGTCATCATATTTTTGTGCATCAAGAACGCATCTCCAAAATCAGTGGGAAACATGCTTGGGGGGTCTTTTTAGTAAGACTTTCATCTACCTGGGAAAATTGGGGAAGACATTGCATACCACTAATGTATATGTGGTGGGGCCAAACGTCCCAAGCTTCTAGGCCATTTTACATACTTGTAGTTTTGAAAAGGGGGAAAGTGAGCTTCTGTGTTTCTTAAAAATTAGATTTCCTAACTACAACGTCCCTGTAATCTTTGTTTCTTTTCAATGAATTTCTATGTTTTTTTAACGTTAAGTAATTTTAGCTACTTTGAATGAATCAAACCACTCCTACGCACAGCCTTTGGCTGACCTCAGCAGGGGTTGGCAGCAGTGGCCAAGCCCTGCAGCTAACCCCCTAATACCTCTTAACCCTGTGTACAGCATGGTTTGGCCTCAGGGCGTGGCCTGCGGTCAGGCGCTGCAGCCAGTCCCCTATGATTACACAACCCTGAGCCACGTACAGCCTTCAGCCATGTGCGGCGGAGGTTGGCTACAAGGACTGGCCTGCCCCCTTTAACCACCCAAGACCACGCTATGCAAGCCCTTTGGCCGTGTGAAGCAGAGGTTCATAATAGGTGCTGGCAGTCCCCCTCCTTCATCTGCACAGGCTGTCCCCAGGAAAGTGGTGGTCTACCAGGCCATGTATGGCCCAGGCGCTGGGCTGTGTGGGCCCCGCCATTCTTTAAAAATTTAAAAGGCCCAGGAGAGGTGGTGATCCCAGGGGTGTATCGGGTTTGTGCAGCCCCCTGCATTATTTTTGTATTTCCCTTAGGGAGTTGGTAGCTTATTGGCATTTTGGCTACCTTGACAAGGGTGCAAGCTAGCCAAAATGCATCATTATCACATGCACCAATAAACTGGAGTGCTACAATTTTGGCATGCCACTTCTTTGTTCGTTGGTGGATTGTGAATGTTTGAGCAGAGCCTTCAGCTGTCACTGACACTGGTATCGGCAGATGGGGGAAGCAGTTGGGCATACATATTTATATATATATATATATATATCCAAAGTCTTCTCACCCAATTAGATAAGAAATCAAGACACTAGACGAGCAGTTCCAAAATATATTAAAGCAGATGAAAAAATGGAATTCCTCCCAACGCGTTTCAGCCGTAGCCTTGTTCACGGATGGGGGTGTATTACAAACAACAAGTATAAATACAAATATATAGACATAAAAAAGGACTGTTGCCACAGTACATATATATATCACCCTGAAAACAAATGTGTCACCTTATAAGGGTAAATAAAACAGAATATCTCAAAAGGGATACCATAAGTACATACATGTTTCTTTGTATCTAAGTACTAATCCCCATATCATATTACATCAGCACAGTTATATGTAAATGTATGATATATAACATTAAATTACATATTATTAATTGTTAAATACGTGACTTTCTGTTGTATACTGTGAGTATTTTATTAGTTTTAATACCCTTATCAAGATTAAGTGTTCTACATCTAAAAGAGAAAACCCCAAGAGCGATTGTGATACTCTTACAGTGGAGATATATACAAAATCACCACAATCTCACACAAAGAAGCCCGAAGAATCCAAAAATTAGCAATTTTTGCTACCAAGATGAGTATTAATTTCCTCACTAAGATTCAACCCATTCCGAGACAGAGTCATGAATTTAATAATATATTTTGATTCAAGAATATGTAACATTCTCTGTCTGTCTCCACCTCGTGGGTTAAGTTTAATTTGATCACAGACCAGATAAGTGAGTAATTTTTCTTCCCCTTGATGTACCTCATGAAAGTGTCGTGCCACAGGATAGTTACGGTCAAAGTTACGGATTGCTCTTATATGTTCCAACATTCTCTTTTTCGCCTTATGGATCGTACTACCTACGTATATCTTATCACAAGGGCATCGTAAGCAGTACACACAAAATTCCGTGTTACATGTGAAAAATCCCTTTATGGCATACTGCTCTCGACCACCATCCCATGTTACATTTTTGCAGTCATTACTGTATCTGCACGCTTTACATTGGTGGCAGCAGAGAGGCAGAGGAAGAGGAACCGTGCAGCGAAGGCAAGAAGAAAGAAACGAAGTCCCCATGACAACGGCAATGACCACAAGGGCACGCAGAGTTCCACAATGACTGTGGTTAATTTGTCCAACAGATCATTAACTAATGGGGAAGAAAGTCTCCTAGCCTTAGGTTTATCTTTCTGTCCTACCAACAACTTTGATTATGTACAGGCTCGGATTGATCTCTTTCATTTCACACGAAAACTAAAACTAAAAAAATGGTATAAAAATAAAGTAATGGTAGACAAGGGTATGAACAAAACTAATGATATCAGTTAATTATGCATTTCGGATGTTGACTTATTACATACACTATCTGTGCTGGACGATGATATAATTGCGCATGATGATCCATTTATTAATCTACAAAATGTGGGTATAAATACTGAGTTGCCATGTCCTAGTCCTTTCAGACCAAAATCAATCTTTTTGCCAGCTGTACAGAGTGAAGCCATTCAGGTATTTGAAAAAGATTTGATTAATCAATTTAGAAAAATGAGATATGGTTCTAGAACTGTCAAATATGATAATCTCACTATGAAACAAAAAATGTCCCTCGACAGTCTGAGCAAGGATCCTGATATCGTTATCCATGAATCTGACAAAGGGGGCAATGTAGTTATTCTGAATAGAATACAATACTTAGGGGAAGGAGTGCGCCAGTTGAGTGACCGTAAATGTTATGTTTACGCCAATCAGGCTGAGTTAAAAATGTCTAATCTCCAATACCATGAAAAGTTAGTGGATTGGAGAGACAGGGGCTTACTGGAATGGGACGAATATTTGTTCTTGAAGTTTGATCACCCCAAAATTCTGATACTATAGCTCCTTCCCAAATTGCATAAAGACAAACAAAATCCCCCTGGTAGACCAATTGTGTCAGCAATGAATTCATTGCTGGAAAACACTTCACGATATATAGATTTTTTTCTTAGAACTTTTGTGGAATGTTTACCCTCTTATGTTAAGGATACGACACAATTTGTCAGAATGATGGATGGTTTGGGCTGGGAAGATGATTTTCTATTTTTGACCCTAGATGTTACTAGCCTTTATACCTGTATCCAGCATGAACTGGGTATTAGAGCAGTCAGACACTACTTGAGAGCAAGATCTTTATCATACCTCATGCATACTGAAATGATTTGCGACATGATTTGGTACTGTCTCACTAACAACTTTTTTCTATTTGACGGTCAAATATACAAGCAGACTCAAGGAACCGCGATGGGTACATGCTTTGCCCCCAGCTACGCGAACCTGTTCATGGGCTGGTGGGAGGAGTAGATATCCTCTAATATAGCCAACTATGAGGATAATGTGGTACTATGGTGTCGGTACATAGATGACATTTTCATCATTTGGAAAGGTGATGTAGATTCGGCTCTTAATTTTGAGACAACTTTAAACAACAACCAATGGAACCTCAAACTTTGTGAGCAGCATAGCAGTACATCTATACAGTTTTTAGATGTTGAACTAAATGTTGAAAACAACCTGGTACATACCAGGTTGTATAGGAAAAAAACAGCAGGGAACAGCCTGCTGAATGCTAAGAGCGCTCATCCCCCCAATCTGATCAGAAGTATACCGTATGGTGAGCTTTTAAGAGCTAGACGAATATGTAGTACTGATGAAAAATACCAGCAAGAATGTAGGACTATGTGTACAAGATTTAGGGAAAGAGGATATAGCGCCAACACTATCCGGCAGGCTGTAGAGAAAGTTGAGGGAAAGATAAGGTCAGAACTACTATATTGTATGCAGCATCGTACCACAACTGACGAGAAGATTAGATTTATTACGACCTATTCTAACCAAACATTCAATTTAAGGAAAGCACTCAATAAGAGTTGGCATATTCTCCAGACGGACCCAGATTTACAAGAGTTTGTATGTACAAATCCAGCATTAACTTTCCGTAAGGGCAGGTCGCTCAGGGATAATCTTAGTCCCAACATGGTGTTGAGCAGCACTAAACATGTGAGAGAGAGATCTGATATCACGGGGTTCTACTGCTGCCACCAATGTAAAGCGTGCAGATACAGTAAAGACTGCAAAAATGTAACATGGGGTGGTGGTCGAGAGCAGTATGCCATAAAGGGATTTTCACATGTAACACGGAATTTTACTGCTTACGATGCCCTTGTGATAAGATATACGTAGGTAGTATGATCCATAAGGCGAAAAAGAGAATGTTGGAACATATAAGAGCAATCCGTAACTTTGACCGTAACTATCCTGTGGCACAACACTTTCATGAGGTACATCAAGGTGATGAAAAATTACTCACTTATCTGGTCTGTGATCAAATTAAATTTAACCCACGAGGTGGAGACAGACAGAGAATGTTACGTATTCTTGAATCAAAATATATTATTAAATTCATGACTCTGTCTCCGAATGGGTTGAATCTTAGTGAGGAAATGAATACTCATCTTGGTAGCTAAAATTGCTAATTTTTTGATTCTTCGGGCTTCTTTGTGTGAGATTGTGGTGATTTTGTATATATCTCCACTGTAATAGTATCACAATCGCTCTTGGGTTTTCTATTTTAGATGTAGAACACTTAATCTTGATAAGGGTATTAAAACTAATAAGATACTCACAGTATACAACAGAAGGTCACGTATTTAACAATTAATAATATGTAATTTAATGTTATATATCATACATTTACATATAACTGTGCTGATGTAATATGATATGGGGATTAGTACTTAGATACAAAGAAACATGTATGTACTTATGGTATCCCTTTAGAGATATTCTGTTTTATTTACCCTTATAAGATGGCACCTTTGTTTTCAGGGTGATATATATATGTACTGTGGCAACAGTCCTTTTTTTATGTCTATATATTTGTATTTATACTTGTTGTTTGTAATACACCCCCTTCCGTGAACAAGGCTATGGCTGAAACGCGTTGGGAGGAATTCCATTTTTTCATCTGCTTTAATATATTTTGGAACTGCTCGTCTGGTGTCTTGATTTCTTATCTAATTGGGTGAGAAGACTTTGGATATAATTTATGGGATTCCCGATCCCATATCAAGACCGCCACTTTGAGCCTTAACAAGTCAATTCCAGGATATGAAAGCAAGAGCCTGGCCCCAAAATGTCTTGAAAATGTGCTCAATTACAACCTCCAAGCACCATCGAGAAACTGTAGTCATTGCTGGGGTTCTTTAACTTTGGCAGCACATGCATTCCAGATTATGCACAACACATAAAACCTCTTTATGATCTGATTCGTCCTGTCAATATTGGACACTAGAATGCACAAGCATTTTCAGAGGACTGCAACAAGACATGCTAGAAGCGCAACTATTACACCTGATAAAATAAATTTGGTCATCAGAATAATTGCTGGTGCCATCGGGTTTACCTATGTTACATTCAATGAGGGTGACACGGTACCCACAGCGTACAAATCACATTTACGCTACTGTGTCAAGTCCTACAATGATTATTTACATCTTTGGCGCCTGAACGGGTTCAGGGATTCCAAGGAGAACACCATAAAACTTGTGGTGGAGGGTAGCCGATCTTAAAGACAGGCTACTGACAGTTCATATAGTACATACATTGGGCCATCAATGTGTATGAGTACATGTTGTAGGAAACACTTTGGCAGACAGAGCTGCCAAATCTGCAGAAGCTATGGCTTCTGTTGCTGCAATTACTTGTTCTCATACGAGACTGGATGATGAGACGCTGACTGCGGTGAAAGCTTCGGCTCTCTGCAAGACTTTACCAAAAGTATACCCAGCAAAATATTCCTACCATTTTAAAACCCAAAACATTGCATTTGCAATGAAACCAGAGGTGGGAGATCAAGTGGTCCCCAATCAAGTCCAGAGGTTAGATCTCATTAGAGCAGCGCATAAAGGTGTCACATCTGCCTATGCAGGTGAAGCGGCTACTATTTCCCTGTGACAAAAATACTATTGGTGGTCAGGTCTATACTAGCAGACCACATAGTATGTCTTTTGCTGTGACATTTGCCAACAAATTAACGGGTCCTTCATCAAATGCCCGCAACAGACACCCCTCCTAGTGTCCAACAAAGCACTACATTGTGTGTACCTGGATTATTGCGGTCACTTACAAAATTAAGGTGCATACAAATATGTATTAGTCTCTGTTGTTCTAAATTTCTGTGGGTATGGCCACAATGGTCGGCTGACCCCGAACTGTTATTAAAGATTTGCAAGTCTTTATTGGGACATATGCAGTTGCAGCATTCCACCCAGACCAGGGCCCTGCTTTTGCCTCCAGGGCATTCAGGGACACCATGAGAATGATGGGTGTTTGACTCCATTACTCCTCCCGCTACCCACCTCAGGATAATTTGGTCGTGGAGAGGAAGAACCAAGACTTAAAGCAATCTTTAACAGCAAGGATATTAGGTTCTGGCCGTAGTTGACTTCATCACCTCTATGGGGTCCAGACAGCATTAAATAATGTGCCCAGAAGGTCTTTGGGAGGACGCACCCCTTATGAGGTCCTATTTGGGATTCCTGTGTATGTCCTAGATCTGGATGGCCTTAGCGGTGGTGGCGGAAACATAGTTTGACATAAATGAATGTGTGTCTATTTTACAGGAAATACAGCTATTTTGTGATGAAAATTCACCTGCTTATGCCAACACCTTGGGAATGAGGGATTTGCCACTTCCTCAACAAGAAATGTCCAAACTATGGATTTATACTATTCCAATCCAACCAAAACAGAGGAAATTGTTTATTATGAACCACCAGCACTGGGTTTATGTACTACTTCTGCACCCGCTCCTGTTTTTGCACAGACTACTTCTGGTTATTTCGTCAACATTGATGACTTTTCATCAAATTCTTCTGCTTCTGCAATTACACCAGTATCTAAGACAAGTAAGCTGTATAACTGGTGTAAAAATAACGATCTGGATCACCCATGGTACTATCTATGGCCACTATTGATATTGCTTGCCTTTCTATTCGGGATTGGTTTTGTCATTGTTTTCTTTCTATTGATAAATGGTCATTATCTTCCTGAATGCTCTGATGTTGAACTGGTGGATGAGGTTTTGACACCTTACCCTTTTCCCCACAAGGTCCGAAGAGACTTGTCCCTAGTGAACACTTCAACTTTTCCAATTCCAAACGGGATTATTTGGGTTAAACCTCCATTCAATATATTTGGCCTGAGTGAGGTCATTCAAATTCCACATGTGTTTAAAGTTTCTGTTAGTGATATAGTTACACCTGGGGTTGTTTCTGATGATTGGGGTGTTAAAACAGTTGATTCTATGCTTTCTGAGCTTGAGTATTATACTGCATTTTAAAGTGAAGATGTTTAGGTGAATACTGTTAATTATGGAGAAATGTTCTGCTATCATAATGGACATTATGTTCTGCACTGAGCCAGTGTCCCTAGATCAGTTTTGGATTATACACGATGGGAGCATTGTTCAACTCCACTAGTGGGGAGTTCCAAAACATACGCAGAAACATTTGCATATTTTAACTGTCACTCTGCTAAAAACGCAGAAGGTTACTATTTTAAACTACCTCCCTTGAAATTGAGAAAGATATTGCTAGCTTGATTTATTCTGATTCCTTTGTTTCCCAGATTGCTGATGAAGGCTATGAGTTTTGGAAAAACAAGATTGACTTAAAAAGTATATGGGGAACAAATGATTGGCAGATACAGGGAAGGCAAGCTTTATTTAGGGCATGCCTTATTCCTGTGCAAATTATATTTTGTAATTCAATTGTCCAGCAAACCACTTGCCTGGGATAGCAAAGATAAAAGAACTAAATGCATCCAGTATCTCCACACCAGTAAAATTTAATAATTTGCAAACATTTTTAAATGGCACTGAAGAACTGCTCACTGCTTGGGTTCAGAATGGCTCCTTTAGTTCCTCACTTTCATGTCCCGGAGAGTGGTTATTGTGGCCAGTGGACAAAAATGTTTGTCTAGCACATTTTCTTAAATCCTCAGGGGGTTTCAGAGCAAGCCGACCGGACCCTCGCTACGTCACAGCTCAGTACTCAGGTATCATCCAAACATACAGTGTGGGTAAACTTTGCCAACAATGATTACGTTCTTCCACATTAGTAGCTATCAAAGAACACCGTAGTCTCCTTTCAGAGGAAATTGACTTGCAGGATTTGTTGCTAGGTCCTAGAAAGCCATGCTCAAAACGTTTTCTGTATGCCATATACCATGAGATCTGAAAGCTTTCGCTGATAGAAGCTGCTGCAAGTTTAAGGCAGATTGACAAAGAAAACATGGAGAAGGCTTTAGCTATTTTCGATAATTGTATGAATACTTTGTCCAACCGCATCCACACCCTAACTAACATTGTGTCTTCTGCAATAGATATTATTTAGAATGACATGTTCTTTTTACATCACGGACAAAGGCCCTCATTATGACATTGGCTTTAAGTCCCACTTACCGCCATGCTGACTGCCGCCAACATACCGCCGGCGCGGTGGTTTACCGCTACCCATATTATGACCCACACATAGCAATCTGTCACTATATAGCCACACACACAAGTCCGCCAGCCCAAAGGTCAGTGATAACTGGCGGTATACAAGCCCACACCGTTACACCAACCGAACTACACGCCACATCATTATGACCCACAAATAACTGCGCGGGCATTCGACGGCGGTAAACCATTGGCTGTACATACCGTTGTGCTCAAAATGCACACACACATACAAAACAACAATACATTGGACAATTCAAAGTACACACATCTGACACACATACACACACCACACCCACACACCCACACAATATAAAACACACATCCACGTTATGCACAACCCTTTACGACTAGAAAGAATTGCCACCATAGAGCGAGAGACACCAAGAGCACCCACAGAACCAGAGCCACAGAACACCATCACCCACACACCATCCACAAACCTTACATCACACACCCAAACACATCACCCCACACACCCTCACACACACAACTCACACTACACCCATGGCACCACAAAGACACCCCAGATTCTCTGAGGAGGAGCTAAGGGTCATGGTGGAGGAAATCATCCGGGTAGAGCCACAGCTATTCAGATCAGAGGTGCAGCAGACATCCATTGCTAGGAAGATGGAGCTATAGCGGAGGATTGTGGATAGGGTCAACTCCGTAGGACAGCATCCGAGAACAAGGGATGACATCAGGAAGCAGTGGAATGACCTACGGGGAAGGAGCATTCCGTGGTAGATAGCAGTACAGAGGACTGGCGGTGGACATTCACCTCCTCTCCCACAACTAACAACATGGGAGGAGCAAGTCTTGGCAATTCTGCATCTTGAGGGCCCAGCAGGAGCAGCAGGAGGACTGGACTCTGGTAAGTCAACTCTTTACTACTTTCACCCCCCTACCTGCATGCCATGACATACCCCCACCCCTACCCTCACCCCCATCACTCAACCACATCACAATCACCCACCATCACAACCCACCCATCCCAAAACCAAGCCCTGACTGCCACACCAATGCATGGACATCACTCACAGCCCTGCATGGAAACCCATCACTAAAGCATGCAAATTAGAGAGAATCACCTAGCCCACAAAATCACTACTCACACAAGGCAACGCTGACAGGGCAATCACAACCATAGAGGGAAACACACCCATGCACAAGATGTCAGACACAGAAACAAAACACTGCATTTACATCCCCACACATCCCCCACACAATGTCAACAGAGAGGAAGTGCCAGCAACATCCAGTCCCCCCACAGAAGAGACCCACAGTGATGACAGCAGCTCTGGCCACACAAATAAGGATGACCCACCTGGCCGATCATGGATCTCCGGACAGTCGGTTACCCAGGCACAGTCCCATACCACCCCATAGCCTTCCCCCTCAGGAAACAACAGCACAGCACCCATCCAGCGGGCCCATCCCTCTGTCCCCAGGACACGTCAATCGGCAGTGTGTCCACCACTACAGGGACCCCAAGGCACACCACAAACACAGGACGATCAGCGACATGGGGTTAGTGGCAGTGGGTACACGGTTCTGGGGACAGAGGCACAGGACAACAGGGAAGCTGGGAGGACTGCTGTACAACAGGGGGAGGACAGGCCCAGGGAACCAACTCTCCAGGAGGCACTCACCTACATCCTGGGAGCATACCACCATTCCCAGGAGACGATGGGCCAGATACTGGACAAGTTGCAGGAGACCCAGCGGCTGCAGGAGGGACAGTACCTGGGGATCAGGGAGGACCTGAAGGACATCCACACCACCCTGGCCACCATTGCAGGGGTGCTGGCAGACATGGCCAAAACCATGAGGGAGGCAATGGCACACCACCGGGCCCCTGACACTAGTCACACCGATGAACAGTCCTCCACCTCCGCTGCCGCTAGTGGACAGGAGGCCCCACCACAGGAACAACAGGCCTCCAGCACCCCTCCCCCACAGGAGGAGAACCACCCCGCAAACGGTCCCTGTGATCCAGGCAGAAGCCAGAGACCATTGCCAAGACCCTCGCCAGGAAATAAGACTCTCCTGATTGTCACCCTTGTGTCCCACTCTGTCACCCTGTCCACCTTGAACTGCCATTGCTCCCCTTCCTATGCCCCCTTGGACAATGCACCTGTGATACAAGTAGACTGGACTCTATCCTGGACTTTCCTCCACCATCATCCCAGCCCATTCCACTACCCCCTCTACTTCTTAGCACTTAAATAAACACCATTTAATAAATACAAGTATGGAGTCTGTCAAATGATTGAACAAAGTATTTGTTTAACAAGCTTTAAACACTGCAATACAACTATACAGGAATAAATACATAGGAATGACCTGTAGTAGGCTGCAGTCAAAACACCAGGTGCCAGAGTGAGGCACAGATATCTGAAAATAGAAATGCCAAAGAGTACAGTAAGTGGCCATAGAATTGGGAGAATCTGCCTGCCATGTACAATACAAAACTGTCAGTGTAAAGTGAAGTTACAGTGTCTTACCTGTGTGTCACTGGAAGTACTGTCATTTAATTGCTGTTCTGCTGTCCTCATCCTCATCCTCTGCCTCCTCATCTTCACTGTCCACAGGGTCCACTGCTGCCAAACGCCTATCTCCAGCCTCATCCTCCTGCCGAAAAGGCACCTGGCGTCTCAAGGCAAGGTTATGCAACATGCAGCATGCCACGATTATCTGGCAGACCTTCTTGGGTGATTAGTACAGGGATCCACCAGTTAGATGAAAGCAACGAAACCTGGGCTTCAGGAGGCCGAATGTCCTTTCTATTATTTTTTTTGTTTGTCCATGTGCCTCATTGTAACGTTCCTCTGCCCTTGTCCTGGGATTCCTCACAGGGGTCAGTAGCCATGAGAGGTTGGGGTAACCAGAGTAACCTGCAAATATCGGGGGATACCTGTTAGCCACACACTAACCCTTATGGCCAACACCATACCAATACACCAACATACACTGGGTGGGAACCAGGGCTCACCTATCAGCCACACCTCGTGCCTCTGGAGTTGAGCTATCACATATGGGATGCTGCTAGTCCTGAGGATAAAGCCATCATGCACAGACCCAAGATACTTTGCATTGACCTGGGAGATGTACTGCTCTGCCAGGCATACTATCTGCACATTCATGGAGTGAAAGCTCTTTCGATTTCTGAACACCTGTTCATTTCTCGGGGGGGAAACAAATGCAATATGTGTACCATTGATTGACCCAATGATGTTGGGGATATGTCCCATTGCATAGAAGTCAGCTTTCACTGTGGCCAAATCCTCCACCTGGGGGAAAACAATGTAGCTGCGCATGAGTTTAATCAGGGCAGACAACACTCTGGTCAGCACTATTGAGAACAATGGCTGTGAGATTCCTGCTTCCAAGCCCACTGTCACTTGGAAGGAGCCAGTTGCCAAGAAATGGAGCACAGATAGGACTTGCACAACAGGGGGATCCCAGTGGGGTGACAGATAGCAGATATCAGGTCAGGCTCCAATTGGGGACACAGCTCTGTGATTGTGGCCCTGTCCAGTCTATAGGTGAGGATAATGTGCCTGTCCTCCATTGTTGCCAACTCCACCAGGGGTCTGTACTCGGGGGATGTCTCTATCTCCTATTCATCCTTAGCTGTTGTAATCTACGGGGCAAAACAGGAAGCAGCTGGTCAGTATTCCACATTTCAAAACACTACACTGCATTGCATGTTGTGACTATAACAGTATTTTGTTGGATAGGCCCATATGGTGCCTATGTTTACTGTGATGCAGTTAAGTGCCATGGCCTGCCCCCTTCTGAAATGGCATCGGCCTGTGCTGTGTGGATGGACATCTGGAAATGAGGTAATGCCGCTGATTGCGGGAGGCGGTCGAGTACCACCGTGCAACTCCTCATTGGTTGTCATTGGGCTCTATGGGTCACAGTGGTCAATGGTGATGTACGCCGGTGGTGACGGTACGCACTGCCTGCGGATGTGACTGCCATTTTCTATCTGTTCACTCACTTGCTACCTGACCTTCAACAGGGAAGGACCTCCATTGCAAGTGCTGCTGTGACCTGTGTCTGGACCCAACCTTGGCTTGTGTCACTGGGGAAAGGGCCCCTGCCTTCACTGCTGCGGAGTTGGAGAGACTGATGGATGGGGTCCTACCCCAGTACCGAATGCTGTATGGGCCTCCAGACCAACAGGTGAGTAAACTGTGAGCACTATGCAAGGGGCATGAATGCATGGAGTGCTGTGTGTGAGGGCCTCGTGTTGGTGGAAGGGTTCTGGGCAGCGTGATGCATGTATGGTGGGCAATGTCTGTGCGTAAGGGGATGTGAGGGCTATGGTGGGCCATGAGTGTAACAGGCCAGACGGTTTGACTAATACCTTTTTCTATGTTTATTTTACTGCAGGCCAGAGCCGATCAGAAAAAGGGTATATGGCGTGCCATCGCCAAGGACGTGCGGACCCTGGGGTGCTACGGCAGGCGGAGCACCCACTGTTGCAAACGGTGGGAGGACCTGAGATGCTGGGCAAGGAAGACAGTGGAAGCCCAGCTGGGAATGGCCTGCCAATGAGGAAGGGGTGACCGTTGAACCCTGACCCCCCCTGATGGCCCGCATACTGGCGGTGGCCTATCCGGAGCTGGATGGGCTCTTGAGGGCGTCACAGGAGCCACAAGAGGGTGAGTACAGTTTCCGTATATACTACTTGCGCATGGTGGGGTGGTCTCCTGGTGGGGAATTTGGGCCTGTGGGTGCCCCTAGGCCAGGTCGGATATTGCAGGGTAGGTCCCATGTTGGGCAGGGGCTGATGAACACCACCTCCTACCAAGCTAGTAGGCATTCTTTACTGGGCAGGGGTCTGTAGATGCCAGGTATGCTGCTATTGGTTTTATGTATTACTGTACATGGACTGGTGACCAGCATTGTGACTGGTAGTGTATTGCCTAGTGCGTTGGGCTGTTCCCTGTGTGTGTCGTGTATGCCAACAGTGGTGTTGGATCAGCCATTGACCAAGTGTATCCTTTGTCTCTCCCCTCCCTTTTTGTTTTGTCACCCTGTGCTTATGTGCATTTGCACCATCTGCCAGAGGAGCAGAGGCACCGGTGACGGAGGGAGCTGTATCCCACAGGGCCCATGAGGCAGAATCCACTGACAGTGAGGGCACCAATGGGGCGGAGGTTGAGGGGAGCACCACAGCAGAGACAGGAGGGGACAGTTCTGACAGTGATACCTCCTCCGATGGAAGCTCCCTGGTGGTGGCGGACACCTCTGTGCCCACCCCAACTATAGGTACAGCCGCCACCCCCGTACCAGCACTGCCCTCCCAGCAGCCCCTCAGTGAGTTTCCTGTGCCCGCTCACCCAGGAGGGTGGGTATCTCCTTTCCACCAGGCACCTCAGGCACTGCACAGCAGCCACAAGAAGGTGAGTACAGTTTCCCTATATACTACTTGCATGTGGTGGGGTGGGCTCCGGGTGGGGGATGTGGGCCTGTGGGTGCCCCTAGGCCAGGCCGTACATTGCAGGGTAGGGCCATGCTGGGCAGGGGCTGATGAACACCACCTCCTACCAAGCCAGTAGGCATCCACCTCTGGGCAGGGGTCTGTGGGTGCCACGTATGCTGCTAATGGTGTTAGGTATTCCTGTCCATGGTCTGGTGACTAGCATTGTGACTGGTAGTGCATTGCCTAGTGCGTAGGGCTGTTCCCTGTGTGTGTGTGTCATGTACGCCAACGGTGGTGTTGGATCACCCATTGACCAAGTGTATTCTTTGTCTCTTCCCCCCCTTTTTGTTTTGTCACCCTGTCCTTATGTGCATTAGCATCATCTGGCGGAGGAGCAGAGGCACCGGCGACGGAGGGAGCTGCATCCCACAGGGCCCATGAGGCCGAATCCACTGACGGTGAGGGCACCAGTGGGATGGAGGGCGAGGGGTGCACCACAGCGGAGACAGGAGGGGACAGTTCTGACAGTGATATCTCCTCCGATGGAAGCTCCCTGGTGATGGCCGAACTCTGTGCCCACCCCAACTAGAGGTACAGCCGCCACCCGATACCAGCACTGCCCTCCCAGCAGCCCCTCAGCGAGTTTCCCATGCCCGCTCACCCAGGAGGGTGGGCCTCTCCTTTGCCCCAGGCACCTCAGGCCCTGCCCCAGTCAGACCCTGCTGCCCTGAGGGAGGAGGCTATAGACCTCCTGCGATCCATCTCTGCTGGGCAGTCAATCATAGTGAATGCCTTCCAGGGGCTGGCAGGCCATTTGCAACAAACAAATGCATTCCTGGAGGGCATTCACTCTGGCATGGCTGCCCAACAAATATCAATTCAGGCTCTGGCCTCCTCCCTGATGGCAGCCATTATCCCTGTTTCTAGCCTCCCCCCTCCACCTTCCTCTACCCTGTCCCATTTCCCTCAACCCCTACCTATTCCAAGCACACAGGCAGACCAGCATGCACACAAGATAACACACAGGAGTGGCTCAGGAAAACACAAGAACCACACATCATCCCTCAGGCACTCACACAAACGCCATCCAGAGGCAGATATACCAACATCCACTGCCTCCACTGTGTCCCCTCCTCCTCGTCCTCCACCTCCTTCCCAGTAGCATCTCCACTCACACCTGCATGCACTACATCCTCATCCACTACATCCATCACCATCACGCCTATCACTACACACCCCTCACTGGCAGTCACCACCCCCACATCCATGCACACGTTCCCTGTGTCCTCTCTCACTGTGTCTGTGTCCCCTCCGCCCAAAGTACACAAACGCTAGCACTCAGACACCCAACAGCCATCCACCTCGCAACAGCATCCAGCCCATGCACCTGCACCCAAAATGAGCAGGCAGACACCTCCTACAACCACTCCCTCTTCCCCCACTTCCAAACCTTCACCCTCTTCCCACCCCAATATCCCTAAGAAGCTTTTCCTCTCCACTGTTAACCTTTTCCCTACCCCCCGTCCTTCACGTCGGGCCAGGGTGGTCAGAACCCAGGCGAGCACCTCAGCCACCCAGTCCACGGCCCAACAGTAGTGTTGACAGCTACTACAGGTGGGAGAGGCTCCAGGGAACCAGCACCAGTTGCCAAGGGGAAGGGCAAGGAGGCACCACCAGCGGCCAAGGGGAAAGGGCAAGGAGGTACCACCGGCTGCCAAGGGGAACGTCAAGGAGGCACCACCAACTGCCAAAGGGAAGGGCAAGGGGCTTGCACCAGCAGGCACAAAGGACAGGAGGCCTGGGACTTATTCTGAGCCCCCACCACCAACCATGGCGTTTCAGCCATCTGAGGAGGCAGGGGAAGAGTTGGAGCCTCCCCCCACCACTGCCTGCCCCGCCATCAGCACTGCCACCAGCAGCAGCAGCCCCGTCCCCCCACCGCCACCAGCACCACCAACATCACCACTGTCAGCATCAGCAGCCCCAGTGGGAAGCCGTCCGAGGCTGCAGGGGAAGGGATGGAGCCTCCCCTCACCACTGCCAGCCCGACACCAGCCCCATCACTGCCACCACTGAGCAGCCATCACCGCCGGCGGGCAGTGTGTAGTCCTGCCTCCATGGGCTGTATTGCGTCCTGGAGCCTGCTAATCCTGTGGGTGTGACACCCTGGTGGGAAGCTGTGACCCTGCACTTCCCAAGTGCTGCATCACAAGGCACAAGGCCCCCTCCAGAACCAGTAGAGAAGCTATCCACTCACCGTAATCCTTGCCAGGATGAAGCACACTGGGCACAAGGCCCCCTCAAGAACCAGTGGAAGAAGCCATCCACTCACTGCATCCCTGCTAGGATGACCACATTGGGCACAAGGCCCCCAAAAGAACTAGTGGAGTAGCCACCCACTTGAGAGACTGTCACCTTGCACTCCCCAGGACCAAGCAGTGGGCAAACCAACCACTTGAGAGACTGTGGCCTTGCATTCCCCAGGATCAAGCAGTGGGCAAACCACCCACTTGAGAGACTGTGGCCTTGCACTCTCCAGGACATCGCACAGGGCATGTAGCCCCCTCCAGGACCAGTTGTATTGCACCATCTTCTGGCTGAGGTGCCCCCCCATTGCCCGTCCTCCTGAGGTACCTGTGTATTTTCAACCCCTGCAGTGTTCTCTCTGTGTTATTGCAGGAGTGAGGTAGGGCCTTGGCCTATATGTAGTGGCCCTGTGGCCCACAGACATTGAGGACTGGGCAGTGTCCCTCCATTTGTATATATGAATATACTGTTTAGATTTAGAAGCACGTATTTCTACTATTTTATCTTATTATACTCACTTAAATCAATTCCTTTTGTCCTTGCATTACTCCTGGGGTGTACAAGGTGGATATGTAATGTTATTGCATCTGTTTGTGTGCATGGTGTTGGGGGTGGGGGTGTTGCTTGTCACGTGTGCGTGTCACACTCTTTTTCCTCACCCTCCCTTGTGTGCTAGGCGGCAGTACTCACCATGGTCGTCTTCACCGGCATTGATGTTCAGAATGCATGAAGAGGCATACACGCATGGGGAAGATGTGCAACTCGGGCTCCATGGCGTTGTGGCTGAGTGTCCAGAGGTGAGTTCTTTGACTTCTGTGTCCTGTTTCCGCTGTGCTTTTGATGTCATTGGTACCACCCCGGAAAAGGTGGTGGATAGGCCTGTCTTAATACAGTGGGTGGAACATTGTCTTCCACCTGGCTGTTGGCGGTTACCGGTGGGGTGCTTGTTGCTACCGCCAGGGCGGTCAGTGTGTTAAAGTAGCTGTTTGTCTGAGCAGTTTCCGCCGTGGTCATAATTCCATTTTTTTCAATGCCGGCCTGTTGGCGGTATTACCGCAGCTTTATCACGGACCGCCAGGGTTGTAATGAGGGCCAAAGTCAACTAAAGTCCATTATGCAACTTGGTTGGACATTACAGGTCCTAAAAGGTGGGTGAGTGTCCTCTCAGCACGTTACCACCACTGAGTTATTTGCTGCATTTAATTTGACTAAGCAAGAACAGCTAATGGCTAAAAAAGAAGCGAGTTACATCATGCGCAAAATTTAGAAATTTGAAAACTTGCCTTTTACTGTAGCAGAAATTCCCTCAACAGTATGGCTCATACATGGAGTGATGAATCTGTCCATTTGAACAGTTCAGTTTACTGACTGCTTAAAATATTTTGCCATTGGCAGATCTGGGAGGTCAGGGGACAGTTATATCCACGAGGAGTAGGAGTTTCCTTTTGATTACATATGTCTGAATGGTAAAACTGATGTCTTTCTTAGCTGAAGTGAATGTGAGATTACTAGTGGTCATTCTATGATTTGTAAGCAGGTGTCCTTGCATGGCACTTGCAATGCGGCTATACCAAATTTGAAGGGTACTTTGTCTCTTTCATTCAGCCTGCTTTTCAGATACTTTTGAGTGGGAGTTATGTAATGCTGCATGGTCAAAGCTTTTGCAGAATGAAACAAGGAACTGCCTATGTAATTTCAGTTTCCCAAATTGTAACATGTTGCAGCCCAGTTGTCAACACCAGGACAGTGCGCGCTCTACGGGCATCTAGAATGCAAAAACCCAACACTCGCAAGATAATGTAATTTATGCATTGTGATGATATGTTATTGTTTAACTTTTTGCATTGCAGAATTCCATCCAAAAGATTAATTTTTAAGGTGCTTATAAATACTGTACATTTGCAATGTATTGCTGCAGACAATCAGAGTGTGTTAGGGTGTGGTCCCTTTCCAGGGCCTTCTAGAGACTTTCCCTGCAACATGCCTGGGCGTGGTTCTAGGCTGGCCCAAGACTCTATAAAAGAGAGTCAGCCCAACTTCCAGTGCTCACTATTCAGAGGTCCCGGTGCAGAGCAGCAGCTTCTTCCTGAGCTCCTGTCCCGGCGGCCTATTTGGATTTTCCAGTCTTCTGCACTCATCTCTCATTGGTGATCACTGTTTCCAGGCGGTAAGACGGTGTTTGGACATTTCCCAACACCGTAATTGAGAATTTTCATATTCTTGATTTTAATTCTTAAATGAATAACAGATTACTTGTGTGCTGCCATTTTTTTACATTTGCATGGTGGTTTGCAAATAGGGAGGACGCGCAATTTATTCCATAAAGATTTGATTTCGTTATTACATTGTTGTTCATTGCGCACTGATATTTCTTGACATTTACATGATGTTTTACGAGTTGGCAAGACGTGCAACTCGTTTCATGAGCATTTAACTTTGTTGTTCATTGCGCGCGCTACCTTTTCTTGACATTTACATGGTGGCATTGGAATCGGCGAAACACGCGATTCACTTCTTGTGTGTAATTCATGCTGTTCATTGTGCGCTACCATTTTCTGGCATTTACATGGTGGCATTCGAATCAGCAACACGCGCAATTGTTTCCTTGAGTGTTTTTTCATGTTATTCATTGTGCGCTACCATTTCTTGGCATTTGCATGGTGGCATTTGAATCGACAAGACGCGTGATTCTTTCCCTGAGTGCTTTTCATGTTGTTCATTGTGTGCTACCATTTCTTGGCATTTGTATGGTGGCATTTGAATCGGCAAGACGCGCAATTCTTTCCTCGTATATAAATAATGTAAATTACTGTGCGCTACTATTCTAAGACATTTTCTTGGTAGAATTTCAAGTTGACACGTTGCGTGATTTATTCCTTAAATCTACGTTGTGTGATTTCATGGTGCACAATCTTTTATGGTGTTTAATACTCATATAAAAATCTGCAATGTGCGCAATTCACTTCCCAATGTTTTTCTGAGATGAACACAACAATACCAGAGTTCTAGATGTAATGCTGTGTGTTCCTGATATATATTCTTAAAAGGAGATTCATATGGTTGTTTAGAAATTGCTCAGAGTGTTTCCTGATTCGAATGCTAAAGAAAGTACCCAAATCTGAAAGTCCTATTTAACTTTTCCTGTTTCCTCCTCAGGCATTCGCTCATCTAAAGCCTAGTCAGTTTTAGGACTATTTTAGGGTTGTTCATGTTTTTCGGAAAAGACGAAGCTTAGAGTTGTAGCATGGTACTGATTTCATGAGATGTAATTTTGATGTTGTGTTTTAACCTTTTGCTTCCTACAGGTCTCCTTCCCAGCTGTTCCCGTCCTAATCCCCTTTTCCCCACTTGGACTCTCTTAGACTCTGTGATAAATCTAATCAGAGTATTGGAGCTGTCTTGTGGTGGAAGTGTTGGGAACGTGCACAGACCCCGAGGATCTGGTGACTCTGACACCAGTGTTATTTCCCCCACACAAGAGAAAAAATAGTAGAATTATGGCCGTATATCGCTATTTCCAATGTACATTTTGACAAGCTGAGCATACTGAAGGCATTATTTTTTCAAAAACATGTGGCTCTGACATCGACCATGGAGACCTATGACCTGCACCTAGCAAGGTCATCAGTGGAAATACAGTCCCTTTTAAATACCAACTTCGCCAAACACTGTGAAGAATTGGTGAGTAGACTTTTTGCCATATCTAATACTCCGGGTATTTTATACATTTTTAAGGCTGTTGGGTTTGGATTTGTCAGCATGTTCCAGACAGTATTTCGAGTCATTCCTTCAGACATTCATTCACTCCTTTTGATTGTCTTTGGCGGATTCTCAATAACTGTGGCATTGATTAGAGGTATTCTGCTGCTGCTATTTTTGATACATGGTGGCTGTCCCATCTCAGTAAAGTGGACTGATGGAACTCCCATCACCCCAGCTGTGTTGTGATCGCATGTTGCAGTACTTAGGAGCTTGCTTGCAGGAGGAACTGGAGCTGAATTGGTTACTAATGTTTCGACAGGTTCTGACTTGTGAGCAACCCATTTTCCATTGCTTATGATGCTTCTTCGAGTGTGCACCAACAGTGTGCCTTGCATTAAAATCTGAATGTACCTTCTTTGGACACAGATCTGTTAATGTTCTCGATGAGGGTTCATTCACAGACATGCCCTTTGAGACTGCGGTTGATACGGGATGCATCTAATGAGAGGCCACTTGTGGAGTTGCTGACTCCATCAACATCAGGTGCAATAAGGGATGCTGCCTCCTCAACCTCGTCTGGGGCTGAGGATTCTGTGTACTATTACTTTTTGAATCCTTCAACTAATATACTGGTCAACTTATCATCTGCCGAAATTGAGTATTTTCTAGCTTCCATCTCCATTGCTGACATTAAAAGTTTTCTGCAAGATCACAATTATTGTTGGCATTTGACCATTGGCTTTTTTTATAAGATCCCAAACTTGTTTCCAAATTGTCTTTTTAACATTGGTTTGTCTGTTGGCCTGCCCAGCTTATCGATTTTGATATTTATATTTCTTTAAAATGCTTTTAGTATTTTTAGTTTAAGGCAATTTTTAGTTAGGTCTTTGGACTGGCACTCTTACTCCGGGCATGGGGAGGGTGTTGTGGGTTCACTCCAGTACCTTGCCTAGGCACATATATTTTAACTTAGCTTGTGTCCTTTTTTCTAGATAATATGCTCTATTCTCATTTATTCATTTTAGAATAGCTTGCTTTTCAGTGGGGATGTTTTATTTTTCCTAATCAGCTGCTATTCTGCAAGAGCATTGTTATTATTATTATGCACAACATTTCTCATCATGTTATTGACCCAAGATTGACAAGGAACAGTACGAGACCAACACGAGATAATGTTTGGCATTGCTACCACAAGAACTCACACAGTCTAACACTTAAGGCACATGCTCATGTCAGGCCTATTTTCTCAGAGCAAGAACATGAGTTTCTATAATACACCATGTAGGCCGAAAGGAGGGTGAGAGGGGTCCTTCCGATTAGGATTTCCATCTATGCTGCATGTCATTTTTCAGCAAGACTTCAGCCTTGCCTCTGCAAGCCAGCCAAAGAGACAAAGGGCAGGCCTTCATTCTAAGGTAATGAAGGAGGGTGCTCCTCTCATGGACTGACTATGGACAGATTGGGCTATTACTGCTCGTTAGAAGCTAGATGCTAAGCATAAAGTAGGCATTCTAAATACATGTTCATTGCAATATGTTGGGATTGTTAAACCATCACAATCCTAATTTTGTTATGCCTCATTATCCTAATATTTGTAGCTCATAACTTTTATAGTTGATTGTAGTCTTTACAATAAATATATTGAAAAACACCCTACATCTCTTTATTGCCTGTGTGTGTGTATGAGACCTTTTGTTAACGACAGAAAGGAGTAAGATCTGTTCACTGTAACTTCCTGAGAGGTCACTAGAGTGTAATATGATAGGCTGTCCCAAGTCACCTTTCCTTCTTGAGTTGGGTGATGTGATGCTAGCAAGACAGTAGGGTTGGGCTGGCAGCCGTCAACTGGTGTGGGAATGACTCAGTCACCCACGAGCGATGGTGCTACAGCCCTGAATCCAGAAGTCTTGTTCAAATGACGAGAGACCTACGACACTGGGTGTGGCGGGAGTTGTGAGCAGGGCCTGTCTCTCTGGGTGTGAGAATAGGTTAGAGAGTGTTTCTCTGTGTGAGAGTAGGTGTGAGAGAGCCTGTCTGGCTTTGAGAGTGGGTGTGAGAGGGTCTACGTGGATGTGAGAGTTGGTGTAAGAGGTTGTCTGAGTGTGGCAGTGGGTGTGAGAGTGTCTGTGTGGGTCTGTGAGTGTATGTGTGAGAGTCTGAGTGGGTCTTTGAGTGGGTGCATGAATGTCTGCCTGGGTCTGTGAGTGGGTGCATGAGTGTCTAAGTGGGTGTGTGAGTGAGTGCCTGAGTCTGAGTGGGTCTGTGAGTGGGTGCATGAGTGTCTGAGTGGGTCTGTTAGTGGGTGTATGAGTCTCTGAGTGGGTGTGTGGGTGGGTGCATGAGTGTCTGAGTGGGTCTGTGATTGGGTGTTTGAGTCTCTATAATTGCCGCCCCACGCAAGCCTTCTTATCTATTGTTTGGGAACACATCTGCAACAGGAGTCCTACCAGATCTATATAAATGAATCTCACACAGACAAGGCAACTAGAGAGATTCCTACCAGATGCCATTGATGCTATCTATGCTGCACATTGCCTTGATGTAGACCTTGGCCCTGATTACAACCCTGGCGGTTGGTGATAAAGCGGCGGTAATACCACTAACAGGCCGGCGGTAAAAAAAATGGAATCACGACCATGGCGGAAACCGCCAATACAGAAAGCCACTTTAACATTCCGACCATTGCGGCGGTAGCAACAAACACTGCGGCTGTAACCGCCAACAGACAGGCGAAAGACAACGCACCGCCCACACATTTACAAGGCACCAATCCGCCAGCTTTTCCGGGGCGGTACCAACGCCATCAAAAGCACGGTGGAAACAGACTTTGGAACGGAAACCACTCACCTCTCGACACCCAACGAGGAACCAGGAGCCCGAGTTACAGGTATTACCATTGTTGGTTTACCTCCTCATCTACCAGGAACATCAAAGACGGCGGTGACAACCATGTTGCGTACTGCACCTTGCACACTATCCTGGGGACTGAAAAGCCACAGTCTCTCCAGTCTCTCAAGTTTGTGGGTTGCCCACTGCTTTATCCTGGGGAGCGCAAAGCCACAGTCTCTTCCACGGATGCTGTTCTCCACTGGTTCTGGAGGGGGCATGGTGCCCAGAGTGCTTCATCCTGCCAAGGACTGGGTGAGTGGAGGCTGTTCTCCACTGGTTCTGGAGGGGGCATGGTGCCCAGAGTGCTTCATCCTGCCAAGGACTGGGTGAGTGGATGCTGTTCTCCCCTGGTTCTGGAGGGGGCATGGTGCCCAGTAATGCTGCACCAGCGGTGTGGCAGTTCCCATTCCCTCACCTGGGTGTCTGAGCCACGAGATTTCCAGGAAACTGGTAGCATGATACTCCATGGAGGCAGAGCCACACTCCACCCTGTGGCGACTTAGCCTGCCAACTGCTGGTAGTGCTAGTTGTGGTGCCTCATGTAGTGTGTGCAGGGTCCAAGACGTCTCCTGCAGCCTCGGCCGGCTGCTCACTGAGGATGCTGCTGATGTCCGCTGTAGTGGCACCGGCTGGGCACGTCACGGGGCAGGTGGCCCAGGCTGCGGTGGTGTCTGCTGTGGACACTGGGGATGATGCTGGGGACTGTAGTAGAGGCAGCAGGCGTGCAGGTGGCTGTGCAGGTGGCAGTCTTTGTGGTGGTGGCCACCGCCTTACAGTTTGCTGTTCTGTCTTGCAGAAGGGGTGACACCAGTCCCTCACCCAGAGGCTCCGTGCCCTGAGCTGACTTCCCTTTGCCCTTGTGTCCCTTCCCCACCTTGGAAGTCTCTGCTGGGACCTTGGCACTGTCCTCTGTGGTTCTGTAAGAGGCCTTCCTGGGTGGTTGGTGCGGCTTTTCCCTTCGGCATGTAGCCCCTTCTTACCTTGGCAGATGGTGGAATAGGGTGGTCCTTGTCCTCACTAGGTGGTGCACTGGCAGCCCTAATGGGTGCCATCTTCGATTTTCCCAGAATTGTATGGACCACAGTGGTCGAGGATTTTTTGGCTGAGGTGCTGGGCTGGGATCTGGACATCCTGGCCCTAGGGGAAGGACGGGGGGAGGTGTAGGGAAGACTTCAATGTTAGCCAGAAAAAGTTTTTTAGACACACTGGGATGGGAAGATTGAGGGGGTTTGGGAGTGGAGGAAGAGGTAGTGGTTGTAGGAGGTGTACCTCTGCTGGGTTTGGGTGATGGGCTGGAGGCTGTTGTGAGGTGGATGGCTGTTGAGTGGGTGTTTGCCGGTGTTTGTGTAATTTGGGAGGAGGGCTCACAGACACACTGGGAGAGGACACAGGGGATGTGTGCATGCTAGTAGGGGTGGTGATTGCACATGAGTGGTGTTTGGTGATGGGCGGACTGGTAATGAGGTAGTGGCTGTGGATGTAGTGCATGCAGTTGTGAGTGAAGACAATACTGGGAGGGAGGTGGAGGAAGTGGAGGAGGGGGGCACAGTGGAGGCAGTGGATGTTGGTTTGTCTGCATGGGGATCATGCTTGTGTGAGTGCCTGTGAGATGTGTGGTGCTTATGTCTGCCGGAGCCACTTTTGTGTGTTGTGTGTGTGCATGCTGGTCTGATGGTGTGCTTGGGATAGGCTGAGGTACAGGGGATTGGGTCGGGGTAGTGGAGGGTGGAGGGGGAGGCTGGACACAGGAACAATGGCTGCCATCAGTGCTGAGACCAGGACCTGAAATGCTCTGTGTTGGGCCGCCACGCCAGAATGAATGCCCTCCAGGTATGCATTTGTTTTTTGCAAATGCCTCTTGACAACCTGGATGGCATTCAGAATGATTGACTGCCCAACAGTGAGGGATCTCAGGAGGTCAATAGCCTCCTCATTGAGGGCGCAGGGCTGACTGGGGCAGGGCCTGGAGTGCCTGGGGCGAAGGAGATGTCCACCCTCCTTGGTGAGCTGGCATGGGAAACATGTGCAGGGGCTGCTGGGAGGGTGGTGCTGGTAGGGGGGGTGGCGGCTGTAACTGTTATTGCGGTGGGCACAGAGGTGCCCGCCACCGCAAGGGAGCTCCCATCGGAGGAGGAGTCGCTGTCGCTGGTGTCCTCTCCTGTCCCCGTCGTGGAGTTCCCCTCGCCCTCCCTCCCACTGGTGCCTTCAGACTCCGTACATTCACCCTCCTGGGCCATGTGGGTTGCAGCTCCCTCCTGCTCCGGTGCCACTGCTCCTCCACCAGATTATGCTAATGCCCACAAGACAGGGTGTCAAAACAAAAAGAGGGGAAAGACAGAGGAGACACATGGTCAATGCCAGCAACACCACTACCGTTGGCGGACATAACACACCTGGAGCAGCCCTATGCACTAGGCCATGCACTAACAATTCTTAGGAAAATCACCTGGCCATGGGGGACTATGCCTAAGCCCTTTTGCTTTACACCTGTAATCCACAGAAACCGGACTAGGTGTAGATGGCCACTACCACTATTGGGTTTGGAGTGCCACAGAGCCTGCCTAACAAGGGACCTACCCTACCAAGTTAACCCTGGCCTAGGGGAACCCACAGCCCACTTCCCCCTCCCAGACACCTCGTAAAGCGCGCAGAGTAAGCTGAATGAGACTGTACTCACCCCGTGTGGCTGCTGTGATGCCCTCAAGCGCCCATCCAACTCCGGATATGCCACCGCCAGGATCCGGTACATCAGGGGGGTTATGGTGAATGGGCACCCCTTCCACATTGGGAGGCCATCCCCAGCTGGGCCTCTGCCATCTTCTTGCTCCAGCTGCGCAGGTCCTCCCATCTCTTGCGGCAGTGGGTGCTCCGTGTATGATAGACCCCTAGGGTCCGCACTTCCTTGGCGATGGCACACCAAATTCCCTTCTTCTGGTGGGCGCTGACCTAGAGGTAAGGTAAAGTAAGAATGGCTTTTACCCCCCGTCCGATTATTATTACTCAATGGCCACAACTTCTCAAACATGCCCTGATACACATACACTGACCATCCTCACATGCTGGCCACAGCCCCCCCCCATGTATCTTCCATCGACACCACCCCATACATTGAGGTCCCATCCACCATACACACAGTGTACTCACCTGTTTGTCTGGAGGACCGCAGAGTAGCGTGTACTGGGGAGGACCCCATCCACCAGGATGTCCAACTCCTCCGAACTGAAGGCAGTGGCCCTTTCCCCAGACACATGAGCCATTGTCACTTCCAGACACAGGTCACAGCAGCACTTGCAGTGTAGGTCCTCTCCTGTTGAAGGTCAGGTATCAAGTGAGTGAACAGATAGAAAATGGTGGTCACGTCCGCGGCGGTGCGTACCGTCACCAACGGCGTACATCGTCATTGGCTCCTGGAACCCATAGGGCCCAATGATAACCAATGCTGAATTGTGCAGCGGTCTTTGTTTGCCTACCCCGACGCTGCACTATGCCAGTGCAGTTACCTCATTTCCCATTTTCCATCCTTACAGGTCAGGCATCCGCCATTATAGGGGGCCATATGGTAGGGCACCTAACTGCGTCACAGCACTTTTGGGCAGGAATACGGACAGACAGCGCCACACACGGATTAAATCACATTAATGCAAAACACTCTTGTGCAACCTATGTGGTATGTGACCCTCTGCTTACCCTTCTCCTCCATAGGGCACATCCGCTGGGGCAGATGATGAGATGGCATCATCCCACGGTGTACAGACCCCTGGTGGACCTGCTGACAATGGAAGACAGACACATCATTATCACCTACAGACTTGATCGTGCCACAATCCATGAACTGTGTGCTCCGTTGGAGCCAGACCTGATGTCAGCTATCCGCCATCCCACAGGAATACCCCCTCTAGTGCAGGTCCTGTCAGTGCTCCATTTCCTGGCCAGTTGTTCATTTCAAACAACAGTGGCCATGGCATCAGGGATGTCACAGCCAATGTTCTCTAATGTGTTGTCCAGAGTGTTATCTGCCCTGCTGAAACGCATGCACAGCTACATCGTTTACCCCCAGGTCGAGGATTTGCCCACAGTTAAAGGTGACTTCTATGCCCTGGGACATATCCCCAACATCATTGGTGACATTGATGGTACACATGTGCATTTGTCCCACCCCGCAGCTATGAACAGGTATACAGGAACCGCAAAAGCTACCATTCCATGAAAGTGCAGATGGTGTGTTTGGCAGACGAGTACATCTCCCATGTGAATGCCAAGTATCCTGGCTCTGTGCATGACGCTTACATTTTGAGGAATAGCAGCATCCCTTATGTGATGGGTCAACTCCAGAGGCACCGTGTGTGGCTAATAGGTGAGCCCAAGGTCCCCACACAGTTTGAATAGGTGTCTGGGTATGAGAGAGTCCCTAAGGGTTGGTGTGTGTCTAAAAGATGCCCCTCGATATTTGCAGGTGACTCTGGTTACCCCAACCTGTCATGGCTACTGACCCCAGTGAGGAATCCCAGGACAAGGGCAGAGTAACACTACAATGAGGCACATGGGCAAATTAGGAGGATAATAGAGCAAACTTTCGACCTCCTGAAGGCCAGGTTCCTGTGCCTCCATCTGACAGGTGGCTCCCTACAGTACTCACCAAAGAAGGTGTGCCAGATCATCGTGGCATGCTGTATGTTGCACAACCTGGCTTTGCGACGCCAGGTGCCTTTTCTGCAGGAGGATGGGCCTGATGTTGCTCTTGTGGCAGCTGTGGAAACTGTGAACAGTGAAGAAGAGGAGGCAGAAGACGAAGATATTGACAACTGAAACAACATCATCATGCAGTACTTCCAGTGAGACACAGGTAAGAGACTGGCACTGCTCCTCTCATATCAGACTACTGTAGGGCATTGTATATGTCTGCCTTTTTACCTCTGTGTATGGACCCTGACAGTTCACTTTGCCTTTCTTTTTCACAGATCTGTGTACCACATTCTGCCTTCTGCTATGTTCACTGCTGCCCAACAACTGTCATACTTTGGTATGTGCAAATGAACATTTACATTGATATTTGTCAGAGAGGTTGTAATTACACACTTGTGAAAGTACAGACTGACTCCAGATTGTTTTGTGATTCAAGTGCTAATCAGTGGAGGGGTATGTGCAATGGGCTGGGGTGATGGTGGAGGAATGTCCATGGTAGAGTCCAGTCTCTTTGTATCACAGGTGCATTGTCCTAGGGGGCATAGGAAGTGGAGTAATGGCAGCTGAAGGTGGTCAGGGTGACATAGTGGGACAGAAGGGTGACAATCTAGTTCTTGGCAATGTTCCCTGTCTTGTGCCTGGATCGCAGGGACCGTTTGCGGGGTGGCTCTCCTTCTGCAGGGGGTGGGGTGCTGGTGGCCTGTTGGTCCTGTGGCGGGCCCTCCTGTCCACTAGTGCCAGTGGAGGTGGAGGGCTGTTCATCGTTTAGGCTAGTGTCAGGGTCCCGTTGGTGTGCCACTGTGTCCCTCATGGTGTTGGCCATGTCTGCCAGCACCCCTGCAATGGTGACCAGGGTGGTGTTAATGGACTTCAAGTCCTCCCTGATCCCCAGGTACTGTTCCACCTGCAGCCGCTGGGTCTCCTGAAACTTGGCTAGTACCGTGCCCATGGTCTCCTGGGAATGGTGGTATGCTCCTATGATGTTGGAGAGTGCCTCATGGAGAGTGGGTTCCCTGGGCCTGTCCTCCCCCTGTCACACAGCAGTCCTCCCAGCTTCCCTGTTATCCTGTGCCTCTTTCCCCTGAACCGTGTGCCCACTGCCACTGACCCCAGGTCCCTGATTGTCTTGGGTTAGTGGGTTTGCCTGGGGTCCCTGTAGTGGTGGACACACTGCTGATTGACGTGTCCTGGGGACAGTGGCCTGCTGGGTGGGTGCTGTAGTGGTGTTTCCTGAGGGGGGAGGTTCAGTCGTGGTTTGGGACTGTGGCAGGGGAACCGACTGTCCAGAGGTCCCTGATGGGCCAGGGTGGTCATCTTGATCCTGGCATGCAGAGCTGCTGTCGTCACTGTGGGCCTCTTCTGTGGGGGGACTGGGTATGTCTGGCACCTCCTGTCCGGTGACGTTGGGTAGGGGTCCTGTTGGGGTGTAAATGCATAGTTATTGTACCTGTGTGTGCCATCTTGTGCAATGGGTGTGTTTCCCTCTACTCCTGTGCTTGCATTATTGCCTTGGCCCTTGTGAGAGTGGTGATTTTGTGGGCTGGGTGAGTCTCTCTACTGGACATGCTTTGGTGATGGGTGTCCATGCAGGTCTGTGATGGGTGTCCATGCATTGGTGTTACATGCAGGGCTTGGTATTGGGATGGGTGGGTTTTGATAGTGGGGTATCTGTGAGGTGTAGGTGTGATGGGTGTAAGGGTAGAGGTATGAGTTTGTGATGGCATGCAGGTAGGGTGGATATAATAGTAAAGATTTGCCTTACCAGAATCCAGTCCTCCTGCTACTCCTACGAGGCCCTCAGGATGTATTATTGCCAAGACTTGCTCCTCCCATGTTGTTAGTTGTGGAGGAGGAGGTGGGGGTTCACCGCCAGTCCTCTGAAAGGCTACCTGGTGTCTGGATACCACGGAACGCACCTTCCCCGTAGGTCGTTCCACCTCTTCCTGATGTCATCCCATGTTCTTGGGTGCTGTCCCACTGCGTTGACCCTGTCGACAATTTTCCGCTATAGCTCCATCTTCCTTGCAATGGATGTCTGCTGCACCTGTGATCTGAATAGCTCTGTCTCTACCCGGATGATTTCCTCCACCATGACCCTGAGCTCTTCCTAAGAAAACCTGGGGTGTCTTTGAGGTGCCATAATGTGGTGTGGGTGATGTGTGAGGTGCTGTTTGTTGTGCTGTGTGATGTGTTGTGTTGAGGTGTGTTCTTTGAGGTTCGTGGATGTTGTATGGATGATGGTGTTATGTGCCTGTGGATGCTGGTGTTGTGTTTGCCATTCTCTCTCTCTCCGCTTCTTCCAAAAATGTCATTGTATGGGGTTGTGGATAATGTTGGTGTGTGTTTTATAGTGGTGTGAGTGTGTGGTGTGTGTATGTGTGTCAGGTGTGTGTATTAAAAATTGTCCAATGTGGGGGTGTTTTGTAAATGTGTGTGCATTTTGAGCGCGGCAGTGTGTACTGCCAATGGATTTCTGCGGTTGAAAGACCGCCGCGTTGATTCGTGGTCGTGATACTGTGGGCGTATTTCTGTTGGCGTCACGGTGTAGGTTTTGCTATCGCCAGTTTATCACTGACCTTTGGTGTGGCGGACTTGTGTGTGTGTCTGTAGTGTGGCGGATTACAAGATGTGGGTCGTAATACCTGTAGCAGATTTCTGCCACGGCCACGGTATCTTGGCGGCCATCAGCACGACGGTAAGTGGGATTTACCGCCAGGGTTGTAATGAGGGCCCAAGTCTTTGTGTCCCCACGGAGTCTGACCTAGAAACCTCATTCTAAGGTAACAAGGGTTGGGTGGGCGCTTCTCATGGAAACAGAACTGGCCGATTAACGTAACACACATTGCTTTCTTTTAGGTTACAGATTAGGTTCTCCATGCTAGGGTATTAGGGCCTCTTTCACACCTATTTTATATCTCATGCTATTGCAAGATGGTGGGGGTTCTTCATATTCATCACTCTCATTTTTAAAATTCTGCTACTTGCATTGTTTATTGTCCTCATCATTGCAGCCCATGCATTTTACAGTAGATTGCAGTCTTGTTAATAGAACCTATTGAAGACTTTACTGCATCTCCTTCATTGTCTGTGTGTGAGTAAGACTTGTTGCTCATGTGAGAAAAGGGTAATCTAGTTTAACCCCAACTCCCTTGAGATGTTACACTTTTGAATCCATGAGTAAAGGCTGCCACAAATCACCTTTTGCTGTTTGAGTTTTGGGTGAGGTACTACTTGTGAACCGGGAGGGTTAGGCCGACAGTTGTGACCTGTTGTAGGATTGGCATAGTCCCCTACAAACAAAAGTGCTGTCATCCTTAAACCAGCAGTCTTGCCTAGAGCAAGAGTCAAACTACGACAGGTGCGTGAGTCTCTGAGTGGGTCTGTGACGGGGTGCATGAGTCTCTGAGTAGGTGGTTGTCTGAGTGCATCTGTGAGTGTATAAGTGTCTGGGTGAGTGTGTCAGTAGTGATATGAGTGATTCTGCCACAAAAGAACCTCACCTGCCCTTTTATCCAACAGGAGTCTGCAGCTTTGCAGGAAATATCTACCCAAGTGGAGTTCTTTCTACCTCCTTAGGTAAATGTCCCGTATGTATTCTACATTACAGCAGTGTAATGAAGCACAAGGAATTGTCACCAGCAACCTTGTGTGCATTTGGCAATGTGATTGTTCCTCATGAGTCTTTCTCCAGAATTCTGTGAAAACAAGAATCCTCCTATTAGGAGGCTAGCGAGACAACAAAGAACGTAAATCCTCACCAAACCAAGGTCCTTCTTCGTATGTATATCGAGGAAGTACTTGTGGAGATGTCCTCATACTCCTTGCCATCAAGAATGCGCCATCCAAATCAGCAGGAAGCATACTGGGGGCTCTTTGGGAAGCTGTCCATCAACATGGCAAAAGGGGAAAACATATGCATACTACAAAGGTAGACGGTGCAGGGCCAAGCGGGCTCAGCTTCCAATTGATTTGCATATTTGCATAGTCTTAGTAGTTTAAATGGAGAACCATGGGGAGGGTTGGCGCACAGCTCCCCTCCCCCAGACAATCTCGGGCTCCATCCCCCAGAGCTCCACCTTCACTTAATAGAGGAGGCTGTGCGCCGCCCCTCCTCAGGCTGAACTCGGCCCCGGGGACCCCATCCACCCCGGACCCAGCTGTAAAATATCTTAAATTTTAGTGGTGCTGGCAATCCCCCATCCCGGGCCGATTTTGGAACCTGGGCCCCCATCCCCTGGGGTCCGGCCATCTCTCCATGGCACCCAGTGTGCAATTGGACTGCGGGGGGAGCATGAAGTCCCCAGCAGTCCCAGCCGGCTCCCTGCCTCATGCGCGAGCTGGCATTGTTGTCACAGTCAGGGAGCTGCTAAACATGCAGCTTCCTGTCTGTAATAGCATTAGATTTTTCTACTTCCCTATCTGCATGTCTGCAGGCAAGGAAACAGAGGAAACCTCCACTCCCAGCAAGTGAAAGCTATCTGACAGCTCTCACTTGCTTGGAGTGGACTTGTGTTTGCTCTGACTTGGCGGGAGTTATCAAAGCTCAGAGCAAGTCAGAGCAAACAACTATGTCCTGGGGTGGGCATGCCGAGACATAGCAAGAGACGGCCCTGGGGGTGGCAGTCCTCAGTGTCATTACTGGCTCCTCAAGGGCGGCAGTGGGGCTCACCTCCAATGTTTCATTTTGTCCTGGAGATGGGGTGGTCCCCTGGGTCAGGGGTCCGCAATGAACCCACTTCATTATTCCGATCCAGCCCCGGGGAGGTGGTGGTCCCCAGTGTTGCAGGGGAGCAGGTGGCCATCCCCTTAATTTAAATGAATAGCCCCAGGGAGGGGACAGTCCCTCCACCATTTCATTTTGCTTCGGGGAGGTGGTGGTCCCCGGAGCTGGGGGTCTGCAGCAGACCCGCATCATTATTTCCTTCTGCCCCAGGAGGTGGTGTGTCCCGAGGCTGAGGGGAGCCATGTAGCCCCACCTTACTTGCATTTAATTGCCCGGATACATGGTGGTCCCTGGGGTGCATTTGCCTGCATGGCCGTGCACATACTATTGAATTAATGCCCAGGGAAGAGCAGTCCCTGGGGCATAAATAAGCCCAGGAGGGGGACGCTGTCTGCCCCCTTCTTTATTTTTTATATGACCCCAGGACCTGGCCCACCCAGGGGCTTTATTAAAATAAGCGCAGGGGACTGCACTTGTTTTTAAAAAAAAACCATTTGCAGTGGATTTGCGACCCCGCCGTGAATTTGCAGCAATTTATTTTTTATAGTGCTATTTTGCCCTGCGGGTGTCCCTCTGGGAACCCAACACCAGAGTTAAGGGTTCAGGGCGTCCCTACCCTAAACCCTTTTCTTTTTTAATCCTTTTTTCTGGGACTCAGATGAAGCCGAGTCCCAAGATGACTGCCAATACTTCCTGGTTGAAGTGTTGGCAGCCAATCAGATTTCAGCATAATATTGGGAGTATTCATGAAGCCTTCACACCTCAGGATATCTATATTCCTTTTTCTTTTAATATCTGAAAAACTGCTGAGTGGATTTATCCCAAATAACGAAAAGAGTGATCTGAATACCAAAATATATATGCTAAAAGCTACTTTCTGACAAATTTGGTGTAATTCCGTCCAGTGGTTCGGGCTGTAGTCGTGTTCAAAACTCCTATGGGAATTAACATGGGAAATGTACTTTTTTTTTTTATTCCCTCCTCTTTTTATGGGCCCCAGCTTGACAGATCACCTCGAAACTTCCCATGTACAACAAGATTCTCAGAAATACTTTTTGGGGAAGATTATGTGAAGATTCGCCAAACGGCACCATCTATACATAGATGTATATATATATATATATATCTATATATATATATATATGTATATATATATATATATATATACATACACATATATATATAGATATATATATCTCCAAACAAACCAGTCCTCTCACGGCGCGCTCCACAGCTGGTGCTTGAGTCAGATATGGACCACTTCCCTGCCGTTAATTTTCTACAAAAGTAATGCGCAGCACTCCAAAAGATTTGTATTAATATTTGTATGGGATTGTGGGAGTTTGAAATAGTAGTGATAGTGTACAGCTTTGCACAGGTAAATATAGGATAAACAGGGTGAAAGGGATTTTCAGTAAAAAGTATTCCTAGTCATGCCATCTTCATGTCCCAAAGATCCCTCTCCTTCACTTAGGTCAACATCCGATTCACTCAAAACTTCATCACAATCCAGTTGTTTTTCATCATTCCACTTTACATTATGTTTCAAATTTTAAAATCTTTTTGCAAAAGTCAATACTCTCCCATGTTTATAATCTTTTTTGTCTCTTATTAATTTTCCTATTTTACATTCTTGTACAATAGCTTCATATTTGTCAAGCCGACTTTCCATATTTTTCCCAATGCTACTTGCTCACTTTTGTCTTCGTAATTATGCAATTTTCCTTCTATTTATTTAATCTTCTCATGTGTTTCTTCTAAATCCAATTTTGCATATTTGATAAGAATTCACATCATATTCAATGAGCATTGAGCATTGTTTTCTCCCCATTCTTTAAACAATTCTGGTTTAACACCTGTGTATGTTGGTGTGGTAAAAATACGTATGCCTCTTCGTATTCTGTTGACTTCAATATATTTTTCCAATTATATCTCTTCCCACCTCTTATTGATATCTTTTTTATACCATTTTTCTAATTGGATAAATTGATACTTAAGAGAAACATCTCTGTGTTCAATCCCTCGCGATGTCTGAATGTCAGGTCCAATTCCTGATTTCTTTCAACAAATATTGTTGCCATAGTTAAATGTTTCGCCTTTCTCGTTTCCATTCTTGAAAATATAACTCTAAAATATCAAAAGTTCACTTTTGTTCCAAAGAAAAGAATTTAGTTGCCAATGTCCACTGTGCCTTCACCTCCCGTTTCCTGGGCTTTATACTATTCGTATTCGCTTGGGCCGCTTCGACAGATGCAAGCAATATTCAATATTTTATATAGGTACTCTGCGGACTTACCCCTTGCTCAGCTTCCACTTGGACGGAATCTTCCGACGCCGTCCCACGACGCTGACTCAGTACCCGCGTTCAGTCCTTCGCATCCTGGTTTCCTTCACAAATGCCAGGCGCCGTCATCGCGTAATGTCTCAAACAATGTGGTCAATTCAAAATGACATGCTCAAATGGCTGGTGCTGATGCCGGAGTGTAGACCAATCCCTCTGTTTGTAGTGTGCAACAAAAAGAACTGCACTGCACTCCGTGAAGGCTTGTGTTCCAATATTATTTATTATTTTTGGCAGTGCAACAAACCAATGCGTTTCAACCAAGGCGGTCTTTGTCAAAGTTAGTGAGTCCTTTCACTTTGTTGCTTTTTATACTCATATATCACAATCACCATTAAGAGGTATTATGGGATTTTGTAGTGAATTAATTTAAAATCAACCTCATTATAAAACACAAAAGTTGTAGTCTTACACCCAAAAAATGTTTCAGTGAAAAGAAATATATAGATATATACACAAATATTTTCTAGAATGGTCAGCTTTATACTCATTTCTACCAATTATAATTCAAGATCATATATTGTTATTCCAAGTTACTTTATTTATAATGGCCTTATTTTTAAGTTCTATATTTAATTATTCACATATGTGCTGACTATGGTATATCTCTAATTTAATAATAATCCAATGTTGGTATAGTACCTCACTAAATATCATTGTATTGACAAATTATGATCTTAAATTAGTATTGTGTATAATTTCTATCTAGGCCACATTTCCGTTTAAATCCAATTTATTAAAATATTTATAAATGTACATAAAGCTCCTCAACATTGTTCAAACCCTAAGGGGTCTTGGTTCGTAACTGAATAATATATTTGGACTCTCATTGTCTCAATTTCAGTATCCTGTCACCACCCCTCTCATGTTCTGGAAAGTGAATTTTCCCATAGTATCTCAATGTTTTACAACTGTTTATTTCATGTGTTTTTAAATGTTTCACAACTGAATAGGTAAAATCATAATGCATGATCGCTCTTATGTGCTCCAAAATTCTTTTTTAAGCATACAGATAGTACTCCCAATATATTTTAGACCATAATGGCATTCAATTACATATACCGTATATCTTGTATTGCAAGTGATGCTATGCTTAATAATGAATTTCTGTGCTGTTATGATTCAAAACTCTTTTTATAGATTTTCCAATTTTACAAGCTTTACAATTATTACATTTTGTAAATCCTCTGTGTTGCTCAACTAACCAATTTGTTTCAGATTTTTGTGAAAAATTACTCTTCACCAGAAAGTCCCTAATAGAAGGTGTCTTACGGTATGTTACTAAAGGTGTGGAACCCACTTTGCGACCTAAATACGGGCCTTTACAGATCACATTCTAGTGTTTACGTAAAATGTTTTTTATAGTACCACTTTCTTTGCTATAGTTCATTATCATCCTCAGATGATTCTGTTCTTGTGTCTCTTCTTTTTTGATATTCTTGTAAACAACACATCATTACGATTAATAGCTTTCACGTTCTGGCAAGGAGGAGTGGGAGGGGGGAGCCGCAAGCCTGGGTGGGGCACCACAATGCCAGCTCAGACCTTCTTCCAACCCTTCCCTCCACAATGCATTGTGATGGGCATCTTACTTAATGTTAAAAAACACCCTAGAAATTCACTGAAAAAAACAAAGGTTGCAGGGTCGTTTCAAAGATTAAATGGACGTTATAGTTAGGTTCAGATTTTACATGCAAAAACCATCGAAATTCGGCTGTTGTAGCTAGAGTTATTTCAAGTAACTATAACTCGTGCCCTAAGGTAACTATAACTTGTGCATTCTCCCTGCACTGCTAATTACCCCAGATATTACATCACTCATGATATCTTCTATGATATCATTCACTGTAACATTTGCAGTAAAATTATTGATGAGAAAACTGTGCATGGCGGGGCGGAAGTTATAATTACCTTTGGGGACAAGTTATAGTTTCTTGAAATAACTCTCCTTTTATTTGCATTTTGACCCCAAGATGTAAGGTCCCTGGAGCCTAATTAGGCTAAGAGATGGAGGGCCACGTGCCCTCTCCATTTACTCATTGCTCAGCACTTAGGGATGGGGGTCCCCAGGGCCCGAAAAGGCTTGTAGAGGCTCCCTTCCCTTTTTAAACAAAAACAGGACCCCAGGGGATGGGGTCTCCGGGGCATATGAAGGCCTGCCCTTTTTTATTGGTCTGACCGAGTGGGGTGGAATCCCTGGGCGTAATGAGGCTAATAACAATATGCAAATGAGGACTAACAAAAAAGTCATTTCACTATGAAAAGATTCCAAAAGGCTTTGTCAAGTTCAATGGGGTACCATATGGAGTATCTCAATAAATGTGATTTACAGTATATGATTGAGTACTTACATCATAATATTTCTTCAGTCCTAACAAAATACAGTAAATATGAGCTTAAAACCACAAAATACCTATCCCCCCATAGGTGCCCAGCATGCAGCTGCTCAAGGCCTTCGGCCATGCTCAAACAGGGTTAGACAGGGTGGTCTAGCCACCAGGAGGAAAATCTTCAGTCCTTCTGCCAGCCCCCCACATGGCCCTGAGGATCAAGATGTGCCAACCCTGCCCCATTAAGTGGTCTTTCATTTTTTTCAGGAGTCCTGTAATGGCTTTCATAACATAGTCTCCAGGTTGTGGCCAGCCAATGATGCTATGCCCATGCACTTCAAATGGGTCTATCAGTGGATATGTGGACACCATTAGTTCAGATATTTCTAACTGTATACCAGCATTATCCTCTTCATGTCCTGGCCGCATCCCTTTTTAACACTAATTTTATTGATAGACTGAATAGATTTACCAAATCACAAAAAGCATGCTTTCTGGGAAAACTAACTTTTTGCCATATCTGTTTAATTTTGTTCAGCCATTTTTTCTGAATAAGAGAGAAAAGTTACTTACCATGGCAAATCGCACTTTTGTGACCCACCTCTTTTCCTTGGCCCATGCTTAACACATCAAAACCAAACTTTCCATAAAGGAGCCAAATGGATGAACTTTACGTGGTAAGGGCCAAAGTTATTAAAGAAACAAAACATACTTTTCCTGTGGAAACTCTGACAGATGATATATACATAATACCATGGTGGTCATTACAACCCTGGCGGACGGTGTTAAAGCTGCGGTAATACCGCAAACAGTGCGGATAAAAAAATTCAATTATGACCCTGGCGGAAACCGGCAACAAAGACAGCCAGTTTAACACACCGCCCGCCACGGCGGTACAGACAAGCAGCGCAGCGGTCACCGCCAACAGACAGGCAGAAGACAATGTACCGCCCATAGTATCACAACCCGCCAATCCGCCACCTTTTCCGGGGTGGATTCACCGTGGATAAAAACACGGCGGAAACAGCTTTTGCAATGGGAAAACGCTCACCTGAACACATCCCACGAGGAACGAGGACTCCATGGACCCGGAACTCCAAATACTCCTTGCCCTTTTCTTTCTGCTCCTCTACGACCATCATCTACGTAGGCGCCGAAGACAACGGTGAGTACTGCACCTACGACATGGGGGAGGCAAAAGTTAGGGGGACACCCGCCAAACACCCCCACCCCCAACCTCGCATAATACAACATACACACCAATGCATCCACAAAAATCACAGTAACAACCCACAATCCCCCCGGAAGAATGAAAAGACAAAGCGAAATCCGTTCAAACATTGTAATGTAGCAATATACATGTCTTACAAAAATATACAGATATATTCGTAATTCAGTCAGAAATATATACATTACGAGAAGTAGTGCAGATATGTACCTAACAATGTCCGTGCACCAACAGTCCAAAAATGCATGGGCGAGGCCCACAAAAGATACCTGACCGCAATCGGAGAGAACACTGCCGGGGCATCAGATAGAAATACTACAGGCACCTCAGGGGGAAGGGAAGGGGGGGCACCTCAGCCGGATTATTGTAAATCCAGACCCACGACAGGGCTCCATGCCCATTGATGTATCCTGGGGAGTGCAAAGCCACAGTCTCACAAGTCCCTACAGTGGGTGGGTTGCCCACTGTGCCATCCTGGGGAGTGCAAAGCCACAGTCTCACAAGTCTCTACAGTGGGTGGGTTGCCCACTGTGCCATCCTGGGGAGTGCAAAGCCACAGTCTCTCAAATCTCTACAGTGGGTGGTTTGCCCACTGTGCCATCCTGGGGAGTGCAAAGCCACAGTCTCACAAGTCTCTACAGTGGGTGGGTTGCCCACTGTGCCATCCTGGGGAGTGCAAAGCCACAGTCTCACAAGTCGATAACATTCTCCACTGGTTCTGGAGGGGACTGGTGCCCAGACTGGATGAGTCTCCCCTGAAAGTTCCTGTCCTGTCACTGTCCCAGCTGCACATGGGACAAGGATGCCTGAAGTGGCGGTCTATTCATTCCTACCCGGTGCATGCCCTGTTTAGCGGTCTTCACCATGGTGGTCTTTGCCCTGTTCAGCGGTGCTTTGCCATGGCGGTCTTTGCCCTGTTCAGCGGTCTTTGCCCTGTTCAGCGGTGCTTTGCCATGGTGGTCTTTGGACTGTTCAGCAGTGCTTTGCCATGGCAGTCTTTGCCCTGTTCAGCGGTGCTTTGCCCTGGAGGTCTTTGCCCTGTTCAGCGGTCTTCACCATGGCGGTCTTTGCCCTGTTCAGCGGTGCTTTGCCATGGCGGTCTTTGGACTGTTCAGGGGTGCTTTGCCATGTCGGTCTTTGCCCTGTTCAGCGGTGCTTTGCCATGGTGGTCTTTGCCCTGTGCAGCGGTCTTCACCATGGCGGTCTTTGCCCTGTTCAGCGGTCTTCACCATGGCGGTCTTTGCCCTGTTCAGCGGTCTTTGCCCTGTTCAGCAGTGCTTTGCCATGGTGGTTCTGGTACGGACATTGGTGTGTGGCATGACGTTCCCTACACTGGGCATTGGTGTGTGGCATGACGTTCCCTACACTGGGCATTGGTGTGTGGCATGACGTTCCCTACACTGGGCATTGGTGTGTGGCATGACGTTCCATCATAGCCCACCTGGGCTGTGGCAGCCGTGGCCCTCCTGGGCACTGACTCCGGCGGTGGGGGTGGTCTCCTGACCAGTGACGATACTTTGGCCATCCTGGGCTATGACTCCGGCGGTGGTCTCCTGACCAGTGACGATACTTGGGCCCTCCTGGGCTGTGACTCTGGCGGTGGTCTCCTGACCAGTGACGATGCTTGGGCCCTCCTGGGCTGTGACTCCGGCAGTGGTCTCCTGACCAGTGACGATGCTTGGGCCCTCCTGGGCTGTGACTCCGGCAGTGGTCTCCTGACCAGTGACGATACTTGGGCCCTCCTGGGCTGTGACTCCGGCGATGGTCTCCTGACCAGTGACGATACTTGGGCCCTCTGTGACTCGGGCGGTGGTCTCCTGACCAGTGATGATACTTGGGCCCTCCTGGGCTGTGACTCCGGCGGTGGTCTCCTGACCAGTGACGATACTTGGGCCCTCCTGGGCTGTGACTCTGGCGGTGGCCTCCTGACCAGTGACGACGGTGCTGGCGGTTGTGTCTCGACCGCCAAGAATGATGGCGCCCTTCTCCACCCTGACACTCACAACAGGCTGGGCAGACTTCCTCTGGCCCTTCCTCACCTTTGGTGGAGTCACAGCTGACTCTCCAATCCCCTTGGAACCCATGTGAGTTGTTTTCCCACCAGGAGTCTTCACACGGTCCCGTCGTCCAATCTCTAATTTTAGAGCCTTTACAGGGGGTGGGCTGCCAGTGCCTTGGCTCCGGGTCACACTGCCTGCCCTGGTGGCCGGTGCACTCCACAAACCTTGAACAGGCACCACTGGTATTGGAGGCTTTTTGGCTGAGGCGCTACGATGGGATTGATGAATTGGAGGGGGGGTGGGAGCAAAAAGGTCAACTTTACAGAGGGACAGTTTCTGATGTACACTGGGATGGGTAGTTGGAGGCGGTCTGGGAGTGGAGGAAGAGGAGGTGGTTGTAGGAGATGTCAGTTTAGGTGTTTTGGGTGCAGGTGCAGGTACTGGAGGCTGTCGTGAGGTGGATGGATGTTGGGTGTGTGGGTGCCCGCGTTTGTGTACTTTGGGAGGGGACGTCACAGACACACTGGGAGAGGACACAGGGGACGTGTAAATGGGAGTGGAGGTGGTGAGTGCAGGTGAGCGGCTCGTGGTGCTGGGTCTCCTTGTGCGATTCATGGTGCCTGTAGATGTGGTGCATGCAGGTGTGTGTGTAGACGAGTCAATTAATTAACATGACAACAGAAAACCTTGCTATATGGCCTCACATTCCCATTAGTGTAGAGTATAGTATTGGTGCTCAATACATTCTGAACATGCCTGTTGTCAAACATGTATTCTGGGACAAGAGAACTTGTACCAACAACTTATAGCTCAAATTAGGAATGGAGCACACCTAAACAAGTGAAAGGGATTACAATTTCTAGTTCAATACATGGAATCCATAATACTGTTAAGAAATTTGATAAATAGTCGTACTGTGAATTAAGAGAAAAAAGAAAAAAAAAAAAAAAAACCTACGCTGTAAGACAATGGTGTATGATGTATCCGAGACTGTACTATTACAATACTTTTAATACCAAGCATATCTATAAAATGTGCATGTGTACAACAAAAGATTTGTGAAAGACCAACAAGAAATATATAATAAGGCCAAGTCAAAAATAAGCAAGAACACCACACATTTGTCCCAAGACCTATGACTTAGTCACAGCCTCGTATTTTGTGTTTTGGCAATGTCCAAGCCTCATGCTGCAATAAGTTCATCAGTAGCCGAGTAATGTCCAATTCATTGGTTTGTTGCACTGAAAGTTCTTGTCATCCAATGTGGAAGATAGACATGTAATTTAATAATCCATTTCAGACCGATGTAGAAAATAAATTTGTAGATCAACAATCCAATTCAGCCATAATCCAATTCAGCCGACACGTGTTTCGTCCCAAACGGGACTTTATCAAGGCTTATTTTTCTGTATTCTTTGTAAATAGAATGTCCTGTTTCAGATTGGGTGAATCAATTTAGATGCAGCAGCACTGTAGAGCTGTAGTTGTTTATACAATAAAATCCAAATGTGCAGTTCACAGGTATGGGTGATTTATACACTGCGTAACCTAGTTAGTAGTCCGTTCGGACTGTGTCGAAAGTCCTTCCGTGTATGTAACGCGCCTACATACACGGAAGGACTTTCGACACAGTCCGAACGGACTACTAACTAGGTTACGCAGTGTATAAATCACCCAGAAAAATAAGCCTTGATAAAGTCCCGTTTGGGACGAAACACGTGTCGGCTGAATTGGATTATGGCTGAATTGGATTGTTGATCTACAAATTTATTTTCTACATCGGTCTGAAATGGATTATTAAATTACATGTCTATCTTCCACATTGGATGACAAGAACTTTCAGTGCAACAAACCAATGAATTGGACATTACTCGGCTACTGATGAACTTATTGCAGCATGAGGCTTGGACATTGCCAAAACACAAAATACGAGGCTGTGACTAAGTCATAGGTCTTGGGACAAATGTGTGGTGTTCTTGCTTATTTTTGACTTGGCCTTATTATATATTTCTTGTTGGTCTTTCACAAATCTTTTGTTGTACACATGCACATTTTATAGATATGCTTGGTATTAAAAGTATTGTAATAGTACAGTCTCGGATACATCATACACCATTGTCTTACAGCGTAGGTTTTTTTTCTTTTTTTTTTTCTCTTAATTCACAGTACGACTATTTATCAAATTTCTTAACAGTATTATGGATTCCATGTATTGAACTAGAAATTGTAATCCCTTTCACTTGTTTAGGTGTGCTCCATTCCTAATTTGAGCTATAAGTTGTGTGTGTAGACGAGGCTGGGAGGGAGGAGGGAGAAGAGGAGGAGGGGGACACAGTGGAGGCAGTGGATGTTGCTGTGTCTGTACGTGGGTGAGGCTTGCGTGAGTGCCTGTGGGTTGTGTGGTGCTTATGTTTGCTTGAGCTACTTGTGTGTGCTGACTTGTGTGCATGCTGGTCTGTAGGTGTGCTTGGGGTGGGCTGGGGTACAGGAGATTGGGTAAGGGTGGAGGAGGTTGGAGGGGGGAGACTGGACACAGGGACAATGGCTGCCATCAGTGCTGAAGCCAGATATTGCAGGGTTCGCTGAAGGACAGCCTGACCAGAATGAATGCCCTCCAGGAATGCATTACCGTGTTGCAACTCTCGTTCTACACCCTAGATGGCATTCACAATAGTAGACTGCCCAACAGTGAGTGACCTGAGGAGGTCAATGGCCTCCTCACTGAGGGCAGCTGGGGTGACAGGGGCAGGGCCTGAGGTGCCTGGGGCGAAGGTGATGCCCACCCTCCTAGGTGAGCAGGCACGGGGTGAACGCTGAGGGGCTGCTGGGAGGGCGGTGCTGGTATGGGAGGTGGCGGCTGTACCTGTAGAAGTGGGGTGCACAGATGGTACCGCCACCACAAGGGATCCCCCATCGGCGAACGAGTCCGTGTCGCTGCTTGGTGATCCGGTGGCCGACGTGAAGCTCCCCTCGCCCTCCGTCCCACTGGTGCATTCTGAGTCCGTGGTGTGGCCCTCCATGGCCATGTGGGATGCAGCTCCCTCGTGCTCCGGTGCCACTGTACCTCCGCCTGATGATGCTGATGTACAAAAGGACAGGGAGAGCAGAAAAAGGGGGGGAGACAGAAGAAAGAGAGTTTAAGTGCATGGCATACCGCTACCGTTGGTGAACAAGACAGACACAGCAACACCCTGCATTACGCAGTGCTCCTGCCCCCTGCACATGCAATCTCTGGGATATGGCCTACATGGCTATGGTGGACATCTGCACACATGGATGCCACAGGGGCAACTATACCTGTACTTGGCACTCTGCTGAGGTGGGGTAGAGTGCCACATGGCCTGCATTACGGAGGGGCCTAGCCTACGAAACTCGCCCTAGCCTAGGTACACCCACAGGCCTCCTCCCCCACCCAGACCCCTCCACTGCACGCAAAGTCCGCAGAATGAGGTTGTACTCACCCCCTTGTGTCTGCTATGATGCCCTCAAGCGCCCATCCAACTCCGGGTAGGCCACCGCCAGGATCTGGAACATCAGGGGGGTCATGGTGCGACGGGCACCCCTCCCATGTTGGGAGGCCATCCCCAGCTGAGCCATCGCCGTCTTCTTGCTGCAGCGGCGAATGTCCTCCCATCTTGTCCGGCAGTGGGTGCCCCGTCTCTGGTGGGCCCCCAGGGTCCGGACCTCCTTGGCGATGGCACGCCAAATGTCCCTCTTCTGGTGGGCGCTGACCTACATGACATGCACAAGGAAAGAGGAACAGTCATTACCAACTGCACCGTCGATGTGAGTGGCCCCCTCCCTACTCTGGCCATGTGGCCCATTCATTCCCATGCATAAATGTTATATGAACTCTGCCCCCTTCCCTCATCCAACCAGCCCTCTTCTCCCAGGCCTAGCCCACACAACGTGCTCCCTGTGTACTAACCTGTTGGTCTGGAGGACCGTAGAGTAGCGTGTACTGGCGGAGGACCCCGTCTACCAGTTTCTCCAACTCCTGTGCAGTGAAGGCAGGGGCCCTTTCCCCAGACGCAGCAGCCATCGTCGCTTCCAGACCGAGGTCACAGCAACACTTGCAGTGTAGGTCCTCGACTGTCGAAGGTCAGGTATCTAGTGATTGAACAGATAGAAAATGGCGGTGACGTCCACGGCGGTGACGTCCGCAGCGGTGCACATCATCACCACCGGCGCACCTGTTCATTGGCTCCTGGGACCCATAGGGTCCAATGTTAACCAATGCAGCATTGAGCCGCGGTCTACGACCGCCTACCGCGACGGTGTGCAACGCCAGCGCAGTTACCCCAAAATCCCATTGTCCCAATTTAGAGGTCAGGCAGCCGCCATTTCAGGGGCCCACATGGCTTGATTTACCTCTGCGTCACACATAGCTAGGCCTACACTCAACACACATACAGGAAGGGATTTGTGAGTGGTGTAGTCTTGTGTGTAACTGTGGGTACATACCTGGAGGAATAATGACTGAGTCGTCGCTGTTGTCCTTCGTAGGCACCATCAGCTGGGACATTTGAGAAGATGGCGGAATCCTCCGGTGTGCCGACCGCTGGTGGACCTGTTGACAATGGAAGAGCGACCTAGCGGTTTGACTGTGCCTCAATCCAGGAACTATGTACCTAGTTGGAGCCAGACCTGATGTCACCAATCCGCCATCCGACTGGAATCCCCCCTGACGTGCAGGTGCTGTCAGTGCTCCATTTGCTTGCAAGTGGGTCTTTTCAGACAACAGTGGCCATGGCATCAGGGATGTCCCAGCCTATGTTTTCCAACTTGCTGTCCAGGGTGTTGTCTGCCCTGCTGAAACATGTAAGGAGATACATCATTTTCCCTGAGGTGGCAGAATTGCCTACAGTTAAAGGTGACTTCTATGCCCTTGAACATATCCCCAACGTCATAGGTGCCATTGATGGGACCCATGTAGCTCTGGTCCCCCCCCCCACAGGAGTGAACAGGTGTACAGGAACAGGATGAGTTATCACTCTATGAATGTTCGGATGGTCTGTTTGGCAGACCAGTACATCTTGCCGGTAAATGCTATGTTCCCTGGCTCTGTGCATGACGCCTACATCCTGCGGAATAGCAGCATCCATGATATGATGGGTCAACTCCAGAGGCACCATGTATGGCTATTGGGGGACTCTGGTTAACCCAACCTTTCCTGGCTATTGACCCCAGTGAGGAATACCAGGGCAGAGGAACGGTACAATGAGGCCCATGGGCAGACTAGGAGGGTGATCGAACGCACCTTCGGCCTCCTGAAGGCCAGGTTCAGGTGCCTCCATATGACAGGTGGATCCCTATTTTACTCACCGAAGAAGGTGTGCGAGATCATCATCGCCTGCTCCATGCTTCATAATTTGGCTTTGCGATGCCAGGTGCCTTTTCTGCAGGAGGATGATCCAGATGACGGTGTTGTAGCAGCTGTGGAGCCTGTGGAGCCTGTGGACATTGATGAGGAGGAAGCTGAGGAAGAAGACAACGACAACAGGGAGTCAGTCATACAGCAATATTTCCAGTGACACACAGGTGAGAAAATTTTCATGTTTATCATTACATTAACTTTCACAGGTCTACCTCTATCCTGTCTGTCGGTTTCAACCACTATTTGGTAACTGAGTTGTACCTTTCGATTACTGTTTCACAGGTGTGGTTACCAACGTGTCATCTGCTTGCAGCCTTCAAGGACTTGTGATGTGTGACATAGGTATGTTAGCTTTACAATAGGAAACGCATTATCACACTGTCATTGATAATACATATTTACTAAATCACAGACTGACTCCAGATTGTTTTGTGTTTCAAGGGTGTTTATTGAAGTGCTAATTATTGGAGGGGTGGTAAAATGGTGAGGGGGAAGGTGGAGGAATGTCCATGGCAGAGTCCAGTCTATTTGTCTCACAGGTGCACTGCCCATCTGGGCATAGGAAGTGGTGCTGGGGCAGTTTAAGTTTGGACAGGGTAAGAAGGTGGGACAGTGGGAGGACAAACAGGGTGGTCTCATTTCCTGGCGGGAGTCTTGCCATCTTGCTCTGTCCTGTTCTTGGATCTCAGGGACCACTTGCGTTGTGGTTGTCCATCTGCAGGGGGTGGGGTGCTGGTGTGATGGTCCTGTGGCGGGGTGTCCTGTCCACTAGGGCCAGCGGAGGTGGTGGGCAGTTCATCGTCCTGGCTAGTGTCAGGGGCCCCTTGGAGTGCCACGGTGTCCCTCAAGGTCTGCTGTATGTCCTTCAGCACCCCTACGATGGTGCCCAGGGCGGAGCTGATGGTCCTGAGCTCCTCCCTGAACCCCAAATACTGTTCCTCCTGCAGGCGCAGGGTCTCCTGCAACTTGTCCAGGACCGTTGCTATCGTCTCCTGGGAGTGGTGGTATGCTCCCATGATGGAGGATAGGGCCTCGTGGAGAGTGGGTTCCCTTGGCCTGTCCGCCCCCTGTCGCACAGCAGCCCTCCCAGTTCCCCTGTGTTCCTGTGCCTCCGTCCCCTGGACCGTGTGCCCACTACCACTGCCCCCAGGTCCCTGTTGTTGTTGGGGTGGTGGGTTACCCTGGGTGCCCTGTAGTGGTGGACACACCGCTGATTGACCTGCCCTGGGTGGGGAGGTTTGGGCCCGCTGGGTGGGTGCTGTGCTGGTGTTACCAGAGGGTGGAAGGTCGGTGTTGGGCTGTGCCTGTGCAAGGGGAACCGAGGCCCACGATGGTCCGGGCTGGTCATCAGGATCCAGTAGGGCCGACCTGCTATCGTCACTGTGGGCCTCTTCTGGGGGTGGAGTGGTGTTGTCTGGACCCTCTGGTGTGGTGACGGTCCTTCGGGTTCCTGCAGGGGCATAGGAGCATGATTATTGCATGTGTGTGTGTAATGGTGTGCAATGGGTGGGTGAGCGTGTACCCCAGTGCAAGCATTCCTGTGTGGGAGCTTGTGTGATGGTGGTTTAGGGGGTTGTATGGGTGTGTGCAGTGGGCATGCTTTAGTGATGGGTGTCCATGCTTAGTTGTGTCATGCAGGGCTTGGTGTTGGGATGTGTG